>NC_140795.1:43725208-44262708 GCF_037176805.1 Vigna unguiculata | reverse complement strand
CCTTTTTAATCATAGTTGCATTTTCCATGTAAACATGTTATTGGCATGGCCTTCAAAAATTTACACTACTAGAAATTCTCATATTACATGTGATTTTTCTTGCAAATTTGTTAAAAAAATTTGCAACAAAAGACTTTTTTCTGTCACTTTTTCTAAGAATTTTAATTAGTAGGTAATTCCTTCGTGAGTAATCATTTCCTACAAAATTATAAAATTTGCAAGTATTTCCTACAAAATTTGTTGCAAAAAGTGTTTTATACACAATATTTTGCAAGAAAATTGGTAGCAATTTCTTTCAAATTTTTTTTCACAACAAAATTTGTAAGTATTTTTTACGAACAAAATTTCAAAACAAAATTGGCAAGAAATATGAGTTTTTTTAGTAGTATAACGAGAAAGACAAAAAAAAGAGAAAAAGAAAAGAGAGTGAAGGTAGAGAGAGAGACACGCACAACGCGTATTGAACACTAAAGTCTATATGGAGAAAAAAGTAAGCTCTGCAACAGTATAAATATTAGAAGAAGTTCTATATGCATAATGAATAAGCAGTATTGAGAGGTTAAGTGACGATGAATTCCTCCATTTTAATGGTTGTGTTTGTTCATATTTGTTGGTTTTCTCTTAGTGTGTGCATAGAGACAGTGTGTATTGAAAGTGAGAGAGAGACACTGTTGAAGTTGAAGCATCATCTCATAGATCCTTCAAATAGGCTTTCTTCTTGGAATGTTTCTATCAATCGCAATTGCTGCCAGTGGGACGGAGTTGTGTGCAACAACGTCACATCCCACGTTGAAGGGCTTAACCTCAGCACTTCACATTCTCCTTGTTGGCGTGTGCAGCCTTTGAATTACTTGGATTCCAACAAAAAATATGTTAGTGGTATGCAAATTCCTTCTCAATCTGGGAATCTCTCCAATTTACTTTACCTTCACTTTCAACATTATTTTTTCAATGATGTGTTTATTGAAGATATTGAAACCTTGACTTGAAAGAAAATTTATTCTTATTTTCTATACCTAATTGGTTTCCCAGTGGTCTTTCTCATCTCACGTTTTTGTACCTTTCAAAAATATTCTTACAAGGAACTATTCCTGATGTCTTGGGAAATATGACTTCACTGGCTAGGCTTGATCTCTCATGTAATCTACTTGAAGGTCCAATCCCAACTTCATTGGGAAATTTGACTTCTCTAGTTACACTTGATGTGTCATACAATCAACTTAAAGGTTCAATTCCAACTTCTTTGAGAAACTTGACTTCTTTGGTTACACTTGATTTGTCATACAATCAAATTGAAAGTCCAATCGGAAATATGTCTTCTCTGGTTGTACTTGTTAGGTAATTGTTAGGTAAACTTAAATGTGGGTAGTTGGTAGTTGGAAGGTGGGTAGTTGGAAGTTGTTGTATTATTGTGAGTTAGGTAGTAGTTATATTTAATTAATGTAGTTGAAGGGTAATGTCCAAAGGCCTATAAAAGGACCATGTAGTGCTTCATTTCAAGACACAACAAATCTGAATACAAAGAGTGTTTATTCAGAGAGACTTGTTTGTCAGCAAATTGGTATCAGAGCTTGAGAGCCTGAGTGTTTGAGTGAGTTAGAGAGTTTGATAGAGATGGCCAGCTTAGCTAACAGCATGCCCCTGCCGAAGTTATCAAAAGGCGTCAGCTATGATAACTGGAGCCTACAGATGAAGGCTCTCCTTGGTTCCCAAGAAGTATGGGAGGTGGTCGAAAATGGACACCAAGAACCAGAGGATATTGGAGAAATGACGATAGTCCAGCTTGCTACGTTAAAAGCAACACGAGCAGAGGACAAAACGGCTTTGTACGTGCTGTACCGAGCTGTTGATGAGTCTGACTTTGAGAAGATAGCAAATGTTATGTCTTCAAAAGAAACGTGAGATATTCTGGAGAAAGCATACAAAGGGGGTAACCGTGTGAAGCAAGTTCAGCTTCAAACTCTCAGAGGCGAGCTTGAAAGGATGAGGATGAAGGAAGATGAAGGGGTTGCCGAGTACGTCTCCCGAGTTGAGACCGTAGCAAATCAGCTCGGTAGAAATGGAGAGACGCTGCCCGCTTGTCGAGTGGTGGAAAAAATCTTGAGGTCGTTAACCGACGACTTCGAGAATATAGTTTGCGCAATAGAGGAATCAAAGGACTTGACAACTCTCTCGATGAAAGAGCATGCTGGGTCGCTTGAAGCGCATGAGCAGCGAAGAAGGAAGAAGAAGGAGGAGTCCCTTGATCAAGCACTTCAAGCAAAGGCAACCATTAGGGAGAAGAAGGTTCCTTATACTCAGAACACTCGAGGCCGAGGTGGTAGAGGCAGAGGAGGATATGAAAGAGGTCATTCGAACAACTCAGGAGTTGAGTGCTTCAAATGTGGTAAGTACGGTCATTTTGCTAAAGACTGCTACTCATAAGTCAAATGTTACAATTGTGGGGAGGTTGGACATTTCGCGAAGGATTGCCGATCTGAAAGCAGGAAGGAAACGAACTTCCTTTCTGAGGATGTTGGGGAAGAAGGAATATTGATGATGTCTAGGGAGCTAAGTCCGAGCTGTTCTGACAACTCAGTTTGGTACCTTGATACAGGAGCAAACAACCACATGTGTGAGGACGAGAATCTTTTTAAGGAACTCACCAAAGTTGAAGCTGGACACGTATCATTTGGAGATGCATCAAAGGTGGCAGTAAAAGGTTGGGATACAATCTAGTACCTGCAGAAGAACAACCAAGTTGGAGAAATCAGAGATGTGTACTATGTACCCGATCTCAAGAGCAACATATTAAGCATGGGCCAACTGATGGAGAAAGGTTACTCGGTTATGATGAAAAACCGAGTACTATACTTGAAAGACAAGTCGGATCGTTTGATTGCTCGAGTAGAGATGAAGAAGAACAGGATGTACAAGCTGGACTTGAAAATAGTCCAAGAGAGGTGCTTAAAACTTGACGTGAAGGATGAAGCTATGATGTGGCACTTCCGGTTTGGCCACTTGCATTTTGGTGGACTTGCCGAGTTGGTGAAAAAGGAGATGGTGCGAGGACTCCCGACTGTGGAGTTTGAAGAGAAATTATGTGAAGAGTGTGTGCTCGGGAAGCATCCGAGGACCTCATTTCCAAGGACTGCCGAGTACCGGGCAAAGGAACAACTCAGATTAATTCATACAGACATTTGTGGACCAATTACCCCTGAATCTTTCAGTGGGAAAAGGTATTTCATTTCTTTCATAGATGATTTTTCAAGAAAAACATGGGTGTATTTTTTGAAGGAGAAATCCGAGGTGTTCCAAGTGTTTAAAAGGTTCAAAGCAATGGTTGAAAAGGAGACCGACATGCCTATCAAATATGTTAGGTCTGACCGAGGAGGCGAGTTCATCTCATCCGAGCTCATGAAGTATTGTGAGGAGCAAGGAATAAGGAGATTTCTGACAGCACCATACTCACCTCAACAGAATGGAGTAGCTGAGAGGAAAAATCGAACCATACTTGACATGGTTTGTACAATGTTGAAAAGCAAGAACGTGCCTAAGGAGTTCTGGGCGGAAGCAGTGCAATGTGCCATCTATGTGCAAAATAGATGTCCACATGCTAAGCTGAACGAGAAAACACCGCAAGAAGTCTGGAGTGGAAGAAAGCCGAGTGTGTCTCACCTCAAAGTGTTTGGCAACATTGCTTATGGTCATGTTCCAACTCAACAAAGGACCAAACTTGAAGATCAGAGCAAGAAGTACATGTTTATTAGGTACGATGAAAAAACTAAGGCGTATAGGTTGTTCAACCCAATAACAAAGAAGGTGATTATGAGCCGAGATGTTCAAGTTGATGAAGAGAGCGAGTGGAAGTGGAACAACTCGGAGAAGGAGTCTAGAAGCTTGGAAGTAGATACACCACCAGTTGTGAGAGATCATGAGACTTCTGATGAAGAAGATGAACCTCTACAGCCTAGAGTGCGAAGCTTGCAAGACATATACAACTCGACTGACGAAGTACATGTTGTATGTTTCTTGGCAGATTCGGAAGACTTAAGCTTTGAAGAGGCCGTACAGGAGAAAAAGTGGCAAATGGCAATGAATGAAGAGATCGGAGCAATCGAACGCAACAACACGTGGGAGCTAACCGATCTGCCCAAAGGAGCTCGACCTATTGGCGTAAAGTGGGTGTACAAGAAGAAAACAAATGCTGAAGGAGAAGTTGAGCGATATAAAGCTCGACTAGTAGTGAAGGGGTACAAACAGAAAAAAGGAATAGACTATGATGAAGTATTCGCTCAAGTGACGAGGATGGAAACAATCAGGTTGCTGATTTCCTTAGCAGCTCAACACAGATGAACAATCTTGCAGATGGATGTGAAGTCAACATTTCTAAATGGAGTCTTGGAGGAGGAAGTATACTTTGAACAGCCACTCAGATACATGCGAAGAGGCGAAGAGGCGAAGAGGCGAAGAGAAGAAAGTGTTGAGATTGAAGAAGGCACTTTATGGCTTGAAGCAAGCTCCACGAGCATGGAATGAAAGAATTGATACCTACTTCAAGAAGAATGGGTATGAGCAGTGCCCATATGAACATGCTCTTTACATAAAGAAGAAAAGAGAAGATGTGATGTTCATTGCTCTCTATGTTGATGACCTTATCTTCACGGGGAATAATGCTGAGCTGATTGAAGCATTTAAAGAAGTGATGAAGAAGGAGTTCGAGATGACCGACTTAGGTCTTATGAAGTATTTCCTTGGTTTGGAAGTCATACAAGGGAAGGACGGCATCTTTGTGTCGCAGGAAAGGTATGCTGAGGATGTCTTAAAGAAGTTCAAGATGACGAGTTGCAACCCGGTTTCCACCCCTATGGAACCGGGCATAAAACTTTCTAAGTATGCAAATGGAGACCGAGTTGATGCGAGCAAATACCGAAGTCTGATTGGAAGTCTCAGGTATCTTACAAATACCAGACCAGATTTAATGCTGAGTGTTGGAATAGCAAGTCGGTATATAGAGGAACCAAGGTATACTCATTGGAAGGCCCTAAAGAGAATTTGAAGGTATGTGAGAGGAACTGTGTCACTTGGTCTGATGTATACTAGGACGGATGATTACCGACTAGTCGGCTACTCAGACAATGATTGGTGTGGAGATGTTGATGACTGGAAAAGCACGTCTGGATATGTATTCTTCATGGGGAGCACGACGTTCACCTGGCTTTCAAAGAAATAGCCCATTGTAACACTGTCAACATGTGAAGCAGAGTACGTTGCAGCATCCTGGAGTGTCTGTCATGCAGATTGGCTTAGAAACCTTCTAAGCAAACTGGAATTGAAGCAAGAAAAGGGACTATGATCCGAGTTGATAACAAGTCGGCCATTGAACTAGCAAAGAACCCGGTCAATCATGAGAGAAGCAAGCACATTGATGTTCGATTTCACTTCATCCGAGAACAAGTGAAAGAAGGAAATGTAGAGTTGGAGCACATTGAAAGTCGTGCACAAGCTGCAGATATGTTTACAAAGTCGCTGTCATCCTCTCTGTTTGAGAACAACAAGATGATACTTGGAATGAAGGACAAGAAGAGCATTTAAGTTTATGGGGGGATTTTGTTAGGTAATTGTTAGGTAAACTTAAATGTGGGTAGTTGGTAGTTGGAAGGTGAGTAGTTGGAAGTTGTTGTATTAATTGTGAGTTAGGTAGTAGTTATATTTAATGAATGTAGTTGAAGGGTAATGTCCAAAGGCCTATAAAAGGACCATGTAGTGCTTCATTTCAAGACACAACAAATCTGAATACAAAGAGTGTTTATTCAGAGAGACTTATTTATCAACAAATTGGTATCGGAGCTTGAGAGCCTGAGATAAACCCCAAATTATTTGAACGCCCCAAAACTATTTGAAAACAAATGTAAAAAAGTTGAAAAATTACATTTAAAGACATTTTATACTTTCACCAAATTTAGAAAAATATTATGTATTTAAAAAATATATAAATATCTTCAAAATTAATATTAATATTAAAATATTATATCAACATTTTAAAATTTCACATTAAATTTGATTGAAGTTAATTAAAAACTGAGTAAAAAACATTTTCACTAGAGATTAAGTGTTGATACTTTAAAAACAATTTATTACATTAATAACTTTTATTAAAGTATTTGATTTAATTTAGTAAATTACTTAAAATATAATAAGGAAAATTTTAAAGTTTGATTGAAATATCAACCGAATATGAATAATTTTGACTTGGAATATACAAGTAATAACCAAATAAGTTTTATGGACATTAATTATTACAAATATAATCTACCTGACTCAAACAAATATTTAATAATTTATAAATTTATTTTAAATAGATATATATTTTATAAATTTTTTAAATAAAATTATAAAAATATTATAATACAATATAAATTAAATGAAATGTAAACTAAATATTAATTTTAATTATAATTAAATTTAACACAATAAAATATAAATTAATTTTTAATTGTAATTAAATTAAATTTAATAAAATATAAATGACATTTTAATTTTAAATTTTTTATAACATACTCACATACGCGAATAATATGATATCATATTTGATTTATTTATAAACGATTTATTTATAAACTAGTATTAAAATTCTGTTATCCATAAATAATAAATATAAATATTTGCGGATACTAAATATATTTTTATGAAGGTAGTGTATGTGGTTCCGAGCATTGATATGTAGAAAAAAACCTAGGACTAAATGATGCCGATCACGAAAAATTTTAAGTTTCTTCAAAAGGAAACTTGTTTTTCCTCAAGCAAGAAAAAAATTGTAATGGTAAAAATTTTAGTTAATTATAATTTATATTAAATATTAATTCAAAATTTATTAATTGTTAATTTAATCTAATTAAATATTATTTTTATTTTTAAAATAGAAAAATTAAAAAGCAACAAATTGTGAAAGTAAATAATTTAATAATATAAAATTTACCAGTTAATTTAATCTAATTAAATATTAAATTTTATTTTAATAATATAAAATTTACCAGTTAATTTAATCTAATTAAATATTAAATTTTATTTTTTAAATAAAAAATTATTAAATTTATTACGATATGTATAAAAGCATTATAGTTAACGGGCACAAGTTTTCAATCACTAATTTGAAGGGAAAGACCAAAACAAAGTAAATATTATTTTGGAAACCAAAACACGCACAACGCGTATTTAGTATGAACATGGAATTACTACTGATCAGCACCTTCAAATAATAATTAACTTCTGAATCCATTTTTGCATATTTGTTTTATTTTTATGATTTTTTATAGTTTTTCAGAAATAATTATGGTAGAGACTCCAAATTTCTTTTCAAACCCGTTTTTCATTTTAGTTTATCATCTCGTCATGATTTATTTGCGACAGAAAGAAAAGAAAGAAATCGAAATGGATAAATATTTCCATTTCAAAATGACCAAAAAATTATCATACGGGACAAATGTCACAAAAATAAACATGTATACTAAGGATAATTCACATTTCCAAGAAAAAAAAATCAAAATTTGACACGCGTGACACTAAAAAAAAAGGAATGGACAGTTAGATAAATTATTTATCATCTTTTCTTAACTTTATATCCCTTAGATCATCCTCCATCTCCTCTACTCCTCTTCGTCTTTCTCTCTCTACTCCTTCTTTTTTTTTTGCTTTACTTCTTCTCACCCATTTTTTAATATGGAAAATTATCTTTTGACTACTAAATTTTAACAACTTTTTCTTACAATCTTAGGTGTCATATTCTAAGTGGTTTTTCATTTTTCTCATTTTCAATCTTCCAAAATCACTTAAAAGATGACACATCATATTATAAGAGAAAGTTGTCAAAATTTAGTAGTCAAAATATCATTGTCCTTTTAATATATAAAAAAATCCATTAGATATGGCAAAAAATAGGACCGGTCAAAATGAACCGAGCTGTAGTGCATTATTAAAAACTGTACTGAACTAAAAAATAGTTTGTCTGAACTGAATTAAACCAAAAAATAGTTTAGATAAACTGCACTTAATTGTTTTTTATTTTAAGAAACTGAACTGCACTTAACTAAATTAAATTACAATATGAACTGAACTGAATTGAACTGAATGACTATGAATTGAACCTTCTCTCCGAACTGCACCAATCTTAAACCGAACTGCATTATTTTTAAACTAAACTTCACTATTTTTTATTCCAATTACATTATTATTGAACTGAACTACAATATTTTTGAACAGACTAGTTGTCTATTTTTTAATTGTTTAACTAAATTATTCAGTTACATAGTTACATGGAGATAAAGAATCAATTCTAGAAAATATATTGTGTGAGATTTTCTAAAGTTTCTGACAATATAAACTCTATCTGATAAAAAAATAAGAGCTTTAGAAAATGTTAAAACAATATTTATTTTGCCTAGACCTATTTAATAATATATTTTGTTAAAATGTAATACATGTTGCACATTAAATAATTTTTATTAACAACCTTAGTTCGATTTAATGTTATATTTTATTTATATGTAATACATGTTTCATATATAGAAATTTATATTAGCTTAACTAAAATTATGTTCTTTCTTATAAAAAAAATTAAATAATAATATCAATAATAATATCAATGCTATAATAATTTATGCAGTGTGATTAATTTTCTAACCCATGGGTTACTGTGAAAGACCAACTTTACCGAAGTCTTTCCACTACTTTGCTTTTATTTATTTATTTGGATTTTATATGATTCACTGCAAAGGAAGTTAGGAAGCTGAGAAGAAAACCATTTGAACTAATACCGCCTTTAAATATGAAAGTGTATAAAGCCCAAATTATTTGAACGCCCCAAAACAATTTGAAAGGACCTGAAGACTGCAGTTAGCACGAGACCGGGACGTATAGGAAGTGGAAGTGCCCGAATGCTATAATAGAAATAGGAACAAATGTAAAAAATTGAAAAAATTACATTTAAAGACATTTTATACTTTCACCAAATTTAGAAAAACATTATGTATTTAAGAAAAAATATAAATATCTTCAAAATTAATATTAATATTGAAATATTATATCAACATTTTAAAATTTCACATTAAATTTGATTGAAGTTAATTAAAAACTGAGTAAAAAACATTTTCACTAGAGATCAAGTGTTGATACTTTAAAAACAATTTATTACATTAATAACTTTTATTAAAGTATTTGATTTAACTTAGCAAATTACTTAAATA
Source organism: Vigna unguiculata (assembly GCF_037176805.1). NCBI lineage: Eukaryota > Viridiplantae > Streptophyta > Magnoliopsida > Fabales > Fabaceae > Vigna > Vigna unguiculata. The sequence continues at coordinate 44,253,487 of NC_140795.1, read as the reverse complement.
TAATAAGAAAAATTTTAAAGTTTGATTGGAATATCAACCGAATATGAATAATTTTGATTTGGAATATACAACTAAATAACCAAATAATTTTTATGGACATTAATTATTACAAATATAATCTACCTGACTCAAACAAATATTTAATAATTTATAAATTTATTTTAAACAGATATATATTTTATAAATTTTTAAATAAAATTATAAAAAATATTATAATATAAATTAAATTAAATAAAATGTAAATTAAATTTTAATTTTAATTAAATTTAACATAATAAAATATACATTAATTTTTAATTGTAATTAAATTAAATTCAATTAAATATAAACTACATTTTAATATTTTGATAACGTATTCACATACACAAATAGTATAATATCACATTTAATTTATTTATAAACAATTGTTAAAATACATGTTATCCATAAATAATAAATATTTACAAATACTAAAAATATTTTTATGAACGTAGTGTATGTGGTTCCGAGCATTGATTTGTACAAAGGACCAAATGATGACGACCACGAAAAGTTTAAGTTTCTTCAAAAGGGAACTTGTTTTTCTTCAAGCAAGAACAAAATTGCAATGGTAGAAATTTTAGTTAATTATGATTTATATTAAATATTAATTCAAAATTTATCAATTGTTAATTTAATGTAATTAAATATTATTTTTATTTTTAAAATAGAAAAATTAAGAAGCAACAAATTGTGAAAGTAAATAATTTAATAATATAAAATTTACCAGTTAATTTAATCTAATTAAATATTAAATTTTATTTTTTAAATAAAAAATTATTAAATTTATTACGATATGTATAAAAGCATTATAGTTAACGGGCACAAGTTTTCAATCACTAATTTGAAGGGAAAGACCAAAACAAAGTAAATATTATTTTGGAATCCAAAACACGCACAAGGCGTATTTAGACTTGGATTAGAAGCTGCATGAATAATAGCGTCATTATTGATATCAAGTATTTGTACAAAAATTAGGTATTTGTACAGAAATCAGGTATACTAGTGCAGAAATTGATTTTTATCTCGGTTGTCCAGGAACCGAAGCATATAATGGCGCGGTGACATTTTTGCAATTTCAGACAACTTTTATGCCTCGGTTCAGCTTAACCCAAAGCAAAAGAGATGTATATGCTTCGGTTCGCCAAAAACCGGTGCCAAAGGAGGCTCATATGCTTCGGTTACACAGACCCGAAGCCAAAAACCCACTAGTCGTTACCTCTTTGGCCTCGGGTGGGTCTGAATCGGTGCCAAATAGGGCTATATGCCTCGGTTCAATTAATAACCGAGGCCATATGGTTTAATTAGGGCACCAAATTCGCGAGCCCCCTTTCTCTTCTTCTTCCCCGCGCCCCTCTCTGCAACAGTACCCTTTCTCTTCTCCCTCTGGCATGGTTGTTCCAGGCGCAGTGGTGATGGTTGGATGCACTGCTACCTGTGCTTCTTCTTCTCTTGTGATGTGGCTGTGCGACGGAGATGGTGGAGTTGCGGTGGCTAGTGCAGGTTCCATGGCTCGTTGACGCTGCTGTTGTAGGTTGTGTGTCGCGGCGCAATGAAGCTTTGCGTGAGCGTTAATGGTGCATATCAGAGTTGGAGCGTTGCGAAGAATGCATCTTGCTCTCGTTGCTGCAATGGAGGCGTTGGTCGCAGTTTTAGATCTGCGCAGCGTTGATGATGGTTCGAATCTGGCTCGCGTGCAGGCAGTGGATCTGTGTTGATGGTGAACGTTGCAGGTGCTGCCTTGGTGGTTGCAGGTCCAGACAGTGCTGTTGCTATTGCGGAACGCTGACTGTTGTTGCGGTGCCGGAACTCGCGGTCACGGTGGAAGAAGATGGTGGTGGCTGCTGCTTTTCGCCGGCGAGGTTACAGAACACTATGGCTCCGGTTCATTTAGAACCGAGGCATAAAAGGAATTTTATGGCTTCGGGTAACGACCGAGGCCAAAAGGGGTGTCTTTAGGCCTCGTCCCAATATGCCTCGGTTCCAGACCCGAGGCAAAATGAGGAAAACAACAGGGGCAAAACGCCCTTACTGCACTAGTGTATTTGTACAATAGATATACCTTGGAGGTATAACAATAAGGTATTTGTAAGTATCAATATTTAACTCTTTAATTATTACTCTTGGAGGTATCACTCTTTCCCAAACTGCTGGATGTGTGCTCCTAACAGCCTTCCACATGAGTATCTTTAATATTTGGCCAGAGAATCTTTTTCTAAAGTTTGCATATAGATGCCTCATGCAAAACCTGTGCTCAGCAGTGGGTAATAGGTCCTGAATGGCAGACACTAATCCTGTGCAATGATAAGATTATTAGTACTTACAACATTAAACAAAACTTAATAAATTGAACATCATGGAAGTAATTTAGAAACCATGCAGAACATCACAACAATCGAAAGACAAACAAACCCCAAAATAGAATTACGAAAACCCTAACCCACGAGCAAACACAACCCAAAAAACCCTAAACCCACTTACCTCGTTGATGATGATTAACTGGAAAATTGACATGAAGAGCGCAACTGCAGTCCAATGATGAAATGGCAAGTCTTAGCTGCTTCCTCTGCAAATTCGAGCTCAAGACAGATAAAGATGAAGAAATTTCCCTAATTGAAAAATTTCCCCTAGATTGAAAAATTAACGTTAATTAGCCATATGTACAGTACACGTAAAACACCCTAATACAAATCGTGTCACATGTACAATGCTCCGTTAATTATTTAAACGGCGTTACAGAAAATGACCAAATAAAACACAAATTGCGAAAATGAGGACCATTTTGAACATTCGATAAAAATGAGGACCATTTTAAACATTCTATAAAAATAAGAATCATCCGCAACAAACACTACAAAAATGAGGACCATCCGCAACAAACACTATGAAAATGAGGACCAAAAAGTATTTAAGCCAATAATGAATAAGAAAATCAAGAAACGTTGAGGAGGAAAATGAAGATGAGTGAGACTCACTTACCGGCGGAACGGAGGAGAAACATGATGTGTTTTTGGCGGAAAGGAAAACCTGCAAGAAAATGCAAGAAAACAGAGGATGTGTGAAATGGTTGGAAATACAGTTGAGACAAAATATCTATAATCAACCGTGGAAATAACGGAATTGGAACTGAATTGTAAAATTCCTATGCAAAGCTGACTTGAGAAATTTTTTTTTTTAATTTTAAATAAAAGTTAACTCAACCAATTAATATTAAGTGTGATCTGTAATTTATTTTCACTTAATTAATCTTGTTATTTAAGTTGTGGCTTTTAGTTGACATGTTTAGTTTATGAATACAACTATCGTTTGTTGTTTGAATGTATTCATATGAGTAGAGTTTTCTAAAATTAAATCAAATGTCGACTAATTTTATCAATTTTGGCGTTTTTTGGCACAATAAAATTTATTGAGATTTATTAATAGGCATCATACATAAAGATTATGTGTTGATAAAGAATAGGAAAATGGTGGTATTGTGGTTTAAGGATGTTAAACTAGTGAGAAGATACGAAGACATTGTATTTGACACTAAACTTGATGCGTTTAATGACTATACAAAATTGAAATGTTTATTTAATCAAAATGAATATTTTTTCTGATGTCAATACAATATCTAATGTGGTGAAAACACAGTTAATTTGAATTACTCTGTATTGCATAATAGATCAAATTTTCAGGTCATTTATGTATTATTTTCTGTTATTTAATAATATTTGAAGGGCATGTCTAGGGATGTCAAAAATATCCGTACCCGCGGGTATCCGCGGATAAAATCCGCAATGGGTAGGAAACAGATATTAAAAATGGATATCCACTATCCGTGGGTACGAGTATTTTTGATACCCGCATGTTAATGGGGTGGGTACGGGTTGCACATCCGTACCCGTGGATACCCGTACCCGTTAAACTTTAATTAACAAAAATACCCTTACATATATATATATATATATATATATATATATATATATATATATATATATATATATATATATATATATATATATATATATATTAGTAGAAAACATTCTGATATATTATTTTCTAAGTTGCACATCTTATCTTCTTCGGTCTTAATTCTTTTAGCTTCAACTATTGGTATGTTGTCTTCTTCCAAGTACACCCCTTGACATTCTTCTCTTTTCCTTCTTTGAAATTGGATATATACATCAAACTCTAGATAAACAGTGACATTTATAGTATGTTTGTTGTTAAATGATGAAATCAAAATAAGAATATTTGACACGTGGCAGTTGGGGTTTATTATTTGATTATTTTCAGGAATCAATTGGAGAAAGTGAGCTTGTTGATCAAAACACTAATTATATTTATTTTTATAATTATTTGGACTTGTATGAACTTGAGTTTGTTTGAAATTTATTTAAAATTTATGACAATGATGTATTTTATTTTATTTTATTTGAATTTATGATTAAATATTTATTTTTTAAATAATTTTGTAAATAGCCGCGGGTACTCGTGGATACCCGCGGATATGAAAAAAATTGACGGATACCCGCATAACGGATACCCAACGGATATGGGTACGGATACGGTACGAATATTTATCCAGCGGATAGGATAGGGAGGAACTATTACCCGTACCCTACCCGCCCCGTTGACATCCCTAACTGTTTATGTGTATTTCATATTAGAGGATGCGTGCAGTTTAGAGTGACTCATTAGACCGACTTAATTGTTTGAGATGTAGTACTTTTGGTGATGTGTGTAACTAAGTTCAGAGTCACTGCTTTCATTGATTGGTAGTGTTAGTTTAATTTCATTTCTCAGTTTTTAAAATATAATTTAATTTATTTTAGCATTTGTATAGAAAAACAAAACAAAATGAGACTCTGTACAAAAGACAAAGAAGTGAAAAGGAAAAGGAAAAGAATTTTTGAATTCGCTCATTATTTGCATCCATTTCCCATATTTATTGTTTGGGTACCTTTATTCAGTCACTTATTCTCTTAGCTGACCAACTCTTCTAGCCATCACATGCTAATTAATCAACAATTTTGTTCTTTCTGCAACCAAATGTAACTTTAAACATTGTGTAAATAGTCAAAACAGTAGGCATTGGGTTTAGTTTATTAGAGGCTAGGGTATATGCTATCATAATTTTTTGTTGAGTACGAAAATCACCACATGTATGGTTGAGTTTTTTCTCCTTAACTTTTGCTTACTTCAAACAATTCAAATGCCAAATGGGACTGTGTCTTCCACTTAGCAAGAATATTATTAATGTTCTCGTTTATAATGGTATCATATTAGTCAGAATTACGGATGTCGTCAAAAAAATTCGTATGCACATGTATTTAAAGAAAGACAGATGACAAAAAGACAGATACTTTTGAAGGCCAACATTTAGTGTGGACGTATAAATCAAACAATCCTTTCATACTTTTTTAGCATCTAAATTACGTGTTTCTCGTCCTTTAAAAAGAATATTCAAAATTTGATTTTAACATTTAGTATAGAAAATTTAAATTGTTAAATAAATATCGTATATATTTTCCTACTTTGAGGAATGGATTTTGATATGCTTATAATGGTTTAATAAAAAGTTCCCTGAAAGAATGGTGCATCTTGAAGAACTCCTTCTCCAAGGGACTTCCATAAAAGAACTACCACAATCAATTGAATATCTAAATGGGCTAAAAACCTTACTCTTAGATTCTTGCAAAAAGCTTGAGCATCTCCCTAGTACCCTTCATAATTTACAACACCTTACTGCAATTGGTCTCAGTGATTGCTTTCCGCTCAAGGAACTTCCAAATCTTCCACTAAATACAGAATATATAAACACAACCAATTGTAGATCATTGGAAAGCTTTCCAATACTATCCAACTCATCAAATTTACCAAGGTTTTCTCAAATGATGTTCTAACTGTTCTAAACTGATCTATAAACAGTTCCAGGACCACATAACAAATCTCTTATACCATAAGGTACACTACGTGTATGCTTTGTATGTGTTCTGCAAAATTATCAAAACCTTAAAACTAAATTTTATGCTTTAGAATCGGTTCGTGAAGTAATGCTTCCGGGTATCAGCATCCTGATTGGTTTCATCACCAAAGTACTAATGGTTTAATTTCTCTTGAGGTGTCTTCAAGGTTGTATGGTAAGGCAGCGGAGATGTTTTTTGGTGCAGTTTTTGAGTTGGACAAAGATGCTATTACAACCGGCATGCTTTCATGTGTATACGAGATTATAATCAATGACCAGAAGATACTTGCGATAGAAAGGGGTTTTGATTCATTGGACAGAAGTCATGTGTGGCTGACTAAGGAGAACTATGGTCGTTTGGTATGGCCCCTCAACAATATACATCGTTGGAATCACTTTAGGATTTCATTTGGGATATGTGAAGCCTCGTCAAAGGTGAAAGTAAAAGCATTCCAAAAGAGTGTTGGTTTTCATGTTTCATGAGTTTCATATAAATCAAAGATTACTATCGTATGACTTCCATCATTTTAATAGCATTTTTTAATATTGTATTATTTCATGAGTTTCGTATGTATCAAAAATCACTCACGCATGAGTTTTATTATTTTAATCACAGAGGACACAATTTTAGTTTGTCAAGATTAATGACAGGTATAATTTATGTATACTCATCCTATAAATTGTTTTTACAACCTCTTTGATAAAAATTTTTATAGTAAAAACATTAAAAAGTCACTTCATTTTGTACATTTATAATATTCTAAATATATATATATATATATATATATATATATATATATATATATATATATATATATATATATATATATATAAAAGGATTCAGTTAATGAATTTAAGAGTATAAAACACGAATTGGAAAAATGAAGACCATTTTAAATATTCAATAAAAATGATGATCATTTTAAATATTCTATCAAGATGAGGACCATCTGCAACAAACACTACGAAAATGAGGATAAAAAGATATTTAAGTCAATAATGAATAAGAAAATCAAAAAACATTGAGGACGAAAATGAAGAGGAGTGAGACTCACTTACCGGCGGAACGAAGGAGAAGCGTGGTGTGTTTTTGGCAGAAAGGAAAACCGGCGAGAAAATGCAAGAAAACACGTGAAATGATGGAAATACAGTTGAGACTAAATAGTTATAATCAACATGGAATAACGGAATTGCAACTGTAAAATTATTATGGAAAGAGAAAATCTATTTTTTTTAATTTTAAATAAAAGTTAACTCAACCAATTAAAATTAAGTGTGATCTGTAATTTATTTTCAGTTAATTAATCTTGTTATTTAAGTTGTGGCTTTTAGTTGACATGTTAAGTTTATGAATACAACTATCATTTGTTGTTTGAATGTATTCATATGAGTAGAGTTTTCTAAAATTAAATCAAATGTCGACTAATTTTATCAATTTTGCCGACTTTTGGCACAATAAAATTTATTGAGATTTATTAATATGCATCGTACCTAAAGATTATTTGTTGATAAAGAATAGGATAATGGTGGTATTGTGGTTCAAGGATGTTGAAAACTAGTGAGAAGATATGAAGACATTGTATTTGACACTAAACTTGATGCGTTTAATGACTATACAAAATTGAAATGTTTATTTAATCAAAATGAATATTTTTTCTGATGTCAATACAATATCTAATGTGGTGAAAACACAAAGTTAATTTGAATTACTCTGTATTGCATAATAGATCAAATTTTCAGGTCATTTATGTTTTATTTTCTGTTATTTAATAATATTTGAAGAGCATGCCAGTTTCTGTGTATTTCATATTAGAGGATGCGTGCAGTTTAGAGTGACTCATTAGACCGACTTAATTGTTTGAGATGTAGTACTTTTGGTGATGTGTGTAACTAAGTTCAGAGTCACTGCTTTCATTGATTGGCAGTGTTAGTTTAATTTCATTTCTCAGTTTTTAAAATTTAATTTAATTTATTTTAGCATTTGTATAGAAAAACAAAACAAAATGAGACTCTGTACAAAAGACAAAGAAGTGAAAAGGAAAAGGAAAAGAATTTTTGTATTCGCTCATTATTTGCATCCATTTCCATATTTATTGTTTGGGTACCTTCATTCAGTCACTTATTCTAGCCATCACTTGTTAATTAATCAACAATTTTCTTCTTTCTGCAACAAAATGTAACTTTAAACATTGTGTAAATAGTCAAAACAGTAGGCATTGGGTATAGTTTATTAGAGGCTAGGCTATATGCTATCCTAGTTTTTTTTAATGAAACAATTAATTTCTTTTTTTTTTCAAGAATTTAGATTTTTTTTAACGAAATGTTCTATTTGGATAAAAAAATTAAAAAAATATTTAAAATGTAAATATTTTTTTTTAAAGTATTTTAATTAGTTAAATTAATAAAAATTTAAATAAAGGTGGAATTTAAAATCATTTCCACTCATGACTTGACACCTTGAACTTGTGAACCTTAAATAGTAAAAATTATTTAAATACTTTAAGTTGTCTAATATTTTTTAAATTTAAATTAAAAATTTTATGTATCAAAATAAAGTTTTAAATATGTTTTAAGTCCTTGAAAAATTTGAGAACTTTCAATTAAGTCCCTAATAAATTTATATGGCTCCTTAAAATTTTAAAAAATTTTAATTAGGTCCTTACAATTAAGTATGATGGTTAATTGTGTGATGCGACTGTAACATCCCGAAAATGTAACATTCCCTTTTAATAGTTTTTATGCTATCAAACAAAACATTAAATTATGATAATTCAAAGGCAGATGATAGTAATAGGCCGGTATAAGGTATCAATACAATCATCCTCAAAATAACTATACATGTACTGCCTATACATATAGCCTACACTAAGAGAGGGTTACAAAACACCCAAACATCTAAGCAAAACTAAGGGTGAAATATACTTCTGGAAGCGCTCAAACACTACTCAACTCCTATCCAGGAGGGGTGTATCTTCACCTGCACTTTTAGCTGCCCACGCCAAACGAATAGGGGCGATCATTGCAAAAGAGAAAGACACACAGAACAAACATATGCAAGAAGGGTAAGCTAACTTAATAAAGAGAAATCATGCAATTAAATAATTAAGCTTCAATCAAGGTTTATCACATTTATCAGAATTGTTCAAATCACCACAATCATACCACACAATCACCATTCTAGACTCGATATTCGGATTATGTAAGTGACATTGGAGCTCTTGGTGGCTTGCACCTATGACAGTTCCCAAACTCTGCAGAGTTTTGGGCACAAGGGGTATTCACCCAACCACTCCTAGGGTAAGCCCCCTTCGCATCTATGACAGATCGGGTCCATAGATTAGGACCTCCTGCTACTCCTCCCGACATAATCCATTATACCTCTATATGAGTCTTAATGGTTATAGGAGCGTCAGGATACCACCAATTTGAGTCCTCATGTCCTTACATTCACTAAAACCATCATCTTTAGAATTTCCCTTGAAATCCTAATTCCACCACATTCTCATACGGACCAAATTCACACAATTCCATCACACTGACTATCATTCATAAAACTCACATACAGGATAGACAATTATCACATCAATCCACTTAGCACAGCTTCATTTAATCTAAAACAGAGAAGGAAATCAAATTCGGCAATGAATCTCGCTCAAGCTAGAGGATCTCGCCTGGGCTAGAGAGTTGTCTCGCTTAGGCAAGCTGCTCTCGCCTGGGCGAGACCTCTTACAGTGACAATTCAATAATCCTGAGTGAATTCTCTCTCAGGCTAAGCTGGTTCGCAAGATGAGAGGACCTCTCGCTCAAGCGACCCCAGCTCGCCTAGGCGAGACCTCACGCAGTGACAGATGCAATCCTCTGATATTTTCGCTCAGGCGAGAGCTGCTCGCCTGGGCGAAATTACTAGGATTCTCATCTGTTCTTCACATGCAGAACCACGCAAATTCATCCAAAACTCAATTTCACACAACAAGCAGTTCCAAACATCAATTAAACACATGATCATGCAATTCAATCACCCAGAAACACATTTTACACGAAAATTGAGTGAAGAGTTAACTTCCCTTACCTATTTTTGGTGAATGCTTTGGGTGAAAGCAACTTTAGAGAGGATAAGCATAATTCTTTAGATCAACCTAGAGAATTCATCATCAAGACACAGGGAAAGGAGGAACACTTGATCAAACTCAGAACAGAAACATAATTTCGAGTTGTAATCTGAAATTGAACCCCAAAACGAAAATGGAGACTTACCTAGAGGGAGGGAGGCTAAGAGTGGAGGCAGCATGAGGCTCTTTTGAGGCTACTTTCCCAGAATTTGTTCCAAGAGCAAGGAGAGAGATTTAGATAGAGAGGAATTAAGGTGACTGTGCAGAGAGTGGTGGTGAAGCAAGGAGAGAAAACGCATGAGTAGTGTATGGCTTCAGTGTGCTGGAATGAGGGAAGAAGAAATAATAAAAGGGTTATCACAGCGACAGTTGTCTTACACGGTCACTTTTCATAAATGTCGTCATATAACTTTTAATTTTTTTATAAATTTATAGTTTTATATTTTTATCTTTTTTATAGTTTTATAATTATTATAAAACTATAAAATTATAAAATTATAAAAAATAAAAAATTACATTTGTATATTTATAATTTCTTAATTATGAAATTATATATTTTTATAATTTATTAATTGTTGTAATTTATATTTTTTAATTTTTAATTTTATACTTTTGTTTTTGTGATTTTATAATTATATGTTTTATATTTTTGTAATTTTGTTTTTATTTGATTTTAATTAAATTTAAAAATATATTTTATTAAATACAGTAAATATTTGGAAAGGATTTTGTCTTCTCTTATAACAAAATATTATCTAACGACATACAAAGAATAACCCATCCGGTAACCAGGACGGGTTGGGAAACGCATTCCATTACGGGGAATGGTCCCGGCTGGTATTCGAAGTACTTAATAAACATAAAAATTTATTAAAAATTCAATTAAAAGTATTAAACCTAAAATAAATATTATCAAAATAAATTTTTTATCTTAAAAAAAATAAATTGTTTTATTTAAAAAAAAATATAAAATATTTTAAATTTTTTTATTTAAACAAATTATTTAAAAAAAATTAATTATAAATAATTTAAATATAATCCATTTCAATTTTTCAAACTTCAATCAAATCCTTCATCTAATATTTGTTTATGCCAGTCATGCGCTTAACTTTTTAACAAGTAAAATGAATTTGGAATTATAGCGCATGTAAACTAATCTTAATCTACTTATATTATAATCCGAACAAAATAAATAGATTAAATTTCAGCAGAGAAGAATGATTTTTTTTTTTTAAACAGGCAAATAGTGACAGAACTTTCTCTGAAATAATACATCTTACCATTTGATGTTTTGTTATTGTGTGAGGTTTATTTCTATGAAAGACTAAGTTTAATTAAGTCTTTGCAATACTTTGTTTTTATTTCTTTCTTTCAATCTGATGTCATTCATCTGCATTATTATTTTTTGTTTCCGCGATTGAAGAGAGTTCTAATACAATTTAATAAGATGAGACAATAATTTAATTTTTGTAATGACATCTTAGATTCATGCTCTTGTATTCTCCAAAAAACTTTCAATTCTAAGATTTTAATTGGCTTAAATACATTTTTGTCCTCATTTTCGTTCTGTTTGTTGCGGATGGTCCTCATTTTGACAGAATGTTTAAAATGGACCTCATTTTTACCGAATGTTTAAAATAGTCCTCATTTTCGCAATTTGTGTTTTGTTTGGTCCTTTTCTGTAATGTCGTTTAAATCATTAACGGAACATTGTACAGGTGGCACAGTTTGTATTAGGATGTGTTACGTGTACTGTACAGGTGTGGTAATTAGATATTTGGGAATAAATAAGTGAGCTAGGATTTTGGTAAGGAATGTTTGGGCACTTTGTGAGTTTTGGCAATCTTGTTCCTCCATTCTCAATTGCACTTTGTATTGTATCACTTCGTGCACTGTTGGTAGTTCAACGAGAAATGGATTAACCCCAATTTGTAGCTGCGAAGATATGGGAGCTGTGAGGATGACAAAAACTCCAAAAAATATTGGTAGAAAATTTTGGGTACAATTTCTTTTTATTTTTGTGTTAATAATAAATTGCTTTTAATTTTTGGTTTATTGATTTACAGAGTGGTGGTTTCAATAATGTGGGCTGCAACTTTTTCAAATGGTGGTGTTGATGAAAATGATGTCATCATCATGACACAAATGAGACAGATTAATGATTTGGAGAAGTCATTGAAGGTTACTGAGAAGAAGCTGTAATTCGTAATAGGGTTCACTTGTGTTGTTATTGTATTATTCGTACTGTTATTGTGTGTAATCTTTTAAAGTCCAATCTGTTTTGTACTATTGTTAAATGAAGAAATGAATTAGTTTGATTATGTTGATATTAGTCCCAACATGTTCAAAATGATATCTTAATCTTAGCATTGAAGTAAGTGATATTGATTTAAGCTTGGAAAAAATTAAATTGATCTAAGTCTGGAATAAGTTAAATTCATAACATTAATTCATCCTTATCAAAATGCACTACATCAATGTTTGGCAAAAGTGAAATTGAACGAAGTTTAAGGAAAGTCAAAATGCAGTATATCAATAATGAATTCTACATAAGAAATTCCAAAAAATAACTAAGACGTTTGTAGTTGCTATCATGGCCTCCTCCTAATTTGTAATTTCATCATAAACTGCTGAGATGGTTCTTCTAGTGTTGGTAGTGGTGCTGGAAGGAAGAAGAAGATTGGGACCGTTACATACATATATAATGGGATTGCAGGAAGAAGAAGATTGCAGCAACACCAATTGAGAATGGAGGAACAAGATTGCCAAAACTCACCAACTGCCCAAACATTCCTTACCAAAACCCTAGCTCACTTATTTATCCCTAAATATCTAATTACCACACCTGTACAGTACACGTAACACATCCTAATATAAACTATATCACATGTACAATGCTCCGTTAATTATTTAAACGGCGTTACAGAAAAGGACCAAACAAAACACGAATTGTAAAAATGAGGACCATTTTAAACATTCGGTAAAAATAAGGATCATTTTTAACCACAACAAACACTACGAAAATGAGAACCAAAAAGATATTTAAGCCATTTTAATTTATGTAAACATTAAAAATAACACAATATCAAACCCCAGTAAACTATCAAGCTTAGAAACTCTGTTAAGTGCGTTTTAGAAAACAATATGCTGTAAATTATTTTTATTTTGAATAAAATATAGAAGTTAGTTTTAAAAAAAAAAAATTAATCATCTACTTATATTGGATTAAATAAAAGCTATAATTAGGTTAATAATACAGAACCTGTGTTGTTTACTTAACACAAGATTTCGTCCTGGAATGCCAAGGTTGGGAAGTAGGAAAGTATTAAAATAATTAACGGTAAAAATTATTCTCATTAAATTTAATTTTATCTAACAGTGACACTTATTCATGTCTCCGTATACCACCAAATTGAAATTTAAATATTTTATCCCATTACTCAATAAAAATAAAAGGAAATTATGTTTTGACATTATCAACAAATTTTTGATAAAGTACATGTGACACTATCTTAATAGATGAAAAAGAAAAATTTGATATAACTTGAAAAGAACAACAAAAATTAGTATGTGTTAAAAAATAAACTTCATCAAACTTTATTAAAAAAAATTGTCAAAAATATCATAGTCTTAAATAAAAATGGAGAGATCTTCTCCTCTCAAATAGAAAATTGTATGAAATATTTTACACAATAAAATTTTGAATAATAAAATTTTTCAAAGGGAAGATTATTGCGTATAAGGATGAGAGACAAATAATATTTTTGAAAAAAAAAATCCACTCTTTCTGAAAGTCGTTATATTTTATTTTTTGTGTTAAATTTACCATGTGTGAAAAATAGATAGAAACTTTTAAAAGGAATAATCAAACCATAAATGTAAAATTTACACATGCACTTTCCACAAATAACTTTTTTAAACAATTGAAAATGAAAACAAAAAGTTGCATATAAGGAAAAAAAAAATCTTTAGAAGTTAGGGCTTTTCATGACTTATATATTTATTCTTTTTTGCTTCAACTTAGAATATTCCAGCACATAAGAAAAAACAATCTTTAATAATTTTATTATGAGAAAACTTCTACTGAATAAATATAATGATTTATAATTATCGTTAATAATAATGATCAATTTAAATACTAATTTATGAAATTAAAAGTTATTAATTATTAAAATACTCATTATTATAAATAAAAAATTATAATTATTTATTAAATTAGTATTTAAAATTAATTATCATAATTTTAACTATCAAATAGGTCACTGCAAATCAGCTACCTAGATGTTGGATGTAAGACCCGTTAATATTATTCAGTACTCTTTTTGCCCTAAACTAAAGGGCTGCCCTTGTAAGTGGGCCTAAGGGGCTGACCCAGTAGATAAAATCCTTTTCAGTTGCACTAAGTCACATTTTCATTCCATTTTCAGAGAACTTGAGCTGCAGCCGTCAACCCCCTCCGCTAGGGTTTTGTTCCACTGTCACGTTAGGCTGAAGGAACTTATACTCCATGTAAGTGTCTCTCCCAGTCGTGCTAGTTCCCTTTTGCTATCTTGTTTTGTATTTTCGATTAAGAGCCTTCGTTAACTCAGTTTCCCTGGTTCTGTTCCGATGTCCCGCAAGTTCTACGAGCCCATCTTTGAGTTGTTGTGCTCCGAGGTCCCGTGTCAAAGCTCGGTTAGCCCTTTTCCAGGTACGGGAAGTTAGGGTTTCTAGTTTCGAGTCGTTTTGAACTGTGTTTGAGTTGGTTGTTGATGCGTGAGAATGTCTTGTATGATTTGTTTGGTTGGGAAACATGGCTGTTACAGGAGAACAGTGGCGAGACATGTTAATCTCGCCCAAGCGAGCCAATCTCGCCCAAGCGAGCCAGTCTCGCCTAGGCGAGATGAACAGGGAGCTCGCCCAGGACTTTTGCAAGAAAGGTCGCCCAGGCGACCAACTCGGCTTTTTGAGCGAGCGAGCATCTCGCCCAGGCGAGAGGGGTCTCGCCTAAGCGAGATCCCGCGAGTGCTCCTGTTGTCTTTTTCGAGCCCTCGCCTAGGCGAAGGGGGGCTCGCCTGGGCGAGAACGTCTCACCTGAGCGAGACCCTCCAGCCTAAGCGAGGTGCTGGGCGAGACAGTGCAATGTGAGATTGTTTTCTTGGCTTTGTATGGATAATGCTTGCTTGGTTTTGAGTATTGTGCTAAAGGTTTGATATGAATGAGTATGATTGAGTGATGCAAGTCATGAATTATGAATAATGGGTTAACATGAGTTTTGCATGAGATTGTAATGAAATGGTTGGTATGAAAGAGGCATGATAACGATATGATTTGGAAGTCCTTGGTACATGGATGGTTTATGATGAGATGAAATGAGTTGGGCCTGGAACATGAAAGGCGTTGGCTTTAAGGGTTGGTACAATTAACGTATACATGCATGGTGAATATTATTTTTGGCTGCGTGATTATGTTTCGTATGTGTCAGTGCATAATTCCTTGGGGTCTCTAGGTGAGACTTTCGAGGTCACGCTTCAGTGGTCGGGACGTAATTCCATGGCCCCTGTTAGTGGGTGTCCATGGTGGTGCCTAATCGGTATAACTAGGTAAGGATTCAAGATAAGGTTGCATCCTGACGCTCTAAGGAGTTAGTTAGTCTCATCTAGAGCGGACTGACTCCCGTGGTGAGAGTAGCAGGAGGCCCGAAACTCATTAAGGGCTAACCTTGTGGTGAGGAAAAATTGATCCATCGTAACTAGGGATGTCAACGGGGCGGGTAGGGTACGGGTAGTAGCTCCCCCGTACCCTACCCGCTGAATAAATATTCGCCCCGTACCCGTATCCATATCCGTCGTGTATCCGTTATGCGGGTATCCATCTATTTTTTTCATATCCGCGGGTATTTACAAAAGTATTTTAAAAAATAAATATTTAACCATAATTAGTGCTTGGATCAAGAAGTCTCTTTTCTCCGATTGATTCTTGAAAAACAAACAAATAAAAAATCACGATCAATTTATATTGTAGTTTATTTTTGAATAAAATATTAAAGAAATTACTAACTTCATCAATGTCCACCCTCTTGCAACATTTTATAAAGTTTCATGTTGTCCAATTTTAATCTAGAAGAGCCTGAAAACATAAGAAGTTCATTAAAAATTTCTAACAATCACTTAATTAAAATATCTAAGTAAAAGTGTTAATTTCATTACCTTCCATGTTGGTCCATAACCAGTCTTGGAGACACATCAATGCCTCCACAGTATCTGAAAGTAATTTATTCCGTTGTGGGGTAAGAATCTGACCACCATTATTAAATGAAGACTCATAATGTTTTTTACTAATATATATATATATATATATATATATATATATATATATATATAAAGGTATTTTTCTGAATTAAAGTTTAGCGGGTACGGGTATCCACGGGTACGGATACTATGATACCCATACCCGCCCCGTTAACATGCGGGTATAAAAAATACCCGTACCCGCGAATAGTGGGTATCCATTTTTAATATCCGTTTCCTACCCGTTGCGAGTTTTATCCATGGATACCCGCGGGTACGGATTTTTTTGACATCCCTAATCGTAACACTTGTAACACATAGCTCGGGGGTGAGCAGAGGTATCCACCACAAGTGCGGGCATCCGCTGAATCCGACCAAGTTATACGTATCCGGATGAGTCGAGTCGAGTCGAGTCGTAATGTATTGATTGAAAATTCATAACATGCTTGGTTGTTGTATGGATATTGGATGGTGAACGTATATTTGACTGTATGATGAAAATATTGTTGGCTCTAGCTTACCCTGTTTGTTGTATGGTTGTCTTGTATGTGGTTCTTCTTTCTTGCGATGATCATCAATTTGATTGATGGGAGCAGATGGGCGAGGTTCTCGTGGTCAGCAAGGAAATGGTGATTCCGCTGCTTAGCCTTTTAGGCTGGATTTATCTTATTCATGATTTCTTTAGGGCTATGGCCCATGTATCGCTTTATGCATTATTACTCTACTCTCTTCGATAGTCTTGTATCTGGTTTCCAGTTGGCATCGTGGTGTGCCCAGGTTGTAGGGGTTGTGTTGAGGGCCCCGGACTACTCCACATTACTATTTTGTGTGACGTGTCTTCTAATTTCGCTTAATAATTAAATGGGACGTTACATTGGATACTAGAATAAATTAGTTTTTAATTAATTAATGATCAATTATAATTTTTTATTTATAATAATAACTATTTTAATAAGCAATAATTTTTAATTTTGTAAATTAATATCTAAATTAGTTATTATAATAATTAATTATATTTTATTTTTAAACTTAATGTTTAATTGAGAATTTTTTTATAATAATACCTACCCATGAAATTGGATTGAGTGTGAAGTGAATGGCTAAGACCGGTCAATCAATGAATTTGATATTTATAGTCAAGCTCTCTCAAATTTTATAAAGAAAAAGGTAAAAAGAGAAAGAAACAAAAACAGAGAACTTTAGAAATGTTGCAGCGAAAATACATTTAAGTTGTGTTCTCTGGAAAAAAAAGATAGATGTGAAGATGAAATTTTTTAGATTTAATTGGTTAAATATGTGTGTTTTTTTATAGATTTAAAGGATAAAATGACTAGATTTTTTAAAAATAAAATTAATAAAAGTTTAGAAAGATTAAAAAAGATATTTTATTAAACTAAAATGTAAAATTACTTTTTTTACCCTTATAATTATTATTATTATTATTATTTGTTATTATTATTATTTGTTATTATTATTATTCATTGCTATTAAATATTTAGATATTATTGATTATTATGAAAAAAATTTAGTCACATTTTTTTTGTTGACATTAATAATAGTCGTAAAGGATATGTTTTTTCATTTCTAAAAATTATTACTATTCTTAAATGTAATTAATGGTAAAAGTTGTGAAGAAAGAAAACTAACAAAAGCAATGGCATCCGATAAAAAAAATACTGTTGCAAGTAATAGTTACACCAAGATAATTTTGTCAAATAACTAAATTCACTTACAAATCTGTTTATAACATAAAATCTTGAAGGACAGATCTCATATTTTCGTATTCTCCTTTACCTTCAATTCACTGTAAAGGAAAAAAAAAAAAAAAAAAACCTGTTGTAAATTCACGCCTGTGTAAATAGTAAATCATTATCCAAACGAATACACGTTTTGTGTGACTATTTATAAAGAGTCTTTAAAATATATTTTAATATTTTTATAAAATTAAATCAAGCTAAACAAAATAACAATTAAAAGTGATTTAAGAAGTTAGTTAATTGCAAAATTATTTTGAACGAAAAAAGTTAACTTGTTTAAATATATGATTCTCGTTTATTTTTTTCATACATTTTCATATAAAAGATTATATGCCGAAAATAAATAACTGGATCTTTAAAATACTTTTGATTTTATGATTTATGTGTGGTGTCGTAATTTTGCAACCCATATAATGGGTAGAACTTTAAAAGTATTTTGATTTCATTTTCAGAATTTCCTTGTCACGATGTTCCAATTTCATAACTCATAAGATGGGTTGAACTACTTCCATTTTTTTTTTCTTTCTTATGTTTTTAGTGTGCTTAATTTTCTAACTTATAATATGGACGAGGAATAAGAAATCCATGTAAACTTAAAAGACATTTAAATAATGAATACTTTTTTAGCACATAAATTATGTGTTTCTAGTCCTTTAAATTGATAGTTTTAAATATTCAAAATTTGATTTTAACATTTAGTGTAGAAAATTTAAATTGTTAAATAAATATCGTATATATTTTCTTACTTGAGGGATGGATTTTGATATGCTTATGATGGTTTAATAAAAAGATATTTGAGCCCAAATAAAAGGATCTTAGTAAAGTAGTTTATTTTATCTAAGTACTTAAAGAAAGTTACACAATAACTCTAACTAAATAAAGGGATCTAAAACTATCGAGAATCTTAACTAATCTTTAGACAAAATTACTAACTTAAGTCTCTTTCTTCGAAATTTAATTACTCAAATAAACGTTTTTACTCTTAATTATTGTTCATGAAAAAATAAATACAAAATATAAGTTTGATTAGATTCTTTTTCTTTTATTCCTATAAAAAAAATTAAAAGTGTAATTTACTGAATTATGTTTTTACAATAACATGAGGCATAAATCCTTTCGTTATCTATATGCACAAACTAATCAGTAAAATCTTAATCCAATTCGAACCAACTTGTAAAATTAGAGTTCAAGTTTTGTAAGAAGTACAATCATAACAATGTTTACTATAAATGAAAAGAATTAATTACTCGTTTTCACTTCAGTTTGAACGTTTGAAGTTCGTTTCACTTTGAAAAATATTTTAATTGCGTCCTAATGTTTAGAAAAAAATGTCTCTTAGGTTCTTTAAAAAATATTACAAAATATTACTAATAATGTTAATAACATATCACGAGTTTATCTTTACTTATTTTAATTCATTTTAAAATTTTAATATTCTTTTTTGTAAAACTTTTGTTATCACATATTACTTTTTATGTAGCCTGTGACATTGTGCCATATAACAGTACACGGCCACATATCAATGTTAATATCAAATGTTAGTGTTTTATTAAAAAAAAAAATTCTTTTCCTACACAACTCAAACAAAGTGGAGAGATATTACAATTGTATGAAATTCTACCATTTCTTTCTTAATAAATTTAAGTTTTAAAGTGAGGATTATGAAGTATAAGGATGAGAGACGGATAATATTTTTGAAAATATTCAACACTTTTCCGATCGTCCTATTTTATTTTTTGTGTGAATGCGTCATGTGTGAAAAATATGTACAAACTCTTAAAAAAGAAAAATCACACTAACCAATAAATATAAAATTTATACAAGTATTTTACACTTTTTTGGGTCTCCCTGATAATTAATTTATGTGAAAAAAAAACTGTAACATTCCATATTTAAAATAGGCAAGAATAATAATTTTGTCGAGCAATATGACTTGTAAAGAAAAAAAAAAATTCTTTGTAAGTCAGATATTTTGATGACTTGTATATTTATTCTTCTTTCCTGCCATAATATATGAATTAGTGAGTATGAGAGTGAAAAGCTAAGACTAAGTCAAACAAGAAGTTGGGTTATTAATATTATACATCTTAGAAGTTTATTAGAAAACAAAGAGAAAAAGAAAGTGGAGCCAACAATAGAGACATTCAGAAAAATAGGTAAGATATTAGTGAGACCTTCACTGTTTATGAAGAGAGTTTGTAAATTGGATTCAAGTAATTCTTGGCTTTCAGTCAGAAGAAATCAAGCTACAAAAAGTAGAAAATTAAAAGGGATTTAGGGAGTTAGTTAATTGTAAAAATTATTTTGGTTAAATAAAAGTTAACTGTTTATTTAAATATATGATTCTGGTTTATGTCTGTAGTACAAAAATATTTAAACTTTGTCTTATGTCAATTTTTTCCATTGACATTTTTAATGTAAACTTTAAATATAACAATTTGATCGATTCTTATATAATAGATTATGACAGAATAATAGTTTTTTTTTTTAAATATATTTTCATTATAGTGGACTTCTATCCAAAATTAAAACATAACCATAATTAGTAATTGATTTTGTGTCACCAGAATTACTATGTAATTTACATTAATATATTCTTCAATAATCTCTAGAAATTGAACATGTTGTCATAACTAGAAGAATCACAAAAAAATATTATTACTAGATGACAAAACAGTACTAGAGGTATATTTTCATCCACTTTAGAATATATAACGAATAAATTTTATTTATTTTTATTAAGAGGTATATTAACCATTGCAAGGTATCTTCACACTTTGAAATATTTTAAATCTGGTTCTTTTTTTTTTAACTCATAAGAGTTTTATTAGAACCTTTTGTAAGGAAATATATTTGAGGATATGACAAACAAAATATAAAGTTTCATCTTATATCATTTTAAGCATGCTAGAATTTGTAGAATAACATTAACTATATTGAAACATTTTTTTCTTTCGTAGTACCATTAGATTAGCACTATACACTATATGAAGATGTTACTTAAGAAATAATATTATGAGTTTCACACAAAATCTCATTTATAAAGACATGTATTCTCATTTCTAAAGACATATATTTATCACTTCCCTTTTTAATTAATTTTGTACCTCAAAATTATATAATTTGAATTATCTCTAACCAAACTTCTCAACATTTCTAATAATAGTATATCATATATCACAAATTACGTTTGTAATGATCAAAGAAAAATTACTAAATATTTTATTACAAGATAAAGGTACTAACTCAAACAAATCATCACAAACAGTGGCGGACCTTTGTGGTAGCAGGGAGGGGCCATGGCCCCCCCAAAAATTTGATTTTTTTTTTTAAATTTTAGGTATTTTAAATTTTTTTATATTATAGATATTAGATAATATATTATAAATTAATGATGATTAAATTAAATATTTTATTTCTTTTATAAATATAATAATTAATGTTAATAAATAATAAAATATAAAATCAAACATAATAAAGAATAAAGAATACAAAGATTTATCAAGATGTTTTTATTATTATTTTTCATTATGGTTTGACCTTCTTATAAATCGTTTTCATTTCTTATTCTTAAATTTTTTTCTTTTGTTTTTGAAGAGAAAAATATTTATTTTTTTGCTCTTATTTCTCTTTGTTCTCTTTCATTCACGAGAAGGAAAAGAATTAGGTAATTCTTTTATCTTACTTGATAGTGAAATATTAGTTTAATAAATTATTTAATAAGTCTCTTTTATATTAATTTTTATTTTATGAACATAGAAGTAAAAGTATCTTATTGTGTGTTTTTTTATAACCGGATACTGTGGTTCATTATATGACTTGAGTTTCTCACAAATCGTTCTCATCTCCCATTCTCACCTATTTTTTTTTTTTGTTTCTTAAAGAGAAAAAGATCTACTATTTTTGCTCTCATATATAAGTTGTTGTCTTCCATTCTCGAAAAAATAAAGAAGAAAGTAATTCTCTCGTATCACATGATAGTGAAATATTAGTTTAATAATTGTATATTAATTTATTTAATGAGCTTGTATATTAATTTTTTATTTTATGAACATAAAAGAAAAAATATTGTACTGTGTGTTTTTTATAACTGGATCTTAAGTGTGGTTTGATTATCATCGAATTTTCTTTTGATATTTACGTCTCTCAGTTTTTTATTAGATTATGAAAATTTATTTTTTAGTATTTTTTTTAAATGGGTATACAAATTCAAGTCTTCCATATATTTATTTGTAATCTTTTTTTTAGTTATCGTTATACTAAATTATGTATTCATTTTTATTATATTAGTGACAATAATTAAATGTATAAATTTTGAACGTATTATTTTGGCTCCCACAACAATGTTGATCAAGATCCGCCACTGATCACAAATACATCATTTACCAACCAAATCACATGTCTAGAAATAATAATTCATTGTAATAAAAAAACCACTTTATAACCTTGTTGAGCAGCAAGAAAGTTTCAAAATTCATAAAAATGAGATATTAATTTTAATAAAAAGAAGATAACTTCTAGAAGACAAGTTTAATTTTACTTGACCATCCCCTCAATTTTTAATATGATTTTTTTTTCAGCACACACATGATCATAAGCATGATGTCAATTAAAATAATTCATTTTAATTTCAATGTCATAAACAATATTTTTAAGTTAATAAATCTTATAAAAATATTATTATCAACACACACACACACACACAATCAATATAAATAAAAACAATTATATATAATTTTTTAGGCTTAGTTGAGACTGATTTAATTATAACTATAACACACATTATTTCATATAAAAAAAATATTTTGAGTCTTCTATTCTATATTGTCTTTAATGTTAGAAATGAATAAGTTTTTCTCTTTAATAATGTTAGAAAATGATTATACAAATAATACTAATAATAATAAAAATATGAATAATGTGATAACAATTATTAGAGCAATAATAATACTGACATGTATATGAATGAAAGAATATGAATCGGACCCAACAATTCTTACAACAATAAGATATAACAAGTAAATGAGAAAAATAGTAAAAATATCCTGGGTTGAGACTGCAGAGTGTTGATCTTAGAGAGAAAAGTCCTACTACACATGGTAAAACAAAATCATGTATGCTGCTCTCCCAAGATACAACTACCTGTTAGGTCATTCTAATGTAGTGAAGGATCTCTGAATTTTTTATGAATATCAATATCTTAAAAAATAATACAGAAAATAATACAAAACAATTGTAATAAATTTGATTAAATAAAATGTAAATTTGTAATAAAAAATATAGACATTAACCATAAATAATATTTACCCATAAAATTAAAAGTCTAAAAAAATATAAATAACTATAAGATTATATTTTAATTATATATTTTGTAAATTATATTAGATATTTCCAAGACTCTACGGCAATAACTTTTTCAAATAATTGATAGTGAAAACAAAAAGTTGCCTAAAAGAAAAAAAAAAATCTTTACAAGTTAGGGTTTTTTATGACTTGTATTTTTCTTCTTTGCTACAGCATAGAATATTCCAGCACATAAGAAAAAAAAAAAAAAAGCTTCATGGCTTGGCCTGATATTGAGTGAGTGAGTGTGAAGTGAATGGGTAAGACTGAGTCAAACAATGAATTAGATATTTATAGTCAAGCTCTTTCAAATTTTATAAATAAAAAAATAAGCAAAAAGAGAAAGAAACAAAAAGAGAGACTTTTAGAAATGTGAGTAGCGATAATACATTTAATACATCTCATATTTTAGTGTGACGGTTTATAAAGATTCTTTAAATATATTTGAATATTAATTTTATAAAATAATTCTTTGTTGTCAATTAATTAGAAGAAATCAAGCTAAATAAAATAATAACATCAAAAGTGATTTAAGAAGTTAGTTAATTGCAAAACTATTTTGATTGAAAAAAGTTAACTTGTTTAAATATATGATTCTCGTTTATTTCTTTCATACATTGACGAAAATAAAAAAGTGGATCTTTAAAATAGGTTTGATTTTATGATTTATGTGTGGTGTGTAATTTTGTAACCCATATAATGGATAGGACTTTAAAAGTCTTTCGATTTCATTTCCAGAATTTCCTTGTCACGATTTCCTAATTGAAATAAACAGCATAATACCTACGAAAATGGAAATAATGAAAAGCAAGAAAAGGAGTGAAAGAAGAATATTGAAAACCAAATGACAAAAAGACAAAGACTTTTGAATGCCAACATTTTGTGTACACTTACAATTCAAACAATCCTTTCATACTTTTTTAGCATCTAAATTACGTTTACGTTTCTTCTCCTCCTTTAAATTGATACTTTTAAAAAGATTATACAAAAGATAAAGATGTTACTCATTTTTTGAAAAGTCAAATTGATTTTAACATTTAGTCTTTGTTTTATTGTAGCAAAACATTAAAGTGGAAGTGAGTGTTGTGTTAGTATTTATTGATTTGAGTTGATTTATAAAACCAAATTTAGAGAAACAGAGAAGAGAGTGATCTTTTTTTGAAGCGAGAAGATTTAAGTACAAAATAAAGTAATTTCTTCGTGCAATTATCATTTTATTTTTATACCTTTTCAATTTTTTACTTTTACACTTTTTTACTTTTTTTATTATACTTAGACTTGATCTCAAATGTATAATTTTGAATTTAAATTATTTTTATTAATGTATAATTTGTTTTTTAACAAAATTATTCCTATTTAATTTATATTAATTTTAAACTAAAACATATATAAGTTTAAAATAATTTCATAATGTCAAATTATTACTTAAATTTTTTTAAACTAATCTCAAAAAATTAATTCCATCTTAATTTCTAAAAATCATATTTTTATCAATATTTTTTTAATTTAAATAATAACTTATATTTCATTATAATATAATATACACTATTTATAATTTAATTTAAATTACTATATATATATATATATATATATATATATATATAAGTGTAAACTGGTAATTTAATTTTTTTACCCATTAAGCTATTTTTTCTAATTTATCGCAGCTATCACATATTTCACTAATTATCATTAACTTTCCTTTCTTTTCCCTTCGAATCTTACCCTTCAAATCTTATCTTTTTCTTAGTCTAAACAAAACAAATTGTTAAATAGATAGCGTATATATTTTCCTACTTGTGGAATGGATTTTGATATGCTATAATGGTTTAATAAAAAGAGGTTTGAGCCCAACTTAAGGGATCGTAGTAAAGTTTATTTTATGTAAGTACTTAAAGAAAGTTACACCAGAAAGAACTCTAACCAAATAAAGGGATCTAAAACTATCGAGAATCTTGACTAATCTTTAGACAAAAATTACTAACTTAGCTCTCATTCTTTCAGATTTAATTACTCAAATATTTTTTTTTAATCTTTGTTCATGAAAACTTTAATACAAAATATAAGTTTGATTAGATTTTTTTTTCTTTTACTCCAGTAAACATTTTTCAAGTGTAATTTAGTGAATAATGTTTTTACAATTACATGAGGCATAAATCCTTTCGTTATTTTTATCTACAAATTAATCATTAAAATCTTCATCCAGTTGGAACCAACCTTCACTATTAGTGAGACCTTCACTATTTATGAAGAGAGTTTTTAAAATGGATTTGAATACTAATTTTAAAAAGTAATTCTTGGCTTTCAGTGAGAAGAAATCAAGCTAAAAAAAAGTAGAAAGTTAGAAGTGATTTATGGAGTTAGTTAATTGTAAAATTATTTTGGTTAAATGAAAGTTAACTGTTTATTTAAATATATGATTCTGGTTTATTTCTTTAGTACATCCTCAAAGAATGAAAAATATTTAAACGTTTTGGCTGGCATCGATGAAGAGGAGGAATGCTGATCTTTTGTAAGGTCCCATAAAAGAGAAGATAAAATATGAAAGTGATATTGAGAGGTGAATTTGATTTAATAAAATTAGCATAGAAATTAAAATTGATAAACAGATAGCGCAACTATGAAAAGGCGATGCAGTTCTCTCTATAAATAGGGCATTTAGTATGTAAGCATAACCCATAACCACTTCTTTGTAATGAAAAAGCACTTGTTTCTTTATAATAGCTTGTTAAAAATGACTTCCTCCTTTTTTACGGTTGTGTTTGTTTATTCACTATTTATGTCAACTTTTGGTGTGGGCAGAGAGACGGTGTGCATGGGAAGTGAGAGAGCAACATTGTTAAAGTTGAAGCATAATCTCACAGATCCTTCAAATAGACTTTCTTCTTGGAATGCTTCTATCAATCCCAATTGCTGCCACTGGGATGGAGTTGTCTGCAACAACATTACATCTCATGTTTCAGAGCTTCACCTCAGAACTTCATTTCCTGATTTCGATGACAGCCTTCCTTATCCATTGGATGAAGAAGCATACCAAGAAGCATTGAAAGAGTATAATAGAGTGGCATTGGGTGGAGAGATAAATCCTTGTTTGGTTGATTTGAAGCATTTGAATTACTTGGATTTCAGCGGCAATATTTTTCAATATATTCCAATTCCTTCTTTCATCGCAACAATTACTTCCTTAACTTATCTCAACCTTTCTTATGCTGGATTCAAGAAAAATATTCCTTCTCAAATGGGAAATCTCTCCAATTTACTCTACCTTGATCTCAGTTATCTTTATTTTGAAAGTTATGAAAATGTTGATTGGCTATCTAGTATGTCCAAACTTCGTTATCTTGACTTGAGCCACACTTGGTCATTTGAAGGAGGTGTGTCAATTCCTTCTTGTCTTGGCTCAATGACCTCCTTAATTCACTTGGACCTCTCTTATTCTGGATTTATGGGCAACATTCCTCCTGAGATTGGAAATCTTTCCAATTTGGCGTATCTAGACCTAAGCGGTGCTGCCAATGGAACACTTCCCTCTCAAATTGGAAATCTCTCCAACTTGCTCTACCTGGATCTTCGAAGTGGTGATTCTATTGACAAAAGTTATTTTATTGGAAATGTTGACTGGTTGTCAAGTCTTACTAAGCTTGAATATCTTGATTTAGGAGGTGCAAACCTATCCCAATCATTTCACTTGCTTCACACCCTCCAACCTCTTTCTTCTTTGCTGCACCTACATTTGTCAGGATGCACACTTCCTTACTCCAATCAACCATCATTTCTTAACTCCTCGTCTCTCGTCACTCTTGATGTTTCTGACATTTCTTATAATTCTAAAATTTCATTTGTTCCAAAGTGGGTGTTTGGACTAAAGAAACTTGTTGCTCTCTTTTTATATGTTAACAACTTTGAAGGTCAAATTCCTAATGGTCTTCGAAATCTCACACTTATTGAAAATCTTGATTTGAGTGAAAATTCATTTTCATCTTCTATACCTCATTGGTTTTATAGTAGTTTTCCTCATCTCAAGTTCTTGCACCTATCAAGCAACAACTTACAAGGAAATATTTCTGATGCCTTTGGAAATATGACTTCTCTAGTTACACTTGATTTGTCATACAATCAACTTGAAGGTCCAATTCCAACTTCTTTTGGTTATCTCTGCAACTTAAGGGCAATATATTTCTCATATCTTAAACTCAACCAATGTATTAATGAAATTTTAGATATTGTTATTCCTTGTATCTCCCATGGACTCGAAAGACTTGTAGTTCAAAGCTCTCAACTTTCTGGCAATCTTCCACTATCTCTTGGAAAACTTTCATCATTAAGAACTCTTTCTCTATCCAACAATCAACTTAGTGGAAATCCGTTTGAAAGTCTTAGATCACTTTCTAAATTGTCAAATCTTGATATTGGTTATAATCATTTTGAAGGAGTTGTCACAGAGGATCATCTCACAAACCTTACAAGTTTAAGTGACCTTTATGCACCAGGAAACAATTTGACTTTAAAAGTGGGTACCAACTGGCATCCTACTTTTCAACTTACTTATTTGGATATGAGTTCTTGGCAATTAAGTTCCAACTTTCCTTCATGGATTCAATCACAAGACAAACTTGATTATTTAGCGATGCCTAACACGGGAATTTTGGATTCTATTCCCTATTGGTTTTGGAAAACATTTTCTCAAGCTTCTTTTCTAAATCTCTCTCATAATCATATCCATGGTGAGCTTCAGACTACTTTAAAGAATCCAATATCTATAATTACTGTTGATCTAAGTGCAAATAAGTTAAGTGGCAAATTTCCTTCACTTTCAAATGGTGTGGGTTTTTTGGACCTTTCAAGCAATTCATTCTCCAAATCCATGGATGATTTTTTATGCAAAGGTCAAGAGAAGCCAATGAAATTAGAATTTCTCAATCTTGCATCGAATAACTTATCAGGGGAAATACCAGATTGTTGGGACATCTGGCCATATCTATTGGATGTAAATTTACAAAATAATAATTTTGTTGGAAACATTCCCCAATCCATGAGTTCCTTGATAGAGCTAGAATCATTAAGCATCCGTAAAAACTTGCTCTCGGGAACATTTCCTACAATTTTGAAAAAGACCAATAAATTGATTTTGTTGGATCTTGGAGAAAATAATTTTTCAGGAACAATTCCAACTTGGGTTGGAGAAAGATTTTTAGATATGAAGGTTCTTATCCTTCGATCAAATAGATTTTCGGATCATATTCCTAATAAAATATGTGATATGAGTCTTCTTCAAGTGTTAGACCTTGCACAAAATAATCTGACTGGAAACATACCTACTTGTTTTAATAGTTTGAAGACCATGACCCAGATGAACAAAAGTACAACTGCTCTTATCTATTTTTCTGCTAGAAACTATACATTTCTATATTCAGATTATATTGTAATCAGTGTTCGTCTTTGGTTGAAAGGAAGAGGAGATGAATACAAAAACTTTCTCGGGTTGGTAACAAGCATTGATTTGTCAAATAACAAATTAGTAGGAGAAATACCCAGAGAAGTCACAGATTTAAATGGTTTGATGTTTTTGAACTTGTCCCACAACCAACTTAGTGGTCACATTCCACAAAACATTGGTAATATGGGATCATTGTTGTCCATTGATTTTTCAAGGAATGAACTTTCTGGTGAAATCCCTCCAACTATTTCAAATTTGAGCTTTCTAAGCATGCTAGACTTGTCTTATAATCATTTGAATGGAAAAATTCCAACAGGAACTCAGTTGCAAACCTTTGATGCCTCAAACTTTATTGGCAACAATCTTTGTGGCCCACCACTACCCATCAGTTGCATCTCCAATGACAAAAGCTATATTCAGAATGGCAAAGGGAGTGATAGGCATGGATTAAACTTATTTTATGTGGGTATGACATTTGGATATATGGTGGGATTTTGGATAGTAGTTGGTCCTCTGGTCATTTGTAGATCATGGCGTTATGCCTATTTTCATTTCCTTGATCATGTGTGGTTCAAACTTCAATATTTTTTCTAATGTCAGTACAATATATCTAATGTGGTGAGAAATAAAGTTATTATAAAACATGGAAGTTAATTTGAACTACTCTGTATTGCATAGTTGATCAAATTTTCAGGTAATTTCTGTTTTGTTTGATTTATTTTCAAATATGGGAGTGTTATTTATTTAAATTACTAGTGGATTTCAAAGCTAAAGAATCTACATGTCCAACTTATTATGGATAAATTCTAGCTAATTTAACAAATTGCAATCTGTTGTTAGAAAATTTAGACAGTGTGAAGTTAATTTGAACCATGTAGAACTCTTGTTGAAAAGAATTGAAGCAATATATTTAATGAGTTGCTTGAGTTTTAGATACTCAAAGGCATTCGTATTCAAATTTATAGATGGTTATAATTTCTTTCTCAATAGCAAGATTCAAAGGCATTATAAAAAGACTACTTTCTTTCTCAACAGCAAGATTCAAATACTTTGTGAACGTTTAGTTTTGGATGTAACATTTTTAACTTTATCTCTTAATTTTTTTAAATTTATTCCATTTTATTTTAACATTTTACATATAAACAGGAGAAAAATGAGACTCTGGTATGAAGCTCTAATGACACCCATTGGAACTCTGTTGAATAGGCAAAATTGTCTTCTCTGCATTTGATAGACTTTTGATCAAAGATATGTAAAAAATTCTCATACATTGGATTAATCGGAGGAGTACTGCTTTCATTAATTGGTATTGTTAGTTTCAGTTTTCATTGTTAAAAGGTAAATGTTGAATGCCATAAATAAAAGCTTATAAAAGAAAAGTGATTCATGAAAGAGGTAGAGAGTAAAGAAAAGTAGTAATGGAAAGGAAGCAGATGCAGGATAAAATAGGTTAGTTTGATTGATTTGTATTGACCTCTATAATTTATAAATGGATTGAGAAAGTGCTTAATATCTATAAAAAAAAAAAAACCATTGAAATCATTACATCTAATACTATATACAATTGGGAACTAACAAAAGGAAACTTTTTACATTGAATAATATATATGATCTTCTTCATAATTCAAATTTTTATCTACAAAAGGTAAAACAGCTTACGTGTCACTCTCTCAGCGTTTTCAAGTTTTAAAAATAATTGCAAAAGCAGATGAAAAACTGAAGTTGATATTTTCTTTCTCTCTCTTCCGGAGTCTTCTCAGCTTCTTCTGTCTCAATGCTTTCTCTCTCTTGCTCATTTTCTCTGCGACCGCCTTCTCTCTTCTTTCTCTATCTTCTCATTCTCTCTGACCGACCCAGCAAAAAAACCATCTCTCTTCTTTCTCTATCTTCTCATTCTCTCTGACCGACCCAGCAAAAAAACCATCTCTCTTCTTTCTCTATCTTCTCATTCTCTCTGACCGACCCAGCAAAAAAACCATTCTGGAGATGCTTTTTTTATTTTTCTTACATTTCATCTGTTCATCTTCTTATGTTCATCATGTTTGTTTTGTTTACAGGCTTCAACTGTCGCTTATAAAGACATGCATCTCAGATTTCCCGTTGATCTATCCATTTTTGTTGTGGATGTTTAATTTTTTGGGTTTCTCAAGCTAACTGGTATTTTTGTTGATGTTTTTTCCAAAGATCTGATGGTTTCTTTTGTTCATCTTATTTTTCAGGTATATAAATGGTTGAAATCAAGAGTACTTGCACAGACATCTTTTTTAACCCCCCAAAAACCGAGTATGGAGATGTTTTTTCTATTTTTCTTACATTTCATCGTTTCATCTTCTTCTGTTCATCATGTTTGTTTTGTTTTCAGGCTTCCACTGAAGCTTAAAAAGACATGCATCTGAGATTTCCCGTTCATCTGTCCATTTTTGTTGTGGATATCTTTTTTTTTGGCTTTGTCAACGTAACTAGTATTTTTCTTGAATTTTTTTACAAAGATCTAATGGTTTCTTTTGTTCATCTTATTTTTCAGGTATATAAATGGTTGAAATCAAGAGTACAACCACAGACATCTTTTTTTTCCACCAAAAAACTGAATATGGAGATGTTTTTTCTATTTTTCTTACATTTCATCGTTTCATCTTCTTCTGTTCATCATGTTTGTTTTGTTTACAGGCTTCAAGTGAAGCTTAAAAAGACATGCATCTGAGATTTCCCGTTCATCTGTCCATTTTTGTTGTGGATATCTTTTTTTTTGGGTTTGTCAAGCTAACTGGTATTTTTCTTGATTTTTTTTACCAAGATCTAATGGTTTTTTTGCTTTATCTTATTTTTCAGTGTAAATGCTTGAAATGAAGACTACAACCACAGTGGTTTTTTTTAAGCAGCCAAAAAACCAGTCTGGAGTTGCTTTTTCTATTTTTCTTTCATTTGAAGCATTCGTCTTCTTCTGTTCATCATGTTTTTTTGTTTTACAGGCTTCAACTGACGCTTAAAATCTGAATGTCAGATTTGCCGTTCATCTGTCCATTTTTGTTGTTCATCTCTTTACTTTTTTTGTTTCTGAACCTAACTGGTATTTTTCTTTATGTTTCTTTCAAATATCTATTGGTTCTTTGCTTCATCTTATTTTTCAGTGTTTAAATGCTTCAAATGAAGAGTAGGAGCACAATTTTCTGTTTAAAGCAGCAAAAACTCGACTCTGGCGAGGCTATTTATATCTTTCTTACATTTCATCTGTTCATCTTCTTCTGTTCATCATCTTCCTTGAAGGGGTTTGCGTTCAACTGAAGACTACAAACACATTCATGTTATATTTTCCTATGATTTTTTTGTTTTTGTCGAAACCTTTTATTTTTTTTGGTTTCTCAACCGAACTTTTATGGTTCTTTATGTTTTTTGCAAAGATCTGATGGTTTGTTTTGTTCATTTTATTTTCCAGGTATATACAAGGTTGAAATGAAGAGTACAACCACATACATCTTTTTTAACCACCAAAAAATCCAGTATGGCGATTCTTTATCTATTTTCCTGAGCTTTCTGCAGATCATATTCTTCTGTTCTTCTTTTCTCGATATTGCTTCATCTTAAGTTTGAGTTTTTTTAATTCTTGAAATGAAGATTAAAACACAAACATGTTTTTTAAACCGCAAAATAACGATTCTTATGTTCATCATTTTTCTTTTGAACGCCAGACTACCAACACATAGATGTGAGCTTTTTTCATGTCGTAATTTGTTATTATTTTTAATTTATTTCGACTTCTTCTTTTAATTTTTAAAACCCCTTTGTATTCTCTGTGTATTCAAAATAACAGTTCACAAAGCTTAAATTTGTAATTGTAATTATTTATTTATTTATATTTATTTTATTATTTCAACCCTATTATCTTTTAAGTCGTCCTTTTTTTTCACTTTTATATTCACAATTAATTGAATAAATTGTGATGCACGCTTCACCTGTAAGTACGGACCCTACCAAAAGGAATGACTTATCCTTTTCTCTTTCTATATATTTGCAACAGTAATGACCTTTCGTTTTCTCTTTCTATATATTGGCGTCTACATACTGACAAATCTTATTTCTTTTGTGTGACCCATTATCTTCTCTTCCAATTATTCTTCATACCCACTATTTTCTCTAACAATGGAATCCGTGCGCACACAACAAGCCATACTTTCTGGCAAAATGCTTGGCGGTTTCGTCACTATGTTTTTGAAAGACCAGGTTTTTTTTTATTCATTCACATTCCTTTCTATTTTTGGTTTGTATTTCTTTATTCTAAACTTCCTTATTTTGAAGGGTTTTGGGTACGTCGACCGTCTCTTCATAATACGTAATTTGAAGGACCTTGGTTCACAGTGGACCATTGTTGATTACGAAAGGAATGTTCATACTGTTACGTACAACATGAATATTCACACTCCAATGATCACCCAAGGCTGGAATGATTTAATCTCTTTTTATGCAGATGAGTCTGACAAATTGGTTGTGTTCAAATATTTTGGAAATTCGTCCTTCCAACTACACGTCTCTAAACGTGTTTGCGACTCAACATTGAAAGCCAACTTCTTCAACCATCTTTCTATTCGTCGTCCTCTACATACTTCAGACTTAAAGCATTTTGAAGTTCAACTATCAACATACTACTGTCGATCCAGCCACTTGGTTAGTTTTTTTTTTCTTTGATTATTTATTTACATGGATTCTGAATAAGTAAGATATTTTTTCCTTTTTGTTGCAGTATTTGAAAAAGAATTTGCCACTTATTTTAAAAATAGTGGTCTTAGATCTATTGTTCTACACGGACCACGGGGACAAGTCGAATGTAAACTGATCATAAGACTTTATTCTGTTAAGATTGGAACTGGCTGGAAAAGTTTTTGTAATCTTCATCAACTTTCTGCAGATGATCATCGTGAGGATTTTTTTGAAGTTGAAGGACACACAACAACGAACCATATCAAAGTGTTTTATCCATTAATCTGGTTTTAAGTTATAACATGTTGTATATTCTTTTTGTTAATCTTCTTTTATATATATATATATATATATATATATATATATATCAATCTATAAGAAGATTTTTAGGTCAATTATATTTTGTATGCACTTATAACATATATTAGTCTATGTGTTTGCTTTTATACATTTAGTCTGTATGATCTTTTTTATTTTTTGTTATGTTTACGACTTTTGTACATTTTTATCAAAGACATTAATGACTAATATATTTTTATAAAATTAAACTATTACATTTAAATCAAAACTTTAAACAAAATATAAATGAATGTGTTTTACAATTATAATTTTAATCAGACACGTCATTAAAAGACATTAAATATTAATCATTATATATTTGCTGAGCAACATCTCAATATTTATATTTTTAATTAGTGTAATTCATTTTATTTAATATTTCAATAAATATTTCTTTTTATTAATTTCAATTCAACCAGTCTATCAGGTTTCCCCGCATTAATTACTCCACTGCTCGAGGTAATGATGATTGAACTCCTCGATCATCTGCAACACTCTTTCATTATTTCAAATCATTCAGCCGATTAAATTAATGACCATTTCTTTTTCCAAGAGACGTTTAGATATTTGAAACGTTTTTCTCATTATGTTTTTCACATCTCACGAGAATGATGATTGCAGTGTCTGTTGCCGTGTCATACTTATCTCATTCTCCAGACTCTTCCACTGTCTGGTATATATTTGTTTCATTAATATTTTTTGCAGGATGAAAGTAATTAACTTATCTTCTCTGCTTCACATTAACACCATTACACTGCGATAACAAGCCATCCGCTTCCACTTCAAGAAGTTCTTATTCATTACAAAAAGGTATGACTGTTAAACCCTTTTATCAACTCTACTTCTCTTCATCTCCTATATTTCTTTGTCGCCATATTCTATGCATGTTTTTAGAAACAGACTTTTTTATATTCGGTTTTGATCTTCATCTTCGTTTCATTTTTCTAACCAGACGTTTCTATAAGCAGTGGTTTTGATAATATTTTCTGTTCATCTTTCTCGCCATATTGTATGCATGTTTTTATAAGCAGCCTTTTTTATAATCGATTTTGATCTTCATCTTCCTTTCATTTTTCTAAGAAGACCTTTCTATAAGCAGTGGTATTTATAATATTTTTTCTTCATCTTTCTCTGATTTTTTTAAGCAGTCTTTTTTATATTAGGTTCTGTTCATTATCTTTCTCTCATTTTTTAAAACAGACGTTCTTAGAAGCTATTATTTTCATCATGTTCAACAATTTGTTCTACACTGTTACAGTCCGTTTAATTTATATTTCCCAAAACAAACCTATTTTTCCAATTTTACAGATGACCACTAAGCAATGCATCCTTGGTGAACAATCCATACTTGGCTCAAAATGGAAGGGTGGATTCTTTACTATTTTCATGGAAGACCAGGTTTTTGTGAACTTGCTTATTATAAAAAATTTACCATCAGTGTTCTCCGACATCCTTTACTAATTCTGTTTTTATATTGGTTTTATTATGAAGGATTTTGCGTTCGTCAATCGTTTGTTTGTCATTCAATTAGGCATTGAACTGGGTCCACGTTGGACTATTTATGATAAAAAAGGCCATGTTCACCATGTTACCTTCAACATGAATACCTATGGTCCGCGAATTACTGATGGCTGGGTTGATATAAGAAAGTTTTATCAAATTCAACCACCGAAACTATGTTATTTAAGGCATACCGGGAATTCTGTTTTTGAAATACACTTTTACGATCATTGTTCAGAATCAACTGTCCATAAATTCCTAAGTCATGTTAGAACAAATGCTCCTCTCATAAGGACCAAGTTAATTCATTTTGAGTTCCGGCTTTCTAAGTACAACTGCAAAGCAAGCTTTCTAGTGATTTTTTTTATCTTATTTTTCCATCATTTATTTTCTTTAATCTTGACACGTACAAAATTAATTTTTGTCGATATTATTTTTTATATTTTTTATTCTCAGGGCTTAAATTCAGACTTACGACAATATTTTGCCAACACTCAGTTCTCACACATTGTTCTTTACGGTCCAAAGGCACGAGTTGAATGCAAGTTGTTGATTAGACCTAGATCAGTCAAGATAGGAAGTGGATGGAAACGTTTTCGTGAAGTTCATGGACTCGAGGAAAAAGATATAATTCTTTTTGAGGTTGACGGTCAACAAGCAAGCAATGATATCAATGTTCTTCTTAATATAAATGATTATTATCATCCGCTATGAACAATCTATAAACAATATTTCTTAACAGATTTATAATCTGTATGTTTTGTATGAAGTTTAGTTGTTTATTATTATATTATATATATGTATATGTTTTAGTCGGTGTATTTTGAACTTCTGCAAAGTTATTTACTCATACCTGCTCCATATCTTCTTCCATATACGTAAATCTGTGGCAGTTAATTACTGTCAGACACAAATCATATCATGTCTCTGCTTTTTAATTTTTTTTTATATATATTTAAATATATAACTTTCCAGAACATTTTTCATACACATCCCTTATAATACTTTTTTAATATTTGATTTCAATGTCTATTGATATGACATATTGCACTGCTTCATTATGTTTCTTTATCTTCCACCTTCCACGAGATTTCTTCTGCTGTAAGCATCCGTCATTTCATAAAATATTTAATTGTACTATTGATATATTTTGTTTTTTATTTTTTCACGTTATTAACTTAAATAATCCAAAGTTCTCCTCGAAGTTTCTAACAAAGTTCCTTCTCTTAGAAGATTGTTTTGCTTCTGCACCATACTTTTATTTGTCTTTTTGTATAGATCCAACACAGTTTCTTCATCCAGAAGACGTTTCACATACATTAACGTATTCTTACAAGCCATTAACGTTTCCAGTCATCACAGGTATGTACTTCATTTGTTTTATATACAAATATAGTATTCTTGCTTTACAGACGAAATGATATGACATTTGCAGTTCTGAAATTTCGTCTAAGACATTATCGTTTGGTATCACTTTTTTCTACATTTCCTCTTTCGTAAATGCATAAGAAACCAGCATGTATGCATGTATGTGCAGTTTTTCATTGTTTCCACATTACTGTTTCAATTAATTGTTCATTGCTTACTCCATCACGCCAACCCTTTTTTTAATGACTTTCAAGTAATCTGCTTCATGCTTTATTTTCATCAGAATGCTTTTCTCTGAATTTTCCTTTTCTATGAAACCTTTCAATAAATGAATATCAATACTTTATTTCTTCTGACATCAATAGATGTTATTTGCAGGTTTCACCAATATATATTCCCATGACTTTTGTCAAAACGTTCGTACTCCATGTTTGAAGAGTCCTTATTTGAATATATTCTACTTTTTGCTTTCTTCTAGCATTTCAAAAATTTCCATATCCACGTCTTGATTAATCGTTTAACTTCTTTTACTCTCCTTTGACTAATAAAAATTTTGTCTTATTATTTCAACCTTTTTTTGGTATTTCTTTACTTTAGTTGTATGCATTAAAATTTTGTCTTATTAGTTCCTTATTTATCTATGTAAGTATAAATATGTCTCCAATCTAATCCGGACTTTTTTACTTTTCACTTTTCAATATTGTTCTTGTGAGTTCAACATGTCTCTCTGTGAAGTTCCAAACCAAAGCCAGAGCATAAGCGAAGTAAGCCCTCAGAAGGAAAATTGGAATATTATCGCTAGGGTCATTCGTTCATGGTTTGTTCCTGATTTCACTAAACAGAGGTGTCCTTTTTCCATGGAGTTCGTTATTCAAGACAAAGAGGTTATTATTATTGTTATTCTTGAAATTCTTCCATTACACCTACTTTCGTTTAAAAATTTGTATGAATTAAATAGTCGTATGCTAAACATATTTATACTAAAATTTATAAATGTTCTTTTTATCTGTTTCAGGGCTCTAAAATACATGCTTCAATTAGACGTACTCTAATTTACAAATTTCAAAATGACATTTCTGAAGGCCATGTTTATGCCATACAAAACTTCAGTGTTGCTCCGAATTCTGGAATATACAGAACAACACACCACCCTTATAAGATAAATTTCCAGTTTGGTACAAAAGTTTCTTTGGTTAATGTTAATTTGGTTCCTGATATTAAACCACAATACACACCTTTGTCTTTATTGACAACCACTGCATTTGATACTGATTATTTGGTTGGTAAGTTAATCTTTTTAGTTCCGTTACTATTAATTTTTTTATTAATAAACATTTTTTGTTAAAGTATATGATTTAATACATATACAATGCATTTTAGATATTTTGGGATTACTGGTCGGAGTGGGGACTGAAAGAGAATTGCAAGTTGATGGAAAGACAACAAAATTAAATGTCATAGCAATAGAAGCTGATGGGTATTGTATATCTATACTATACTATATTAAATTTCTTTTAATATTTCTTTCCAAATAACTACATCACATTATATTGCACTTTAATTTTTAGGTTTCGAATAGAGTGTACTTTGTTTGGTATTTATGTGGATGAACTGAATGTATTTCTTTCGAGTGGAGAAGTACAAAATACTGCTGTAAGTATAGAATTTGCGAAAGTCAAAACTTTTCAAGGTAAAATTTTCTTATTACTTTTACAAAGTAGTTTGTACTACTTATTCCATGTTACTCTCACATACACTATATTTTTAAATATAGATAAGGTTCAAGTTCAAAATTGTAAGTTCTGCACCCGTATTAAGTACAATGTTAACTTCAAGGAAGCATCTGAACATAAATCAAGGTAATTTTTATTCGATATTTATATTTCAAAATATAGTGTATCTGATATTTCAGATATGACATACACTATATTATTCCAACTAACAATTTTTTCTTTACTTTGTAATGCAAATTATCCTTGATTGCGTCAACTTGATATTTCAGATATACATACATTCAATAATATATTTAATTTTTATGAGTATAACTATATTTCCTTTTGCACAGAATGTTTGAGAACAATGAATCTCCTTCTCAAGGATTAACGCAACTTTCTCAGACTTCCAAAAATACTGTCGAAGAGGACTTTTTAACACTTACACCTAGAACCAACATTCAAGGTCTAAAAGATTGTAAAGAGGTTAGAATATATTTTTGTATCA
This sequence comes from Vigna unguiculata, assembly GCF_037176805.1. NCBI lineage: Eukaryota > Viridiplantae > Streptophyta > Magnoliopsida > Fabales > Fabaceae > Vigna > Vigna unguiculata. Next base: position 44,214,488 of record NC_140795.1, on the reverse strand, counting down.
TTGTGCAATTTTTCTTATTCACAATAATACATTCATTAATGTTTTTTATATTGAAAGGTCACCACTTTCATATTGTTTGGAACAATTAAGCATATCTTGGTTGACGATGACTGGTGGTATACTGTTTGTGTGTGCAACAAAGCTGTTTATCCAGATTCCAAGATGTTCTTTTGTGAGAAGTGTAACAAGCATGTTATAAAAGTCTTTCCAAGGTTAACGAATTGGTTTTTAATATTAATGTCAATTTAAAACAACATGGTAATTACAACTTTGGTTGATGAAATTTATTTATCAATTTTCAGATATAGGATTAAGATCCGAGTTATGGACTCTTCCGATTCAACCACATTTGTCCTCTTTGATAGGGATGCAACAACCCTTTTCAAAAAAACTTGTGCTGATATGTTAGACGCTCATGATAAGGTATACTCTTCAATATGTCCACTTATATATTTAACTACACAATGTTTAATTATTTTTTTTTTTTGTAGATGAATTCTTCTGGAAATTTGCCTAAGCAGTTTGATGAGTTAGTTGATAGAAGTCTGCTTTTTAAAGTGGAAAGTAGGAACGATCAGAATTTCAAACTTGAACAGTCTTTCAGAGTGAAGAAAATATGTGTTGATGATGATATCATTGACAAATTCAATGATTCTTCGTTGAAATCTGTGGTAAGATGTAATTTAAGATAATATTTTTTACATTGTAATCTCTTTATAATGCAGTCATCTTTTTCTTTTTTATAATCTCATTATTTCTACCTATTTGAAGGATGTTTATGCTGGGAATGGTGAGTTTAGCAGGGAAAAAATGCGTATAGTGAATGAGTCCACCGTTAATATTTCAGAGGTATACAACTTATATTATTGTTTTTAAAAACAATGATTTCTTTAATAATTTTAATAATGTTATCAATTTTGTATGTGGATTTTGTTTTAATAAATTTACTTTTAATACTGTAGGATTTATTAGTCCGATTTACCAAAGAAACAATTGAGTCTGGATCCCAATCACCTGAACTAATTCAAGATAATCCAACCAACGATGATGCTAGCAGTTCACATAAGAGAGAATCTGGAAAGAAGACTGCATCACTTGAATCCATCGAAGAAGACAATGTTTCATTGAAGCTTTTAAAAAGAAATATTAAGAAGGAAAAATCAGCAATTTGAGATCCACTTTTAGTTATTATATTTCAAGACAATTATTTTTATGGCTTTCATTTTGGGGATGTAATATGTCTACGTTATTTGTTGTCTTTAAATTCATCTAAACATCAACTTCTATGTTAAATTTCATCTTTAATTTCATCTGAACCTCAACTTCTAGTTCAATTTCATGATTACAATATTATGCGCTTTTGAGTTAAATTTTTTAGAATTAAAATTATTTTATATGCTGGTGCACAAGATATTGTTGACATTTTTCAATTTTTGTCAACAAGGATGACTACCAGCTACATCAAAACTTACTGAAATTGATTTCATTTTGTAGCATCATGTAATGAAAGTCGTATAAAACCTGTTTTTTGTGAAAAAGAAATCTTCTTTAAAATTGTGCCACTCATAAATAACATATCTATATTTTTTCTCATAACATTATTTATAAATGTCTATTTTTCATAATATTTACTTTTCATAAATAATATAAATATGGCAAAGGAATTATCTGTTGACAGATTTTAAGTTTTGACAACAGAATTGGATGCCATATACATTTTTTATTCAATATTTTTTTTGGCTTATCTTCTGTTAATTACTAACTTATAAACCTTCTACGATATATTTGACATTTTATTATACAATAAGTACGAATGAAATATTATATTTTTACGTATAATATCATACATTACAGAAGTTTATTTTTGGAAATTTGTTATTGGTTTATATTACATATATTATATTATTATATTTGTAGCATAATAGAATAATTTAATATATCTTTAATAACGTTATATATTTTTAATGTTTTATTCTGTTATTATCTTCTTCCTGTTTTCCAATGCAGTAATAATTACATTACTGTTCAAGAATCTATTTGTAATCGTCCCGTCTTTTCATGTGTCATTTGTCTTCTATAAATAAATATTCATCTCCATTCTACCATGAACATTAAACGGCAAGATCAGTTCAAGGATATTCTACATTCTTCAAACTTTTACTGTACTATCTCTCTCAAATTCCAAGCAAATGGAAAACAACTTCAATGAAGATGATGTTATTAATAGAATGTGTAGGTACCAGTTCTCTATTATTCACCTTCAGGACGAGGTAAGTTCATTGTCAAATTTTTCAGACGTATTTTCTTTTACAAGATTTCTTCTACTCTTTCTATTTCATAGACGGATTTCTTCTTCTCTTTTACAATATCCTGTTTTTCACCTTAACTAATCCAATTTTTTCTTCAAAAAATTCTGTCTTTCGAGGTTGTTGGTTTTGTGGATCGTGCATTCGCCATTTTTTATGATGACGATCTTGACCGTCAATGGACTTTAAGAGATGAAGAAGGCAATAGACATGTGGTTACTTATAACAAGAATTTACAAAAACCAATGCTAATTGGAGGATGGACTGAATTAAGGCACATATATGATCTTCACGATTTTCACACTATTTATTTTGGATATGTTGGTGATTCTTGCTTCCACATCACTATTTTTCCCAGTAAATGCAAACCTTTGTCTATTGCACGTTTTCTTAAAAGAATTGAGGCAGATCAACCCCTTTTCAATGGACCGAAGTTGCATTTCAAAATTTTTCTGAATCCAAATCAATGCAATGCTAGCCATCTGGTGAGATTAATTTCATATTTTTTACTGAATGGATGTTTGTATCATATTTTTATTTATATTTCGAGATTATTTTTAAAATTTAATCCATATACTAATTTCATTAATACTTTATGTATGTTTTAGGATTTGCCAGCTGATTTTGGCAATTATCTTCGTCAAGGAAGTTTTAAATACATTTTTCTTTATGGACCGCGTAAAACAGTTAAGTGCAAACTACTGTTGAGAAATCATCCTAAGAAGTCTAGCAAAATTGGAAGTGGCTGGAAGGAATTTTGTACTGCTCATGGATTTCATCAAACTATTGACTTGGTGTTTGAAGTGGACCACATGAAAAGCAATCAGAATGTCAAAGTGCTAACATATTGTAATTTTTAATTTACAGTTACAATAAATAGTTTTGTTTTTATTTCTGCCACTTAGGTAGTTTTCAACCTACAAGTTCTTTTATTTTCAGCAATGCATATGTATAGTTCTACCTTCTTATCAATGAAATCTCTTTGAAGCTTCTCTGAATTACTCTGAAAGATGAAAATTCATACATGTTATGGTATCATATTCATAAATAAAATTATTTTGTTCTATAATTGAAATGAAATATATATGATGAAATTGAAAGATATATAGTTGGACGAATAATGAAAAGTTATCATGTCTATAATCATATGTATGGATGTATGTTGCTTTAGTATGTGCATACACTTACTGTATGTTACCATTTTTATACATAATGAGGTTAACATTGTACATAATTCCTTTGAAAAAGTTCTCTTTGTTTTACTATATATAGTACTGCATAAAAAACACGTCTGATTGTACCTACATAAAAAGGAAATGTTTTCTTAGTTGCAAGAACAAATAAACTCTGAAATAAGTGCTATATATATGAATGATTCAGATATAGTAACACTCAGTACTGCATGCTCTTTCTGTTTTTTATGTTTGTCTTCTATTTTAATCTTTGTCTCTTCTGAAAAAACTGCTTCGTACTATAATTACATATATTTCTGTTTCCACAATTGTGATTAGAGGTACAAGCTACACAAAAAAGTTGAACAAAGACATTCACCAATATAGAAATAAAACAGTAATCACTTTTTCATCCATTGAGTCAACTTACCTTTATTTTTGCTTCTTCCATTGTAACCTTTGAAACTATTCCATAACATTTCTGTACTGTAATGGAGCATAACGATTGTAAAAATGCAAGGCTGAGAAGGAAACTGGTTCTACAACAGAGGTTCAATGCAAAAAATCATCAACATTCATGTAAGTCATTAACATCTTACTTAATCCATTTATGTTTTCTAATTCTTCATCAATAATTTATTTATAAATGATGCATTTGTATGTTTCTATGTTTTTCGATGTTGCAGATGACAAAGAAGAGAATGCAAGAAAGAAAACTAAATTTGTAAACCATACGTCTCAAAGTAAATAAATCTCAGAATTTCTTTTTACATATATATTTGTAACTGTATGTTTTGGATTTTAACTTCACAACACAGATGCATACTCAATCATCTTTGTTGTTTTACTCACAGATATACCAACTGTAACACAAACATCATTTCACCAAAATATAGACAGGAATCCATTACAACAGTTGGATATTAGTAAGTTCTTTTCTTTCTAATCTATATCTTTAAAGAATGTTGTTAAATGAATCAATGAAGTCTTTTTTTTTTATTTCTTTAATAACAATGCTTCTACAATAATCCTTTTCCAGATGTTGACAACAACAACAACAACCTTCACAATATGAATTCATTATTTCACAGTCAAATTGGTCAGTTGTGAAGTTCTTCCAATACTTAATTTTAACATTGTTTATGAATAATATTAATTCCGTACCACTTAAAACTAACCTTCGTTTCAATGCAGAAACTGTCAACAAATTCTCAAGTTTTTCAAGTACTTTACTTGAACAACAAATCACTTCACAATCTGCAACTTCTACTTTAACTTACCATAGTCCTTTCGGTATATTTGTACATCATTCTTAATTTCTTATATAAATGTTGAGATGACAATTTTAGATTTTATATCAATGTTTTTGAATGACTCCAGCTTTTAACAATAACAGTCAGAGAAATTATGGACAAAATAGAAACAATTCCAGTGCAGGTAATTACATTTGGATTCATACTCACAATGCCAATGCAGGTAGGACAATTGTTTTTTGTTGTTTTTCATAGGTGGGAGATCAGATGTTGTAACTGGGTCGCATTCTGTTTCTAAGAATAAAGTTGTGAAATATCCTTTTCAAGTCATACAATCACTTCAAAACAGATTCAATCTTGATGATGAAACAACAAGACAACATAATTATTCAGACACAACAAACGATGATTCAGCAACAATAAGAGATGATGGTAATTCTGATATTAAACTTATTGATGTTAATATAAATTCCTTTTAAATCATTAATTAGTTTTCATCTTACTAATATTGAAGAACATCATACAAGTACTACAACTACAAACGAATTGTATTGCAAAGGAGAGTTACAAGGTACATAATGTCCAACACAATTGTATATAACTGCAGATTAAAATATTCGCAGCTTCATTCTAATGTTTTATATTGATTTTCAGAATTGCTCAATATTGGAGAACCTTGCTTGGAATGCCAATACTGTAAAGCTCAACTTTGGTATGAAGAAAGAGCAGAAAAATGTAACACATCAAAGGGAGTTGAATTCTCATTGTGTTGTCAAAAGGGAAAAGTACAAATTCCACTATTAAAAAGACCACCTAATCTTCTTGAAGGTTTGTTAAATGGTGAAGATCAGAGAAGCAAATCATTTTTACAAAACATAAGAGTATACAATAGCATGTTTTCATTTACTTCAATTGGTGGTAAGATTGATAATTCAACGAACAATGGTTCTGCTCCTCCACAATTTATTCTGAATGGACAGAACTATCACCGTATTGGCAGTTTATTGCCAGAGCATGGATCAAAGCCAAAGTTTGCACAGCTCTACATATATGATACCGAAAATGAAATGACTAACAGAGTCAACCATTTCAGGTCAGTGAATCTATTAAATAATTTCATTAGATGAAATATTTAAATAAATGTGTTGTCATGTTTTCTCTTTATTATTTTTTAGTTCAAACACAAAGGAATATGTTATAGATGAATCATTGGTTGCTGATTTGATTCAAATGATTGACAATCACAATGTTCTTGCGAAAACTTTTAGAAGAGTAAGAGATTTGTCACTGGAACATATGGAATCCGATTTCACGCTAAGACTATTTAGAGGCAGAAACAAAGACCCTAGAGTCTACAATACACCTTCATGTGATGAAATAGCTGCACTTATAGTTGGTGATTTTGGCAATATGGATGTAGGCAGAGATATAGTGGTCAAAAAATGTTCTGGTGAATTAACCAGACTGCACGAAACTCACACAGCTTTCATTCCACTGCAATATCCTCTCATGTTTCCATATGGAGAAGATGGTTATCAAGAGGATATACCAATAAGAGAATGTCATTCAAAAACAAAATCCAGGGTAAGAGTTAGAATTTCTTTGTGAGAATTTATTGCCTTTAGAATACAACAAAGAGCTGTAGAACCAGGAAATATTGTGAATGCATGCAGATTGTTCCAACAGTTTCTGGTGGATTGCTATACAATGGTTGAAGCGCAAAGGTTGTCATTCATCAGAGTGAATCAGAAGTTAATTCGCTGTGATATTCTTAATGGATTACAAGAAGCTGTTAATAGAGGAGAGACAGATCCTTCTTTAATTGGAAGACGTATTGTCTTGCTTGCTTCTTTCACCGGTGGTACCAGATACATGTTCAACAATTGTCAAGATGCTATGGCAATTTGTAAAAAATTTGGATATCCGGATTTGTTCATTACTATAACATGCAATGTCAATTGGAGTGAAATCAAAGAATTTGTCTTAGCAAAAGGCTTATTAGCTTCGGATAGACCTGATATTGTATGTAGAGTGTTCAAAATGAAGCTGGATGAAATGATGACAGATTTTAAGAAAAAGGACTTCTTTGGAAAAAGCACTGCAGGTATGTTATATATGAAGTTATATACATTATATAATTTTCTCTTAAATTAAATTCTCACAACTATATTTACTTTTTATTTATATATGCAGGAATGTACACAGTAGAATTTCAAAAAAGAGGTCTACCTCATGCACATATACTTTTATGGTTGGATGGAGAAAGCAAGTTGAAGAATTCAACTGATATTGATAAAGTAATATCAGCTGAATTGCCAAATTCTGATTTGTACCCCAAATTGGAAAAAGTTGTCTCAAGTTACATGATTCATGGACCATGCGGACCTGCAAGACATAATTCACCTTGCATGAAGGAAGGAAGATGTTCTAAATTTTATCCAAAAAAATTCACATCTTCGACTTCAATTGATGAAGACGGATATCCATGCTATAGAAGACTTGATAATGGTAGATTTGTTGAGAAGAATGGAATTAAGCTGGACAATAGAAGTGTTGTTCCCTACAATCCACCACTTCTAATGAGGTATCAAGCACACGTCAATACAGAGTATTGCAACAAGACCAATTCAATAAAATATTTGTTCAAATATGTGAACAAAGGTCCGGACAGAGCTACTCTTAAAATAAGCAACAACTCTGCACAGTCTGAAAAATCAACCATTATTGATGAGATCAAAAGGTATTACGACTGTAGGTATCTATCACCATGTGAAGCTGCTTGGAGAATATTTTCTTTTGACATCCATCACAGATGGCCTCCTGTTCAGAGATTGACCTTTCATCTTCCTGGCCAACAATCAGCTTTGTTTAAAGATGATGATGATATTAATGTGATCTTCAACAGATACGAAAATGCTAACACAATGTTTCTAGCTTGGTTTGAGGCTAACAAAGTTTATGAGGAAGGAAAACAATTGACTTATTCAGAATTTCCAAGCAAATTTGTGTGGTTTGCCAAAGAAAAAGAATGGAAACCAAGGAAGAAAGGCTACAACATTGGTAGACTTACTTATATTCCTCCTGGGTCTGGAGAACTTTATTATTTGAGGATATTACTGACCATTCAAAAAGGTTGTATTGATTATGAAAGCATTAAGACAATTGATGGAAAGTATTATGAAACATACCAAGAAGCTTGCTATGTTTTGGGATTGTTGGCTGACGACAAAGAATATATTGATGCAATCAAAGAAGCAAGTGAATTTGCTTGTGGGTATCAACTTAGAAGATTATTTGTTACTTTGTTGTCCATGAATACAATTTCTAAACCAGATATAGTTTGGAATTCTACTTGGAGTATCTTATGTGATGGAATTTTGTACCAAAAAAGGAAGGAGATGAACTTACCAGGTACTTCATATTTTTTCTTTTAATTTCGTATACATATATATTTTAATTGTATTATTTACTTATTGCAGGTCTTCTCAATCTATACACAATATTACTTTACAGATTGATAATCTGTATTTTTTGTTTTTTACTTATTTACAGATCTTCTCAAGTTTAGTTGTTTATTATTATATTATATATATGTATATGATTATTATATATATGTATTTGCAGGTCTTCAAATTGAGACTGCTGAATTACAAAAACTATGTCTGCTGGAAATAGAGGAAATGCTAATGTCAAATGGTAGAAGTTTGAAAGATTATCCTTCATTACCTCAACTTGATCTTTCAAATGTACATACATTCAATAATAGATTTATTGTTGATGAGCTGCAATATAATAAACAAGACATGGCGAAAGAACATGACAGTTTGTTTAAAGCACTGAATGATGAACAAATTGATGTATATCAGGATATCATGACAGCAGTTCTTTCAAAGAAGGGAGGATTCTTTTTCTTATATGGCTATGGTGGTACAGGTAAGACTTTTATGTGGAAGACATTGTCGGCTGGTCTAAGAAGCAAAGGCATGATTGTTTTGAACGTAGCATCAAGTGGAATTGCTTCTTTATTACTTCCTGGTGGAAAAACAGCACACTCTACCTTTTACATCCCACTGTTAATTAATGAAGAATCAACTTGCAACATAGCACAAGGTAGTCTTAGGGCAAAACTTCTTATGGCTACCAGTTTGATTATCTGGGATGAAGCACCAATGATGAATAGAATGTGTTTTGAGGCATTTGATAGAACACTAAGAGATATTATGCGAAATGTTGATGATGCCAATAAAGACAAACCATTTGGTGGCAAAGCAGTTGTGTTAGGAGGTGACTTTAGACAAATTCTACCAGTTATCAAAAAAGGATCTAGGTTTGATATCATAAAATCATCAATCAACTATTCAGAGTTATGGAATTGTTGTAAAGTGCTAAAGTTATCCAAGAACATGAGATTAAGTACTACATCAAATACTGAAACAGCCAATGATATTCAAGAATTTGCTGATTGGATTTTGAAGATTGGAGACGCAAAAATGGATCTAAATGAGAATGGTGAGTGCATGGTTGAAATTCCCGAACAGATCCTGATTACAAACACAGATTTACCTTTATTGTCATTGGTTGAATTTGTCTATCCTCAATTTGTGGTTAACATGTTGAATCCTAATTATTTTGATGATGGAGCAATTTTGTGCCCAACAAATGATTCTGTAGAGCAAGTAAATGATTTCATGTTGTCCTTAATTGGTGGTGATGAGGTGACTTATTTAAGTTCAAATACACCTTGCCAATCTGATGAACAAGATGAAGTGCAATCTGAATGCTTTACATCTGAATTTTTAAATGATATCAAATGTTCAGGGATACCAAATCATAAACTGAAGTTGAAAACAGGTGTTCCTATTATGCTCTTGAGAAACATTGATCAAGCAAAAGGTATATGCAATGGCACAAGATTGCAAGTCAACCATTTAGGCAAGAATGTAATATGTGCAACTGTAATTACTGGAAAAAACATTGGTGACAGCATTTTTATACCAAGAATGGATTTAGTGCCATCTGATTCAGGGTTGCCTTTCAAATTTCAAAGAAGACAATTCCCGATATCTTTATGCTTTGCAATGACGATTAACAAAAGTCAAGGACAAACACTTTCTAGAGTCGGCCTTTATCTTCCACAACCTGTATTCACACATGGCCAACTATATGTTGCTATTTCTAGAGTCAAAACCAAAAGAGGATTGAAAATACTTATATTGGATGAAGATGGAAAGGTAACAAACACAACTAAAAACGTTGTGTACAAAGAAATTTTTTAAACTCTTTGAAAAGAAATCAATTATAGGTATGTCATTTCGAATTTTATTTTTCATTTCAAAACTGTTATAAATATATATCAATTGATTTATGTTATTTTCTGCCATGTAGGAAAATCATTGTACTGAAAAAGTTGAACAAAGAAGTCATTGTGTACAAAAGGAAATTATGTCCAAAAGGAATTTATGAACTTCAATACCAAAGGATACATTCTAGGTATGTCATTTATTCTTTTTTAATTCTTATATTAACAAAGTAGTATATTAGTCATATTTTTGTTGTTGGTGCTTGACGACAATATTCAATGAAATCATATCTTAACTTGACATACAACTTTAATTACATTCTAAATTGATCTATTCCATTGATACACGTCAACATCTTTTTAAAACATTAGATTATCATCATATAGATTATTAAATATCCAAAAACCCATTGCTATTACCACAATTATTACATATTAAAAAAACCCGTGCGTTGCACGGGTAGAAGGACTAGTTGTGAACATTTGAGAAACATTGAAAACTATAATCTATTGTGCCCTCTATGAAAGACCAATTGCAGACTCCATCTATGTATTGAGAAATGAAAGGTGCTCAATTCTGTTTCATACACGATAGTCTTCTTTTGACATTAAAGATTTTCTGTGTCTGCAATATTTTTAAGGACACTTCTCCCTGTTTTTGTAATATTTTTTTTTTTCAAAACTGGTCATCTTTTGAATCTAATTTCAAGAACCATAAGAGTAAGGTGTTTGGGAATTAGCTCCTAGAACGTATTTAATAAATTCCAAATTAATCTATAATTTATGATCACTGAATGGAGAGTGATTTGTTCTTAAAATTAATTGTTTTTCTCTTTCGTTCTTTCTACTTAATTTTTCTCGTATTGTTTATTGTTTGTGATTTACACTAGTTTTTCATTTGAAAAGTCCAGATCTAAATTTCCGTTTGGAGGACCAACAAGAAGTGTGGAATATTCTTCTAAATATAATTACTCCTTGTATTTGGTTCAATTATGAAAAAAAAAAGGTTTTCTTTATTTGTTTAAAATCAATGGGGTTAAGCTACAAATATTATGCTGATAAAATAAATAATTGAAATGAAAAGTAAAATAAAAAAAATTAAAACATAGCAAACTAATAAGAAATGTTAAAAAAACTTACAATATCTAACATGACATAAAAAATTGTATATTTAAATCTTATGAGCTCAACAGCATTAAGTCCATAGTTTAACAAAATCAAATAAATTAAAGAAATAAAATATTAATGGAAGAGTTGCATGGGTTTGCATATCACATACTCAAGTGTGTATTTTTCAACATTTATTAATTATAACCTAATCTCATCAGAAAAAAAGGCCTATGCATATATATATATATATATATATATATATATATATATATATATATATATATATATATATATATATATATATATATATATAAAACACTCAAAAAAATAAAATAATAAAATATGGGCAATATGTTTAATAATATAATGAAAATAAAAATAAACAAAATTATACAAGACAAAAATTTAAACATGTATTCTCTAATAATCATGACTAATAATGTTTAATAATAAAGGATTAAAATGTTTTCTTTAATATGATCATTTTTCATGATACTGTATTGTTCAACTTAAAATTGAATTGGAAAGACAACATAACAACCTATCCAAAGACTTTGAATGGGAAGACTTTTCAAGTAAACAAAGTTCAAACAAAAAACAAAGCGTTCAATACGAAGACTCTTCCAATAAAAATGAGTGTAGACTTTTCATAATCTACGAACTCTGTTGATATGGAAAGGTTTAATTATGCCTTTGGTTCCCATTTTGGAGTCAAAATCTCAAAATGGTACCCAAATGTTTAAAAGTCTCAAAATGGTCCCCTTTTTTGTTGAAACGTCTCACGTTTGCCCTTGCCGTTAAGTCAACGTTGACACCATTAGAGGGAGTGCCACGTGTCAGTTCCTCGATTTTTTGAATTTTTTTATTAATTTTTTTTGAATTTTCTTTATTTTTAATTTTTTTTTTGAATTTTTTAAAAAAAATTTAAAAAATTGCCACGTGTCAAGCTGTCATCGTGCCACGTGGCAGTGATAGTGACACGTGTCAGTATGACGCCACGTGTCATTTTCTTAGTCTCAATTTGGTCCCTTTATTTTAATTTGTCTCAATTTAGTCCCAATTTTTGTAAAAATTGAACAATTTTGTCCCTCTCCAAATTGAAATCAAATTTAATTTCTGTATAAATGTACACAAATATTTCCATCAAAATTGATATTTCAAGTAAATATTTTTAACCAAATTAAGTTCATTTAATTAATATTTTACATTGAACTTTATTTAAAATGGTTTAAAAGTTGTTAATAGAAAATAATGTTAATAGAAAAAAAAATCATAAATTACCTAGTTCATGTTACAATAAAACACATATAAATTCAAAATTTGAAAACAATTTTAAGTAAAGTTGAATGTGAAACATAATTTTAACTAAACTTAGCTATGTTAAAAATATATAATAAAAATATCAATTTGAATAAAAATATCAAATTTAATAAAAATATTGGTATAACATTTATATAAAATTAAATTTTGTTTCAATTTGAAGGGGGATAAAATTGCTCCTTTTTACAAAAAATTGGGACTAAATTGAGACAAATTAAAATAAAGGGACCAAATTGAGACTAACAACGTAATATTGACACGTGTCACTGTCACTACTACGTGGCACAATGAGACAATTTTTTGATTTTTTAAAAAAATTCAAAAAAAAAATTCAAAATAAAAAAAAATTCAAAAAAAATTAATAAAAAAATTCAAAAAATTGAGGAACTGACACGTGGCACTCCCTCTAACGGCGTCAACCTTGACTTAACGGGAAGGGCAAACGTAAGACGTTTCAACAAAAAAGGGGACCATTTTGAGACTTTTAAAAATTTAGGTACCATTTTGAGATTTTGACTCTAAAATTGGGCCATACATATAATTAAACCATATGAAAATTTAAAGTGAATTACTGATATAAAAGAGTGAACATGTTTAGAATGGAGAAAGAAGGCATTGCGCCAGGAGTATATATAATAGAGAGAGTTTAATATGCAGAACCAAGATTTCTGCTGTAAAAGAAGATTTAGTTTCATATACAAAGACGGTGTGATGAAGAACTGTTCCATTTTAATTCTCTTCCACCTTTTCTATTTCTATTCATATTTCCTTTTTTGGTAAATTTTAATTAAACGAATAAATCGTCCATTCCCTTACCTCTTCCTTTCTTTCGTCTTCATCGTGTAAGGAAGAAAATGCACGCTTCGTGTGCGTGCCTCCACTGTACCTCCATCGTTCTTGTATGAAGTTCAAGGTAATGAATTTTTGATTCCAATTTCGTCTCCTTGCTTTTTATCATTATTTCGCTTCCGATCTCATTTCTCTGCTTTCAATTTCGATTCCGTTTTCGTTTTCGTTTCTCTGCTAATTCGATTTCGTTTCCCTGTTGTTTTTGATTTCGTTTCCCTGTTGTTTTTGATTTCGTTTCATGCGTCATCTGTTTCGATTTCGTTTCCCTACATCATTGCTTTTGATTTCGTCTCCCTCTTTCAATTTCATCTCTCTTAATCATGCCCTAACTCACTCAAATTTATTCCATGATCTATGTCTTCAATTTACACGATCCTATTATGTTCTCTTGTTTCATCTTTTACCGATGCTTATTTCGAAGGTTTCACAGAAGTTCATGGATCATCTACCTTGTCTTCATCACAAAGTTCTTGCAACCACAACTGATGATGCCTTTAGATTTTCTACAGAAGAAGAAATAGGTTTGAGGTTCTTTGAGTTGCCTTATTTTGGATCTTAATGTTCACACCATTAACAAGTTTTTTAATCAACTTAACCATTTTGGTGCAGACCATGGTGCTAGAGATTCTAGGTGGCATTGTCAAAGGACTTAAAGCAGGAAAACCCTCTCAAACAAATGTGACTAAAGTCCAGCCTCCAATTTTGGAATTTGAAAAGCATTTTCTTTTGGATTATGATACAACACGGGCTTTAATGATGAAGAGGCCCACTAGAGTGCACAAGAAACCTAATTGGCTGAAGGATTTTGTTTTAAAAAAAAAACAAATGTTTTTTTTCAGTAGTTTAAATATGCTTGTTTTATGAAAGAGGCTTTTAAGTCCAATATGCATTTTCTTTCCTCTGTAAGCTACTGGACCACAAGTTCCCTATTTAAGGGATTGGAACGTAATGGAATGGCAGAGAGATAAATTTTTTTTAACCTAGTTTTCTTTTCCTTCCCTTACCTATCTTAGCAAAACTGTAGCAGGTACCTAACAGATTCTGTATTTTGGCACAAATTATATTGAAATAGATGAGCCCAAGCCGTAAATAACTAAGAGTTATACTTCACCTCTTGATGTTAAAAACAAACAAAAAGGTAAATCACTTTCAAAACATTTATTACATTTTGACTATAAAGACTAGTAGCAGTTTCTTCCTTCTGCCGTAGATAAGTTATGAGATAGGGAGAAATTATTTGAAGGTTGCACCAATAAGGATGATGTTAAGCCAATACTTAGAACATTTGAAGAAAATATTCCTACTTATAGAAAAACTGGGGTAATGCCAAGTTCTTCATCCTCTCTGTCTTTTAACACTATTGGTATCAATGAGTTAAATATATTAATCAATATTTGATTACAGGATGCTTCTTCAGCTACTGCCCTATCAATGAGTTAAACCAATGAGTTAAATATATTGGAGTGCAAGAGCAAGAAGAGAGAGAGAGAATGGGAATGGAAATCGTGGAGTTGAAGAGAATTACAGATCATAATAAAAATTGTTGCTGGAGATGGTGTTTTGGTTGGAAAGTAAGTATCTTAATTGGTTGATTTTTCCAATTAATTTTCTTCCAAATCAAGAGCTCTTCTAGTGAATGGAATCATTAGGCTAAAACAGCTTTGCTGGTTTAATATCTACTATTTTTTTTTCAAGTCCTTCCATTTAAAGAGAAATTAGAATGAAGAAGTGAGTGTTATTTTGTAATTAAATAGTGAAGATTGAGAGGCATGAACATGTGGTTTGGAGCATGAAAAGGCAAAGAGGGAATGCATCTGAAGGGTGGGTTATTAAATGTAAGTGTAAGGTGATAGGGGCTAATGAGGAGATAAAGGGAAAGTAGAAAATGATAGTACCGACTACAAGCTTGTGTTCTGCATCAATGGCTTACCAAATTGCTTCGATATTGGGAGGTTTGATGCAGGGAACGGTGAGGATGGAAGACGCTTGAGTTTCACTGTGCAAGATGCCTTTGATGTTGTTTAGTATATAAAAAAAAATTATACATTGAAACCACAGAAAACAAAATATTATACTTAATTAATAAAAATAAACTTTATTATACTTAATTAATAATAATAAAATATCATACTTACGTGAATAAAAATAAAATAATACTTCTTAGGATTGTCAAATAAAAGTATATAAAAAACAATATTTTAACATATACAAAAATTATAATTTGACACTACACAACTCAAATATTATTTTTATGAGATTGTTTGTAGAATAGATTATGTTATGAAGTTAACACTAGAAGAAATTTCCTCTCATGCTTCAAAGAGTAGTATAAAATATATGGTTATGGTGCCTTAAAATACTATAAAAGTTTATGTTCTTTGTCGTTACATTTACTAAAAGTTACACGATTTTAATATTTTGTGAAGAACTAAATATGTCAAATTATCTACCATGGACCTTGACAACATGTTCTTGAATTTTTCTCTGTATTATATTGTAATTTGCAATTTTTCTTTGTATAATGAAGAAATCACAGACTATGGATGAACTCCAATGAAGCTTGTTTCAGTCATAGTTACACTGACATAGAATTATTGATTTTCTTTCCCATTATGTTCTTGGTGTTGAAGTTGAAGCTAAATTGATTAATATTTTTACCTCTTTAATGACAGGTTGGGCTGACCTGACGATCCAGACGGATTAGACTGACCTAACAACACAAACAAGTTGAGCAGCCCGATGACCCAGACGGATTGAGTGGGCCCAACGACCCAAATAGGTCGAGCAGGCCCGATAACCCAAACGGGTTAGGCGGGCCTGACGACTTAAACGGACGAGGGTGACTTGATGACACATATGGGTCGGGCGGGCTTGACAACTCAAACAGGTTGATCAAGTCCGACAACCCACACCGCCCCAGGTAGGCCTGACGACCAAGATGTGTCGTGTTGGCCCTGCGACATAAACGGGTCGGATGGGCCTGACGACCCAACTAGGACTAACGACCCAAACGAGTCAGGTGGGCTTGAATACATAGACGAGCTGAATCGACCTGACAACCAAGACAGGTTAGCGAGTCTGATGGCCCAAGTAGGACAGGCGAGCTCAACGACCCACACAGATTTGGTGGACCAGAGGACCTAGAGGTGTCAGGCAAGCCTGACGACTCATACATGTCGGGCAAGCCCAACGACCCAACCGACCTGTTGACCCGACAAGCATTGCTGGGATCAAAGATGTACATCTAGTGACAGACCTAAGTGTATATAAGTACATTTTGAACATCTCACATGAATAATTGAAAACTACTATGTATTGTGTCTTGTATGAAAGGCCAATTATAGAAACACTCTCCTTTTAAATGCCAAGTTTCCAAATTATAGTTTTGTATTATGTGTTCTCCATCTACGTATGTTTTGTGAGGATAAAGGTAGGGAC
This sequence comes from Vigna unguiculata, assembly GCF_037176805.1. Taxonomy (NCBI): domain Eukaryota; kingdom Viridiplantae; phylum Streptophyta; class Magnoliopsida; order Fabales; family Fabaceae; genus Vigna; species Vigna unguiculata. Next base: position 44,197,741 of record NC_140795.1, on the reverse strand, counting down.
TTAAGTTGGTGAAACTTGGGAGACAGAATATTTGGCCACAACTCTTAAGTGAGTATTTATTAAAGTCTCATATCAATAAATATGAAGAATGAAAAAGGATAAGTCTACTATAAATATGAAGAGTAAATTTAAGTGTTGTTACTACAATTCAATAAATCTATTACTTGGATACTTATGTTAAACTTTTATTTTTACTCTTATTTTATTGGTGTGCTTCTGCTAGAAAAAATAATTTTTCTATTGTTTGATTATTAACACATAAGGAACAAACAACTCCATCTTTGAAATAGCTTAGTCTTTGCATATGACAACCTAATCTTCTAATCCATAAAATGGGCACAATTAGAAAGACTAAAAATTTTGGACTAGTTATACATTTTTTTCTATTTCCTTGTTACTAGTGAGCTATTTTCTAACCCATCAAATGTGTGCACTACTAGAAATATCAACAACTCAAAGCATCTCCATCAATATATCTCTTTCCCTTTTTCGTTTTTATTGAAGAACTAATTTTGCAATCAACAAAGTCAATAACATTATAAAGACTAACATTTTAAAGACTAAATCCTTTTTTCTTTTTATTGTGAGTCGTGCGCTTAATTTTTTAACATGTAAAGTAAAAAGAATTTAGAGCGCATGTAAACTAATCTTAATTGACTTATATTATAATACGAGAATAATAATAATAATAGTAGTAGTAATAATAAGATTAAATTTAAGTAGACCCTCTCTGAAATAATACATATTACTATGTGATGTCTTGTAATGGTGTGAGGTTTATTTCTATGAAAGACTAAATTTAATTAAGTCTTTGCAATACTTTGATTTTATTTCTTTCTTTCAATATGATGTCATCCATCTGCATTATTTTTATTCGTTTCAGGGAGGAATCCAATTCCGTGATCGAAGAGAGTTCTAAAAGAATTTAACACAATTTTAAGATGAGACCATAATTAAATTTTGTAATGACATCTTAGCTTCATGCTCTTGTATTCTCCAACAAAAAAAAAAAAAATTTAAGATTTTAATTTATCCAAACATAAAAAATAACACAATTTCAATTTTGTTACAAAATTATCAAACCCCAGTAAATCTCTGTGAAGTGGGTGTTAGAAAACAAATTTACTGTAAATTATTTATATTTTGAATAAAATCTAGTAGTTCGTTTTTTTAAAATTAATTATCTATTGAGATTGGATTAAAAAAAAAGCTAGAATTAAGTTAATAATACAGAACTTGTGTTATTTACTTAACACAAGATTTTTGTCTTGGAACGCCAAAAAAGTGGGGAAGAAGAAAAGTATTAAAATAATTAACGGTAAAAAATATTCTGATTAAATTTAATTTCAACTATATATTTTAAATGTAAGATCAGAATTTCTTTCTTTCTTCCACACTTTTTCATCTGAATACTTTTTCATCTGAAACTTATTCATGCCTCTAACATCATTAAATTGCAATTCAAATATTTTAGGTTTAATTATGCCTTTAGTCCCTATGTTGGAGTCAAAATCTCAAAATGGTACCCAAATTCTTAAAAATCTCAAAATGGTCCTCTCTTTTGTTAAAACGTCTCACATTTGCCCTTTCTGTTAAGTCAAGGTTGACGCTGTTAGAGGGAATGCCACGTGTCAGTTCCTCGATTTTTTTTTTTATTTTTTTATTATTTTTTTATGAATTTTTATTTATTTTGAATTTTTTAAAAAAATCAAAAAATTGCCACGTGTCAAGTTGTCATCGTGCCACGTGACAGTGACAGTGACACGTGTCAGTATTACGCCACGTGTCATTTCCTTAGTCTCAATTTGGTCCCTTTATTTTAATTTGTCTCAATTTAGTTCCAATTTTTGTAAAAATTAGCAATTTTGTCCCTCTCCAAATTGAAATCAAATTTAATTTCTATATAAATGTACACAAATATTTCCATCAAAATTTATATTTCAAGTAAATATTTTTCACCAAATTAAGTTCATTTAGTTAATATTTTACATTTAACTTTATTTAAAATGGTTTAAAAGTTGCTAATAGAAAATAATGTTAATAGAAAAAAATTCATAAATTAACTAGTTCATGTAACAATAAAACACATATAAATTTAAAATTTGAAAACAATTTTAAGTAAAGTCGAATATAAAACATAATTTTAAATAAATTTAGCTATGTTAAAAATATATAATAAAAATAACAATTTGAATAAAAATATCAAATTTAATAAAAATATTTGTATAACATTTATATAAAATTAATTTGTGTTTCAATTTGAAGAGGAACAAAATTGCTAATTTTTACAAAATTTGGGACTAAATTGAGACAAATTAAAATAAAGGGACCAAATTGAGAATAAGAAAATGACACTTGGCATAGTACTGACATGTGTCACTGACACTGCCACGTCACTCTGTTATTGCCACGTGGCACGATGGTAGCTTGACACGTGACAATTTTTTGATTTTTTTAAAAAAATTCAAAAAATCGAGGAACTGACACGTGGCACTCCCTCTAACAGCGTCAACCTTGACTTAACGAAGAGGGCAAACGTGAGACGTTTCAATAAAAAAGGGAACTATTTTGAGACTTTTAAGAATTTGGGTACCATTTTGAGATTTTAACTCCAAAATAGAGACCAAAGGCATAATTACGCGATCAAATTTTGAACGATTAAAGTTTTAAAAGGGAAGATTATGTCGTATAAGGATACGAGGAACAAATAATATTTAAAATATCAATTTAAAAATTAATTATAATTTTTATTTATAATAATTATTATTTTAGTAATTAATAATTTTTTATTTTATAAATTAGTTAAAAAATAATTATTAATAAAATATTTTTTAATAGTGAAGTGTGACTGTTTATAAAGAGTCTTTACAATATATTTTAATGTTAATTTTATACTAACTCATAATATAGACGAGCAATAAGAAATCCATGTAAACTAAAAACGCATTTAAAGTGTAGAAAAGAGTTAATAAAACATTACTTTAATTAAATATAACTTTTGCTGTCTGTTTAAATAGGATAAACAAAATCAGCCATTCATCTCTGTCTGATCTGCTTAATTTGATTGTGTTTCGGTATGTTCAAGAAATTTTATATCATTCAGAATTGATGTCAAATGTAATTTAAATATTCTCTTTGATACCTGAGGTGTCTTTTAAAACTCTTTGATACCTGAGGTGTCTTTTAAAAATAAAACAGAGACAAATTTCTATAATATCTCGAGAACGCTATACTTGTTCGTGATTAAGAATTTGAGTAGGGTTGGAACAAACTGTGGATTTTCGTAGTCAAAGAGTAAAAATTATTTAAAGGTTCTGGCTGAATCGAGATGTGGTGGCCATTGATCAAGAGGGAGAACGTGGAATTTTTACAACGTCTCAAATATTTTGTTATAATAAGTTGGCTCACGGCCCTTAATCCTACGAAACGCCATTTGGTTAATTCTTACATCATCAGTGTGCCTTCATTTTTGAAAAGAACCTTTGAATTTGCTTTGCTCTGCAAAAGACTACATAATTTATTCATAGTGAAGATGAAAAACTAATAAATGGCTACGTTATTATTAAAGAAAAGACGTGGATATTTACTTCTTATAATACCATGTATCCAAGAGTGTATAATATTATAGATATGACGCCATAGCGGATCATCACGACTCTCCCAAAGTTTTACTATTATTTATATTAAGTTTTTGCAGCCAGTTATATATAGTATAGATTATTCTTTATCTCTAGTCAATATTGAATCTCCTACGTATAAACATTCGTTACATAGTTCTGTTGCAAATTGTGCTCATAACCAACATAAATTCCATTTAGTTTCTAAAACTGGAAGAATGGGTTTGAGTTGTGAGTCCTACGAGAGGAAGTATGATGTGTTCTTGAGCTTTAGAGGGGATGATACCCGAAAGGGTTTCACAAGCCATCTCCATGATGCTCTTTGTCAGAAAGGAGTTAACACTTTCATAGACTACAAAGAACTGAAGAAGGGAGAAAAAATTTCACCTTCACTTTTTTGTGCTATTGAAGGCTCAAGGATATCAGTTGTTGTATTATCCAAGACATATGCTTCTTCCACCTCTTGCTTAGATGAACTCCTTAAGATCCTTGAGTGTAAGAATTCCAAAGCTCATCTTGTTTTGCCTGTTTTCTATCACATTAATCCATCTCAGGTGAGAGAACAAAAGGGAAGCTTTGAAGAAGCTTTGACCAACCATGAAGACATGTTTAGGGATGATGTGGACAAGGTGAAAAGGTGGAGAGCAGCGTTATGCGAAGTAAGTACTTTGTCTGGGTGGCACATAGAAGATGGGTATGTATCCTTTAAGAGATTACTTACCCTTCTTCTGTTCCATGCTTTTTGTTCAGTATATATATATAAGTAGAAAGACATAAATTTTCGCTTTAAGATTTTGAACTGAAGATGATGTATGATGATGTATGATGGTAAATGTCATTCATTGTTGTAGTTTACAACATAGTTTGAAGTCATTTTGGTTTTATGTGGCAGGTTGGAATCTAAGTTTGTGAAAAGAATTGTTGAAGAGATATTGAGCAAGTTGAACCACACACCTCTCAATGTAGCTAAACATGCTGTTGGACTGGATTCAGTAGTGGAAGATATTAAATCACTTTTGGAAACTGGATTAGATGATGTGCGGTTTCTCGGAATCTATGGCATTGGGGGAATAGGGAAAACTACTGCTGCTAAAGCTGTTTATAACCACATTGCTAATGAGTATGAAGCTAGTGCTTTCATTGCAAATGTTAGAGAAGTTTCGAATCAAAGACTTGGCATGGTTCAACTACAAGAAGCACTTCTTTCAGAGGTTTTCAAATATGGAGATTTTAAAGTGGGAAACAAGGATAGAGGAATTAATCTGATAAAAGCCAAACTTTATTGTAAAAAGGTTCTCATAGTGGTTGATGATGTTGATTCAGTGCAGCAACTGGAGTGTTTGGTCGGGGAATGTAGTTGGTTTGGAGCAGGAAGCAGAATCATCATAACAACTAGAGATGAGCATTTGCTAATTGTTCACAACGTGGAAGCAGCTTACAAGGTCAAGGAATTAAGTCATGGCCATGCTCTTGAATTGTTCAGTTGGTTTGCTTTCAAAAAACCCTTTCCTCCAACAAATTATGAGGAACTTTCCTTACACATAATAAACCATGCCAAGGGCTTGCCATTGGCACTAACAGTTTTGGGGTCTCACCTGTGTGGTAGAGCTAGAGCAGAATGGGTTAGTGCATTGGCTAAACTGGGAAAAGTTCCAAATAAGCAGATTTATGAAGTACTTAAAATCAGCTTTGATGGGTTGGAAGAGAATGAGAAAGCCATATTTCTGGATATTGCATGTTTCTTTAAGGGAGAGGACAAAGAGTATGTGAAAATGATATTAGATGGTTGTGACTTCCACTCGGATATTGGGATTGGAGTTTTAAGAGATAAGTCTCTCATTACTGTAGAACTGAACAAGCTTTGGATGCATGAGTTGCTGCAGGAAATGGCTAAGGAAATTGTTCGTTGTGAATCTCCCAAAGAGCCTGGTAAGCGTAGCAGACTCTGGTTTCATGAGGATGTTCTTCATGTATTGAACCAAAATATGGTATACACTTTTCCTTGAACATATTTATGCAACTATGCAACTTCAAAGATTCACTCATAATGTACCTAACTATTTTTGTGTGGATTGTTATCTGTCACTAGGGAACTAATAACATTGAAGGAATAAAGCTAGATCTACCAGAACCAAATGAACATGTCAGCATAAGTGGAAAAGCATTCACAAAAATGAAAAGACTTAGACTTCTTATGATCAATAATGCACAGATTTCACATGACATTCGATATTTATCTGATGAGCTAAGATTAATTGATTGGCCCGGATACCCTTCTTCAACTCTACCACCAACCTTCCAACCGAAGAGGCTTGTTTCTTTGAAGTTGACTGATGGTCTCATGAAAACCTTGTGGAACGGAATTAAGGTATACACCATTTTCTCAATGAATGTAATGAACTTTTAAATTGAGGTGTCAATTTGACTACTGCCTCGTGGACTAGCCCTTGCTTAACCTTCATTAAACCCCTCTTAGGGAGTCTCAAATGAGGGGACAAAAAAAAAGTTACAGGTCCAAAATCCTTCTCAAGTGGGTTAGAGACAAGATTAAGGTGGATTTGACTCCAATCAAAAACTTTAATTAATTCTTAAAAATAATCCCTTGAGTTTGAGTTAAAGATCGAATTGAGTCATCTTAGACCAGTCCAGGCTGAAAGCTGAGACAGACCAGTTCTAATCAAAAGTTTAATAATATATCTAAAATATATATATATATATATATATATATATATATATATATATATATATATTTCATGCTTAAAAAGAAAGTCCGTGACACTCACCTACAAGATTTTTGTGAGTTTTTTGACTTTGTAAACATTTTTGAATGAGGAGTTTTTGGTTTTATGGACTCTTTTGGCTCCAACCCACATGGATCAGGATCAACCCTCTGAACTGACCCAAATTGACAATTCTATTCTAAATGTCAAGGGTTGTTGTTTGTAGTTTACTAATGGTGATAATTGTCTTTCATTTTGTTTTATTAATGTTGTTTAATCTTCCTCAGATTTTCAGAGATTTGAAACTTGTATCCTTTAGCTGCTGTGAGCACCTCACTGAAATTCCAGACTTTTCAATGATTCCAAACCTCGAGAGTCTGAGCCTAGACCACTGCAAGAGTTTAACTAAGGTACATGAGTCCGTGGGATCTCTTGATAAACTTGTTACTTTAGACATCTTGTTGTGCTCTAATCTGAAGATCCTCCCAAGTTGTTTCAAGTTGAAATCTTTACGTACTCTTATCCTTACTGGCTGCTCAAAAGTTAGAAAGTTCCCTGAGATTGTTGAAAGAATGGTGCATCTTGAAAAACTCCTTCTCCAAGGGACTTCCATAAAAGAACTACCACAATCAATTGAATATCTAAATGGGCTAAAAACCTTACTCTTAGATTCTTGCAAAAAGCTTGAACATCTCCCTAGTACCCTTCATAATTTGCAACACCTTACTGCAATTGGTCTCAGTGACTGCTTTCAGCTCAAGGAACTTCCAAATCTTCCACTAAATACAGAATATATAAACACAACCAATTGTAGATCATTGGAAAGCTTTCCAACACTATTCAACTCATCAAATTTACCAAGGTTTTCTCAAATGATGTTCATTAACTGTTCTAAACTGATCGATAAACAGTTCCAGGACCACATAACAAATCTCTTATACCATGAGGTACACTACGTATATGCTTTGTATGTGTTCTTCCACAAAATTATCAAAACCTTAAAACTAAATTTTATGCTTTAGGAATCGGTTCGTGAAGTTATGCTTCCGGGTAGCAGCATCCCTGATTGGTTTCATCAACAAAGTACTAATGGTTTAATTTCTCTTGAGGTGTCTTCAAGGTTGTATGGTAAGGCAGTGGATATGTTTTTTGGTGCAGTTTTTGAGTTGGACAAAGATGTTATTACAACCGGCATTCTTTCATGTGTATACGAGATTATAATCAATGACCAGAGGATACTTGCGAGAGAAAGGGGTTTTGATTCATTGGACAGAAGTCATGTGTGGCTGACTAAGGAGAACTATGGTCGTTTGGTATGGCCCCTCAACAATATACATCGTTGGAATCACTTTAGGATTTCATTTGGGATATGTGAAGCCTCGTCAAAGGTGAAAGTAAAAGCATCCCTAAAGAGTGTTGGTTTTCATGTTTCATCAAAGAAAGAAAAGTATCTGATTGATCATGAAACAGTTAGGAAGTACACAGTTATCTGATTCATCAAGAAAAGTACCTTAGTGCAGTTATGTTCTCAATTACACTCTCTCCCAATTTTACTTGTTTTAGGTTTCAATATTAATGTTTTTTATGCTCTATGGACGTGTTTTATGTTCAGATGTAAGATTTAAGTGAAGTACATAGAAGAGTGGAGAAGTGTATGAACATCTGAATCAATTGTTTATGTTTTTTAAACTTCTTGAAATATATCACTCTGAATCTATGTTTTATGAGTTGATCATTAAAATAAAATTAAATATGTTTTTTTTTCTCTTAAATTTTAAGTGAAAATTATAATTAATTCATTTTTGAAATTTTAATCTAATTTAATTTTTTAATTTTCGAAATACATAAATTTAATTTTTTTAATTAAATTTTATTTTAGTTTATTTGATGTTTAATTAATAGATTTTGTTAAAAAAACTAATTTCACATATTTTTAAAGATATGAATTTAATTGGATCAAAATTTAATTGTGTCAAAATTTTGAAAAAAGAATAATTTTAATTTTCACTAAAAATTAAAAACCAAACACATGTTTAACTCTAGAGAAAAACTAAATTTATTAACTATGTCAAACCAATAAGTTTAATAAAAATTTAATGATTTAAAATAATTTAGGATATATTAAAATAATGATTAATGTAATTTCAATTTTCACTAACATATATGATAGATAGATGAAATGTCAATTAACTCTTAAAACAGTTTCAAGCATAAATATTGATAGTTAAATATCTTACAACACTGCATTAAAAAGGAGTCCTTATACTTCATAAATCAAAATGTTTTTTTTTTTTATTTTAACTTTCTCATCAACACATAATACACAAGAGATCTGAGACCATAGTTAAATCACTTGTTTTTAAATAAAATTAATTTTAAATATTAAAAATAATATAATGTAATAATAATAAGAATTTTTTATTTTTTTTTCAATTAAAATATATTTGAAACCCTGATTTCTGCCTGTTATGTTTGAAACTCCAGTTATTCCTGAAAGATTTTGAAATCCACTATTACTTGAAGTTTTAAAACTTGTCTGAGATTTTTGAAACTCACTATTATTTGGCGGTTTTGAAACCCCGCTGGTGCCATGTTGGCAGAGTACGCGACTCGGGCAGATTTGCGGGTATAACTGACGATCAATGAGGACGAAAGTTGAACTTTAAGCAAAGTTCTTTGAACAAGTTTGATTGCATTAATAGAAAATGATGGAATTCAAGCATAGTAGTCTACGTCAATACAAATTGTGTCGGTGCAACAAACATAAACGATATGTACAACTTGTTCAACCTGGTACTAGATTAGGTTTATACAATAGAAGAAGATAGAAAATAAGAAAGAAATAAAAGACATTATCTATATACTTAAGAAGATGAAGAAGGAAACTTTCGAAGGTGATGATGGGTGTCAGAGAGAGATGGACAGCATCGGCACCCCACCAAATTGGACCTAAAATGTCATAAGTTTGGAGGGCAAAGTAGAGAAGCACACCCATGAAAGCAAGTCCTAAATCTAATGCAGCTGAGAGAATGTAAGTGTGGCGAGTCCACTATGACTTGTTGTAAATGTAGAAATCGAAGAAGATTCCAACGGTTCACATTCTGGCTGGAGGAATAGCACCAACACAACACCGAGATTGATGAGTTCAATCCACTTCTGGTTGGGTTATTTGCCAACAAAGAACCACACTGGAACTGGAAGAAGTGCACCAATTAGCACCAATTGAGCTCTCCAAATCCAATCTTTGAAGTTTCTTCATCAAAGGATTCTTCCTTAGTTTCAATGCCATGTTTGTTGCTTCGGCTATTCAGACCATTTTTTACTTGATCTAAACCACCTTTTCCATGTTAATTTCACGCTAAACATGTTAATTTTACAAACATGTTAATTTCACGCTAAACTAATTTTCCATACGACATTTTTCATTCTAATAATGGAATTTTTGGTGGTTATGCTAAGTAAATTTAAAAATCACTAACCATTAATAATTAAATAAAATCCTATAAATTTAGTCTTGATTTCCTTAATTTCTATTCATTCCTATCCTAATTCCTTCTTATTTTTATACGCTAATATGTAAATTAATTTCTAAATTTTCCAAAGAAAAATAAATAAAATAGACATTTTGAATGATAGTATGTTGAGTTGTTTTTATTTTCACTTTATTATATTGTACCTATCAATCACTTTTCTTTAGCCCATAAAATGGATTACATAAGGAACAAACAACTCCATATTTGAAATAGCTTAGTCTTTGCATATGACAACCAAATTTTCTAATCCATAAAATGGGCACAATTAGAAAGATTAAAAATTTTGGACAGTTATACATTTTTTCTATTTCCTTGTTATTAGTGAGCTATTTTCTAACCCATAAAATGTGTTACTAGAAATATCAACAACTCAAAGCATCCCTATCAATTTTATCTCTTTCCCCTTTTCGTTTTCATTGATGAACTAATTTTGTAATCGACAAAGCGGACAACATTACAAAGACTAACATTTTAAAGTCTTTAGGCTAACAAGTAAAATGAATTTGGAATTAGAGCGCATGTAAATAATCTTAATCTACTTATACTATAATACCAAAAAAAGAGATTAAATTTAAGTAGAGAAGAATGATATTTTTTGTAAACATGCAAATAGTGACAAAACCCTCTGACCTGGGATATATTTCTATGAAAGACTAAGTTTAATTAAGTCTTTGCAATACTTTGCTTTTATTTCTTTCTTTCAATCTGATATCATTCATCTGCATTATTCTTATTTGTTTCAGGGAGCAATCAGTTCCGTGATTGAAGAGAGTTCTAAAAGAATTTAACACAATTTTAAGATTAGACAATAACTTTTTGTAATGATATCTTAGCTGCATGCTCTTGTATTCTCCAAAAAAATTTCAACTTTAAGATTTTAATTTATCCAAACATTAAAAATAACAAAATTTCATTTTTGTTACAAAATTATCAAACCTCAGTAGATTATCAAGCTTAGAAACTCTGTGAAGGGCGCGTAAACAAATTTACTGTAAATTATTTTTATTTTGAATAACATATAGAAGTTAGTTTGTTTTTTTTTTTAACTAATTATCTATTGAGATTGGATTAAAAAAAAGCTAGAATTAAGTTAATAATGCAGAACTTGTGTTATTTACTTTAACACAAGATTTCGTCTTGGAACGCCAAAAAAGTATTGGGAAGAAGAATATTAAAATAATTAACGCTAAAACTATTCTGATTAAATTTAATTTGAACTATATATTTTAAATGTAAGATCAGAGTTTATTTCTTTCTTTCACACTTTCATCTGACACTTATTCATGTCTCTGCATATCACCAAATTAAAATTCAAACATTTTATCTTTTTACCCAACACAAATAAAATTGGAGGGGTCTTCTCCTTTCAAATAGAAAATTGTATGAAATGTTTTTTTACGTAATAAAAGTTTGATAATTAAAGTTTTAAAAGTGGAGATTATGGCGTATAAGGATGAGGGGCAAATAATATTTTTGAAAAAAAAAAAAAACCACTCTTTCTGAATGTCGTCATATTTTATTTTTTGTGTGAAATGGAGCATCTGTGAAAAATAGATAGAAACTTTTAAAAAGAATAATCATAGTAAACCATAAATGTAAAATTTACACATGCACTGTACGCAAATAACTTTTTCAAAACAATTGATAATGAAAACAAAAAGTTGCATAAAAGAAGAAAAAGAAATCTTTACAAGTTAGGGTTTTTTATGACTTGTATATTTATTCTTGTTTGCTACAGCTTAGAATATTCCAGCACATAAGAAAAAAAGTTCAAATGTGATGGCTAAGACTGAGTCAAACACTGAATCGGATATTTATAGTCAAGCTCTTTCAAATTGATAAAAAAAACTTGACTGTTTATAAAGAGTCTTAAAAATAGATTTTCGTATTAATTTTAAAAAATAATTTTTTGTTGTTTTTTAATTAGAAGAATTCAAGTTAAAAAAATAATACCATCAAAAGTGATTTAAGAAATTAGTTAATTGTAAAATTATTTTGACAGAACAATTTAGAAAAATAAGATTAATTTGGTGGAGAGTTTAGAAGAGAGGATTGTGGATTTAATTATCCGCGGACAAAAAATTAACAACTAAAAGTTAACTTGTTTGAATATATGATTCTCGTTTATTTCTTTCATACATTTTCATATAACTGATTATATTAGGAAAATAAATAAGTGGATCTTTAAAATAGGTTTGATTTTATGATTTATGCGTGGTGTGTAATTTTGTAACCCATATAATGGATAGGACTTTAAAAGTCTTTTGATTTCATTTTCAGAATTTCCTTGTCACGATGTCCTAATTTCGTAACTCATAAAATGGGTTGGAATACTTCTATTTTTTTTTCTTTCTATTGTTTTTAGTGTGCTTAAAGTCCTTCATTTGTGCCTTAGTTAACTGAATTTTCGTAATCAAAAGAGTAAAAAATATTAGGTTAAATGACTCTTTTGGTTAGGGGTGGCAAAACGGGCTGAGCCCAAAGGAACGGGCTGGGTTGAAGATTTCAACCCGTCAGCCCGTTCTGGCCCGTCCCGTCCAGCCCGTCAACTTGACGGACCAAAGTACGGGCTGGCCCGTCTTGACCCGTTGGCCCGTTTTAAAAAAATAAAATAAAATAAAAATAATTAAAAAGATTAACTTTTTAGATTATATATTTTAAATGTAAAAATATATAATAGTATTGTAATTTAAATCATCAACACCTACAAATTAAGTTTGAATTATTAGTTATAATTGAATAATTTAATATGTAAATTTAATAATTATTTTAACTTATCTAATTAAAAACATTAACTAATCAATTAAAATTTAAAATAATATTTTATTTGATTAAATATGACTTTAACAATAATTTATATGTATATATAAACAAATTTAAAAAATAAAACAAATTAAAAAATTTGAAAACTAATTAAAAAAATTAAAAAAATTAAAAAAAAAAATTAGACGGGCCAGCCCGGCCCGGCCCGTTAGCCTGTCCTATACGGGACGGGTTGTGATTATTGGCCCGTTTCTATTTGACGGGCTGGCCCGTCCCGGCCCGTTTTTTAACGGGCCACATACGGGCCGGGCCAAAACGGGCCGGGCTGGCCCGTTTGCCACCCCTACTTTTGGTTATCAAGTAGTACCAAATTGGTCCTCCAGAGTTTTTTCGTTATCTCAATTTGGTCCTTGTTTTATTAAAAATGATTCAATTTGGTCATTGCTGTCAATTTTGACAAAACGGTGTTAAAGTCAATGTTGTCAATTTCTGATTTTTTTAAATTTTTTTATTTTTACACGTGTCACTTCACAGTTGTGTCATGTGTCAAAATGATTCAATTTGGTCCCTATATTTGTTTTTAGTTTCAATTTAGTTCCAAATTTTGTAAAAATGAAACACTATTATCCCTTCTCAAATTAACACTCAATTTACCTTTTGTATAAATCTTATGATCATATTCTTACTAAAATTGACATTTTTATTAAATATTTGTAGATATATTTTTAAACAATTTTTCTTTTTAGTTTTATTATTAAACAAAGTTAAACCCCAAACTTAATTTCAATAATTTTGTCATCATATATAAAGGCATCAAGTGAATTTCAATATGACTTATACATTTATGGTAGAGTTTTTTAAGTGAATTTCAATAATAATTTAAAAAAATTAATTCTTGGCTTTAAGTCAGAAGAAATCAAGAAGAAAAGAAATTAGAACATTGAAAGTGATTTAAGGAGTTAGTTAATTGAAAAAAAAAATAGTTAACTAGTTACTTAAAAATATGTTTCTCATTTATTTGTTTCATGTAGAATGAAAAATATATAAACTTTTTGGCTGCCACTGATGAAGAGGAAGAATGTCGATCTTCTATAAAATCTCGATACTGATTTTGATACGTCAATTTAATTTTAAAAGTTTAGCATAAGAAATTAAAATTGTTAGATGCATAACTAAAACAAAATCACCTCTCTGTAATATAAAAAGAAAGGATAATGATATTCCAACAAAAATATTTGACAAGAATTTGACACAGCTGACGTGGCAGGGGTTTTTTATTTTTTTAAAAATGAAAACGTTGGTCGCACGTGCAGCGGAGAGAAGGAAAAACCGCTTATGTTTATGTTAAATGTTGTTTTAGAGAGAGAAAGTTAAGAAAAAAAGGGGGGAAGTAGGGCGTCCGTTCTGCAGTTTGAGTGTGAAGACAGAGAAGGTCGAAAGTGAGGCGGACGGAGTTGTGGGTGCAGTGGGTTTAGGGTTTCCGGCAACCATTTCGCCGGTGAGAAAGTGGAGGGTCGTTGTCGAGGAAACCGAAGACCGTCCGTAGCATCCAGAAGACGCCGGTTTTGAAGTGGGTAGTGTATTTGGAATTCTGAGTCGACGCTGCTTGGTCGGCGGCAACCGTGTGGTGGTGCTGTGTGTTGCATTGTAAGTTTCTTTTGCTCCCTTTTCACCTTTGGTTAATGTGTTGGTTGATGATGCAGTTTTTCTCTAAATCGTAAAATTTTGTAATTTTTTTGGGAATAAGTTGGTATTCTTCATGTTCGTTATTGATGTTGTTGGGGAAAAGTGATTTGGTGGTGTTAGGGTGAATGTTAGTGTATATTTGAGAACCCATTTTTGTCTTTCGGTGTTGTCTGTGATAGCGGTTTAGGTAGTTGAAAATTTAGAAGAAACCCCATGTTTTGTAAGTCCGTATGTGTGTGGTCGTTTGTTGTTGTCTTTATTGTGAAATTTTTTGCGGTTTCGTCATTTGTATTTGATTTCTATGGTTTCCACAGTCGGAGGTTAAAAATGTGAGTCTGATGAACCATGTTAGGTATTCCGTGTTGTGTAAGAAATACATTCTGCTTTGTGATTACATCCCCATAATGTTGGTTTGGGTACGTTAGAGTTGTCCTTCGTGTGGCAGTTTCATTATTGTCATTAAACTTTTGCAGTAGATACGCATGGTTGTTGGCCATTACCAAAACAAGAGGAGAAAAATATTATGTGCAACCTTTGAATATCATCTTCTTTTCAGGTTGTTTGAGGGTCACTGAAAGATCCTTTGTCCATGAAAACGTATTGGCCGGTGTAGTATGTCATCACAAAGATATGGATGGTGAATGTGGATTGAATGAGAAGGTATTTTTATGTTGTATATTGTAGACTGGGTTGACAGGAATTTTTTGTTTAAATGTTAATGAAGTATTAATTTTTGAAAATATTTTGAATGTTAGGCTCGATTGCGTACTTTTTGTCAGACAAAGTGGATTGGGCAAATGAATGGGATAATCTTAGATAGGCATCGCGAAAGGATTCAGGGTACACCATTCAAATGGTGTTTGGACATGCAAGAACCATTGAAGATATGTAACCCTCTATTGCTTGAGTTATTGAAGCGTTAGCTACCTGCTCAGGAATCATTTCGTGTAATGCAACGGTCAATTCCTTTTACCTGTGCGGACATTTGCATGTCTTTAGGGTTGTCGGTTGTTGGGTTAGATGTAGATTTTGATAAAACTGTTTGTGGGGTAGTGGGTGGACTTTTGCAAGACAAAATAGTAACCGTTAAAACCATTATTGAAATAATTCAGAGTTTGGTAGGTAGTGATTCTAATGAAGTTGATAACGTTTGTCGTTTGTACATATTTGTTTGTTTTGCTGTGTTTTACTTCCCTAGAAATTCAAAAACAATTAGTAACATACCTTGTAGTGTTTTAGATGATATAGATGGGCTGTCCAATTACAATTGGGGTAAGACAGTTCATAGTTTTTTAGTTAAAAGTTTGAGTCGGGGTTTCTGGCACTTGGGCAGACAGAGCTTTGCTTAAGTGGTGCAGCACAAGTGTTGCAGGTACACTAAACTTCATTTACTAAATTATGTTGATGTGTAGAATGTTTAAAATGAAATAATGCATCATGTTGTTTTTTGTAGATTTGGGCTGTAGAAAGACTTTCATTGGGTGGCCCAGAATTGCAGTTAATTTTTTCGAGAATATTGGCGTGGTCGGAAGTTCACTTCAAGTCAAGACGGATTGAGAAGTTGTTCCAGGAGAGCAAAGTATTATTTGTTTTGAACAATTTGTTCTTGATAGCATATTTTTTATTTTCTGAAACAATAATTTTATTGTGTGCATGTTTATTAGATATGTGTGGAATGGAGGCTAAGAGAAGAAGACAAGCAAAATATTATGATTCGTGAAGCGTTGCAACTTGGAGACGAAGCAAAGTCTGAAAAATCGCATGTGGATATCAAGTTGGCTTCCACAAAAGTTCTGCTGCAGAGGCTGAGAACCCATAGAACACGGCTACGCATGATGAAGGACGAAATGACTTTGATGCGCGAAGAGATATCATTGCGATGTCATGGTGGAATTGAGAAGGGTGTGCAACAAGAGCAGGACAACGACGGTGATGAGGTGGAGGTGGAGGTTGGAGAGCGTGACACTGATGAACAACTTCCTGCTGATGATGGAAATGTCGTTGAAGGAAGTAGTGGTGGTGATGTGGGGAGTGGCCTTGATATGAACCGTGCATCCCATGGAGGCATTTGTGATGAAGTTGAACCGCTTCAAGTCATAGTTCCCTATGTTCCGCAACAGCCTCAAATGACTCAATTTAAAGTTGATTACATGAAGTTGTATAGCAATATTACGGTTTTTGGTGTACCAAACAGGTATTAGTTATATTTGTGTGTATTACAGTAGTTATTTGGTTATTTTTAAAAGTTAGACATTTAATTACGAAACTGTTATTGCAGGGTGGTTTGCAACATCAATGGGCAAATTCTGGGTACGAATGAGTGTTGAGGTTTTGGTCCTGGAAAGAAGGTGGACAATATGGTAAGAAACTTGTTCATAACATTTCAATCCGACAATTATACGTCACGATTGTTAATACATAATACTTTGTAGGCTGTTCTATTTGCTGCGAGCACAATGATGTTCTTTGAACGACGTCGATATGGTCATGTCAAGAGAATACATTTCAATCCTTTATATACGGTAAATAGAATGTTTGTTTAATTTGGTATGTTGTTTCAGATTATTTATAGTGTATTCATGTATGTTATTATTGTAGACCCATGTACTGACTGACTCACGGATGATGATTGTTAAGAGACGTCAATGGACATTGAGAGACTACGCTGCCTACTTTCGTGCAGGGCTGATTGTGTTGGAGGACATTTTGTCTGCTGATTTTGTGAGATTTAATATTTAGGATGTTTTTTATTTTTTTGTCAATGTTTGTAACTTAATTGATAGTAGTCATATTTTTTTTGTAGTTGTTTGCTCCAATTGTGAATGACGATCATTGGTGGTGTTATGTCGTCAATTGTAAACAGAAGAAGTTGTACGTGCTTGATTCGATTGGCCACTCCAATAGAAATCGTAGAAGAATAGACAACGCAGTTGTAAGATTACAATATTGTGATATTTGTTCTGTTTAGGTTGTCACATATTTGTAGTTTGTTAACTTAATGGGTCGTTATTATTTTGACACTGTAGGCTTGTAATATGGGATTACTTTTTGGGATATTGATGAAGTGTTCGGAAGATGAGTGCCCAAAATTTGAAGTTCACTGCGACATAACTCCCATTCAACCAAACTTGTGAGTTTATCCTTTGTTGTTTAGTTGCACTGCAGTTTGGTGATGAAGTGTGTTTATTTACATATATTTGTTTTGTTGTTTAGATACGATTGTGGCATTATTGTTCTTCAAATGATGGAGTTGTGGGATGGTGAGAAGAAATTTGATGGCAATAGCATGCCTAATTACACTAATGTAAGTTGTGGTTAATACAGGAATTTTTATTACAAATGTTGTTCAAGATTGATGTATTTTCATTGACATAATTGTGAGTTGTTGTGCAGGAACAACTTCAACTGATTAGACAGCAATACATTTGGCGTTGGATCCTAGATATTGACAATATCTACAGGCAAGAAGTGCTGCAGTACTACAACGCGCTTTTATAGAACATAGGTTTGCATTGAAAAGGATGGGTGGTATAATGTACGCCATGAACTTTTGTAACATTTTTTGGGAAGGCCATTAAGTTGTTCTACATATGAACTTGTAGAGTCAATGAGAACACAATCCTACCCTGTTGATTGATAGTTGTATAGCTGTTTTAAAACATTAAGGTCTAGTGTTAACAGTCTTTTTCAATTAATCAATGTTATGTAGTTGAATGAATAGTGTAAATGAGTATTTTAATTTTGTTATTTGTTGTTTATATTGTGGGATGACCACAAGGACCCACATCAGTCCATTTATATGCTGCAGCTACCAATAATTTTATACTGTGGAATGTGTTCATGACAATTGTATGTCAGCTTACAACAGCAGGTTGAAATGGTTATGAGTTATTGCACAGCAAAAACGAAAAACTGGTGGTTTAGTATCCAGTTAGTGAATGCAATATATGTGTGAGGACATTGAACGCGTATGATGAGTAGTTTTGATTGAACGTGGAAGTAATATACAAAATTTTCCACTATAGTCCCCACATAGGGGCAAGTTACTCCCCCTTTTTTGTTACAACTGTTTACTGGGGGTCCATGGAGGGTACACTCCAATCAGAGATGGATGATGAGAAATAATTATTTAGTTAACGCATGACAAATGAAAAAGGTCTTCAGAATAGTGTTTAGTGAATATTGAAACAGTGTTGTGAATATTGAAGCAGTGTTAAAAAAGATATACTGTACTCCCCACTTACCCACGCCCAACTCCCCGCTTTTGTACCAGGCATAAATTGTGTGGGTCTATCATATGAAACAAATTAATTTCAAAATGGGTCACGCTTAAGTCACGCAAAGGATTTTATTTCTTATCCAATGAAATAGGTTCAAGGGTAGAACAAATTTTTTTCCCGTTCTTGTCCACGTCCTGCACTTCTGTTCAGAAAAGTATGCCTGAACTCCCCAGGTACAGCTTCCTTGGTCCCCACATAGGCGTCTTGTGGTATTGATATTGTGTGCTCATATGAAATCCACCCAGTAGCGGTCATTGAATTTTGATTGGTGTATTAGACGTGGTGAGTGCGCACGAACACTGTTGA
Organism: Vigna unguiculata; assembly: GCF_037176805.1. Lineage (NCBI taxonomy): Eukaryota > Viridiplantae > Streptophyta > Magnoliopsida > Fabales > Fabaceae > Vigna > Vigna unguiculata. The sequence continues at coordinate 44,178,836 of NC_140795.1, read as the reverse complement.
AGGTCGAAAGAGATAACTTAAGAATAATTGAGGTCAAATGTTGAAGCAGTGTTAAAAAAGTTATACTGTACTCCCCACTTACAGACGCCCAACTCCCCACTTTTGTACCAGGCATAAATTGTGTGGGTCTATCATATGAAATAAATTTATTTTAAAATTGGTTTCGCCTAAGAAATTTATTTGTTATCCAATGAAATAGGTTCAAGGGTTGAACAAAATTTTTTCCCGTTCTTGTCCACGTCCTGCACTTCTGTTCAGAAAACTATGCCTGAACTCCCCACGTACAGCTTCCTTGGTCCCCACATAGGCGTCTTGTGGTATTGATATTGTGTGCTCATATGAAATCCACCCAGTAGCGGTTATTGAATTTTGATTGGTGTATTAGACGTGGTGAGTGCGCACGAACACTGTTGAAGGTCGAAAGAGATAACTTAAGATTAATTGAGGTGGAATGTTGAAGCAGTTTTAAAAAAGTTATACTGTACTCCCCACTTACAGACGCCCAACTCCCCACTTTTGTACCAGGCATAAATTGTGTGGGTCTATGATATGAAATAAATTTATTTTAAAATTGGTTACGCCTAAGAAATTTATTTGTTATCCAATGAAATAGGTTCAAGGGTTGAACAAAATTTTTTCCCGTTCTTGTCCACGTCCTGCACTTCTGTTCAGAAAAGTATGCCTGAACTCCCCACGTACAGCTTCCTTGGTCCCCACATAGGCCTCTTGTGGTATTGATATTGTGTGCTCATATGAAATCCACCCAGTAGCGGTCATTGAATTTTGATTGGTGTATTGGACGTGGTGAGTGCGCACGAACACTGTTGAAGGTCGAAAGAGATAACTTAAGAATAATTGAGGTCGAATGTTGAAGCAGTGTTAAAAAAGTTATACTGTACTCCCCACTTACAGACGCCCAACTCCTCACTTTTGTACCAGGCATAAATTGTGTGGGTCTATCATATGAAATAAATTTATTTTAAAATTGGTTACGCCTAAGGAATTTATTTGTTATCCAATGAAATAGGTTCAAGGGTTGAACAAAATTTTTTCCCGTTCTTGTCCATGTCCTGCACTTTTGTTCAGAAAAGTATGCCTGAACTCCCCAGGTACAGCTTCCTTGGTCCCCACATAGGCGTCTTGTGGTATTGATATTGTGTGCTCATATGAAATCCACCCAGTAGCGGTAATTGAATTTTGATTGGTGTATTGGACGTGGTGAGTGCGCACGAACACTGTTGAAGGTCGAAAGAGATAACTTAAGAATAATTGAGGTGGAATGTTGAAGCAGTGTTAAAAAAGTTATACTGTACTCCCCACTTACCCACGCCCAACTCCCCACTTTTGTACCAGGCATAAATTGTGTGGGTCTATTATATGAAATAAATTTATTTTAAAATTGGTAACGCTTAAGTCACGCAATGGAATTTATTTCTTATCCAATGAAATAGGAATAATGCTTAAGTAACAACTAATTAGGTATGACGTTTGTTACATAAAGCCAATAACATAAACAAACAGATCCATTAGGTGTGAACAAATAATTAACTTTGTTGGATAACATAATTGTTCAAACAACATAGTCATAGATGCGACATTATGAAATTAGTCTAAATTGATGGACTTGGCCACATCACAATTGCATCCATTGATGAAAACCTCAATTATGCATTGTTTCTGCAGATGGTCAACCTCAAACACAAGTCTGTCTCCTTCCTTCAATTGGTTGCGAACACAGAACTGCCTCCACCCTTGTCCAAACTTGGTTGATCTCTTATTCCGGGAAACCAGCAGTTTGCACTCTACTCCGCTTCTTGATCCCAAAAGGTAAACCACATCCATTTGTAGGCTTCTTATGATGTCACCAAAACCAACGTTGAGGTCCTGCAAACAATCAAATTACACAAGTACAAATCGAGTCAGATGAAGTCACATCCAAAGCGCAGTCCCAGTTTTGCAAGCAACAGATAAAGGAATAGATACTACCAGATGGCTAGCTTGTGCCTGAGATTTCGTCAACTTCACAGCGTATAGGGCTGTCCCAGGGTGCGTTTCAGCACCTAACAAAAACGACTCCTTATTCTGTGGTTCGCATAGGCCCACAAAACATGTTATTTGAAAGCGATTGCCTCCAACGTAACGAAGCTGAACATATGAGTCCACTAATTGGTCAGTGTATGTGTTCTCTATGTCTTTCCATCCATTTGTTAGTTTTGGGTTCAATGTATCCATGTTGTAAGTCACCACAAAGGTGTTCCCAAAAGTATCAACTAAAGTCCATTGGTCCTGCAGTTCGTTTTCAAATGCCGCCGAAAAATGACGATCGACATAGGCGAAGTTCTACATGCACAAATAAAACTTCGAACCACATTACCAAAGAATTTACCAACCTACAAAGATTGAACACAACGGCGAATATAACTTAAAGGCATACCTGACCATGAATGTTGATGGTTGTGAAAGTCCACAATACCGTCGTCTCTGCAAAGGCTTCTGCTGGAACATTGTTTTCCCCCACACTTTCACTCAAATTTGCGGCCATGATGCGAATCTGGTGGTGCTTAAATTGTCCGTAACTATGAAACGAAATCTCAAATTTCTTGCCATTAGGGTTTGGGTGTGACAATAAATAATGGTGGGTGGGGGGTTATGAAAAGTCGTGTCCGTTTAATGGGAAGACCTAAGGGGTTGGAAACGGATACACATATTCCTCTCAACGGTCAATTATGGATGAGTCATAAATGTTTTCAAATCACAATTGTGACCGTGCTGCCCTTGTCTGAAACTATGAAGTGCTCTGTTTTTGTGTTTAACATGTAATTAAGGTCAATAATTTAAATTATGAAATGGGATTTATGTACAACTAAACAATGATACCAACCACTAACTTCATAATAATTTATAATTATGCAATTAATATATTCGTCACATCAAAACCCCAATACAATGAAAATTTTAACGTGGCCACCGTCGGATACCAATTAAGCACATGTAATACCCAAACACAATGAATCCACTGTCATCATGTTTGTGTAGTTCATGCGCATAACATTGGAAAACAAAAAGGACGCACAAAAAAAAGGGTTATCCTACCAAAAAACAATTCATCTCCCCACTTACTAATCCACGGAAACCGAAGGACGTCTTCCTTGTTAAATGAGTCTCGTGGTAGAAACTTGAGTGTTAACAATCTCTGCCTCCATACATGTCAGCAGCGACATGAAACCAGTGTTCGGAATGTATGGTCCAATCCTGGCTTCGTCTGTCATTTGGGTACATTGTGAGTCTAAGGGCACATCGACGTCAATAGGTTCCTGGTAATCAACCCAAACAAGATTCTTTAATACATAACCAACGCATTTCAAATAAAGTATAATCATACACCTACATAGAATACAAACCTGTGAAGTTCTTTGTGACTTGTTTTTGGCCGCACTCGTTTTCTTTTTCTTTGATAGCTTTTCCACTGTTGATTGTAATCTGTTACTTCTCAGTCTCCCCTTCCTCTTAACATGTACTGGGCTGCGAACATTACTGCAGTTAGTGACACATGGATGTTCACCCCCATTGTCTTCAATGTCACCTTGTTGGGTAAGTATAAAAGGATTAGATTTGGTAGGGACACCTAGTCCTTTTGCAATAGAATTCATCTCATTGAACAGCATCGTAGATGAAGCGTCTGAGTCACATGCCACCTCCGCTAAATCGTAAAACCTCTTACATAAGATTTTGTATTTTTGCATCCGTGGGTCGTCATTACTTCTATTGTATCCCGCTATTATCAAACTATGCCTCCTCCTAACATTTTTGGACCAGCGACGGAGAACATTTTTTTCTGGCACGCACTCAATGTCTTCTTGTCCAAGAGTCAACAAGCTGTGACGACACATGATACCCCTAAACTCAAACAACATACAACTACAATGGATATTGGTTGTCAGCGTGTCAAGCACAACATCATGCATTCTGTGGTATTTTTTTCCCTCCCACAACCACTCTTCCTTTACAGTATATTTCAGCAGACATCCGTCTTCGAACACCCTTTTGACGAAACAATTAATCTTTCCCCTAAATTCGTTCTGGACCTCCGCAAATTTGGCATGTGTGTACTCTAGTTGAAATTGCCTCTCAATAAGAGATTGTGATCCACATGCAACAGTGGTATTGGATGAAGCAAAGTCAGCTTCAAATTCTTTTTCTGCCTTTTGCCGTAGTGCGTTGTCATATTGGACAACAAATTGTTGCAAAGTAGTTCCCGAATTAATGAACCCATCAAAAAAAGCGTTGAGGCCTTCACTCCTTTGGGTGGTTGACATTCCAGCCCAAAACTGACTTTTAAGATAGCAAGGAACCCAACGATGTCTCTCGTCAAACAATGTAGTGAGCCAGTCGTTTGTGGACAAATCATATTGTCCAATAAATGCGTGCCATCCCAACTCAAACTCTCCCACCGTGACTGAATCATACACTAGTCTTTTCAATTCACCCTTGATAGATTTGTATTTAGTGTAACCTTGCAATTTTTCTGGGACTTTTTTCATTATGTGCCATAGACACCATCGATGTTTGGTAGTAGGGAAAACTTCTCCAATTGCATTAAGCATTGCCTTACATTGGTCGGTAACAATTCCTTTCGGTGGTTTGTTATACATGCACCGAAGCCAGCATTCAAAAATCCACACGAAAGACCTTGTGTCTTCAGCTGATACTAGACCACAACCTAATAAAATGGAGTGTCCATGGTGATTAACGCCTACAAAAGGAGCGAAAGGCATGTCATATTTGTTGGTCAGATATGTGGTGTCAAAAGACACAACATCACCAAAATCCTCAGATGCCGCTCTACTGCGCGCATCGGCCCAAAAAACATTACATATACGGTTGTCTTCGTCCATGTCAATTTCAAAGAAGAAGTCGTTGTTTAATTCCCGCATTTTTGAAAAATGTCGTAAAAGGGCCTGCCCATCCCCATCCTTACACAATGATCGCCTTTGTTGACCAATGTAGTTGCGAACATCACGTTCAATGAAGTTAACGTTTTCATATCCACCTGCTTCAGAGACAAGAGAGCGGAAACTTTTGTTAATTCGGACACCAGCGTCATTGTTAGTCTCAACAGTTTACCTTGAATGCATGTCAACTTTACGGTTGCCCCGTATTAGCCTTGACTTCTTCGGACTAATGTCATGACTGTGATCAGTTACAACGCTCCTAATGAACCATTGTCCGTCTTTCTTTGCTGCAGTGATTGAAGCTTTACACTGTTTTGCTTTAGTTGGGACGGTCTTCAATTCAGGGGGAATAGCGGACACATAATTTCCCTCTCGTGAACACACCAACTTGATGTAGTTGATTTCATTGTCTTCGCCCCTTGCTGAAGTCCTCGTGCGAATACCAAAGCCGCTTCTAATACCGTAATTTTTGTAAAACTGTTTTACATCATCTAAGCTATCAAAACACATGTGTACTTTGGGTGTAATATCATCTGCGGAGTCATTGTGAAGCATACCACTATTGACGTGTACTTGTTCAGGCTGCTCATTTGGTATATTGATTTCCAAATGTTCCTCGAACGGGATGTTATCTGCTGAGTGATATGGCTCCATCACCTCAATCTTGAGGTAAATTAAATGCCTACAAATGACACACATTAATATTTCCACCAACTTGACTTACCAATGTTAGGGCTGTATTTATTTTTTGTTACCTTAAAAAAAATCTTTTGTAAACCTGAACCCTAAAAACCAAATGACACACGGATGCCATCTTCTACTTATTGTGATACTGCACACATTGTGCTTCATTAATGAGGATATGGAACAGGTCTGAACGGAAAAAAATTTAATTTTTAAAAAAATAGGTCAATGACTTACCTCCAATGAAGATTGCCACCAACATGGCTTTATGGTGATGTCCGCATTGATGGCTCATCAGTCTTACAGTAGCTGGGGTCACCATTATGAGACATCAATGAACTGCATCTTCAAAATGGGGACGCTGGTGCCATAAAGGTGAGTTAAGAGTTGGTAGGTGGGGGAGTTGGACAGACATTTACTTCTGCTGGATGGAACAGGAAACAGACCGCTTTAAATACAAACTTACAATGCAAGAAAAGTTAGGGCATTTTAGTCATTTCGCCTACGGACTTTTTAGTATAAGTACTGGACCGTTGGCCCAACACTTTGCCACCCAACACAAACCACCAATTTATTCCTTCGTGGCAATTTTAAAGGATCGACGAAATAAGGTTTCCATTCCAAATTTCTTATCGTGTACATGTACAAGTGCTTTTTTGTCGACCTTGTATTACTGGGTTCAATTTTTTTTTGTGATGTGGTCGTACGTTGTTAGGTAATGGAACCCTGGCAAGGACTTGATGTTGAAGAACAGGATTTGGAGTCATTCGTGAAAAGAGGCAACTCATCAAGAACACTGATTCCAGGACCTGCGGGAAATGTGCAAGCAGCAATGATCAATCGGGACGATGAAGAAGCTGCAAGCACTCAGCAATTTGCTCGTGACATTGCCTCCGCAACTTACGAACGAGATTTCAAATCCAATCCATGGTTATGGGCAGAACAGTTCATAAAATTCCATGGTATTCCGTCACTGATAATTTTAGATATGTCCAACCTATTAGTTAACGAATGACATTTGGGTGAAAAACTTGTTTTCTGCAGGGCTACTGAAGGAAGGCAAAATTGAAAATGCAACTCAGTTAGGAAGTTGCAAATGCACAACCGTTCTTCCGTTTGTGGCATGCATTGTCAAACAATGTAAGCCTAATGGGCTAGGAGATATGCAAATATCTATTAAGGTAACCGTACAAAACACACATTTGGTATTCTTGGTTCAGGACATACTTCAATTAATATTTTTACTTAAACCAACAATAGGATACCAGTGCGACGGTGTGGGCAAGTGTCCATAGGAAGGTGCTGCTCAATCCAGAATTCGGACAAAACCTGACAGTGGGGGCTGTTTTGCTGTTGCACACAGTACGAACATATGTTGCCAACCTTAACACTTCTTGTAATAGGTTGCAGCATTCTATAACATCATTTGTCTAAGTTTAACACTTCTTGTAATAGGTTGCAGCATTCAGTCCCCGTCCCCGACTTTGCTATGTCAACATTACAGCACGCAACATTGTGAAGGTGTGAATCACACTCTTAAACATTGCCAACGAGATACTGTTATTTTTTCCGCAAACCTTGACTTGGTATGCATTTTGTTACTCTGTGGTACTAGATCTTCAAGGCAGATATATGTCAACCAACGGATGAGCTTATCCATGCGACTAAAAGGCCTGACATTGTACTCCCCCCATGCATGGATCCCAACATTGATGAGTTATTGCGAAAACTTGTAAAACCCCCAATGGTCACCAAGAAGACTGATCATGGCCAAGGGTCCTCTGCCAATGATGGTACCTCCTCAAGCACTAACGCTGCGCACACAAATGATCCATGAAAATATGTGACAAATTACATGGTTGTGGTGCTTAGTATGTAATTTCCTTTATTTCCAGTACGATTTTCTTTGTTTCGTTGGTTCTGCGTTATATTTTGTGTGTGTAGTTTTGCTGCTTAGTACTCTTGGTATGTTGGTCGTTTCAAGACTTCAGGTGATTTATTCACAACTATGTTAATCATCATTCTACATAGTAGCGCAAACGTATGTGGGAATATGCAATACACTTTATGTATTAAAAGTTCCAGTCCACTATTATCTTCTATTCAACACTCATTTTCTACTTCAGAATATAATTATCTGTTCATCCCTGATTCAACTGGGGAGTAAGGACAACTAATGTGGGGAGTTACGTATATATTTTTATATGTTCATCCCGCATTCAAGTGAAGTTCATTTATAAACTCATTTTCATTAATATTTCAGTCATCAAAGGCCATCCAAAGTTTTCTCCCATTCACGCAATGGGATGTTTCGCAAACTGAAACGAAATATGACGTGTCACACCTAAGTGGGGAGTAAGGACAGGCTATGTGGGGAGTTACGTGTTTTTTTTTGTACGCATCCCTGATTGAAGTGAAGTTCACGTGGTTAGTCATTTTCATTAAAATGTTAGTCAAGAAAGGCATTCCCATGTTTTAACCATTGACGCAAATGGAATGTTTCGCAAACACAAACCAAATCTCGCATATGCCAACCAAGTGGGGAGTATGGACAACATATGTGGGGAGTTACTTGTATATTTTTATATGTTCATCCCGCATTCAACTTAAGTTCAGTTATAAACTCATTTTCATTAATATTTCAGTCATCAAAGGCCATCCCAAGTTTTCTCCCATTCACGCATTGGGATGTTTCGCAAACTGAAACGAAATATCACGTGTCACACCTAAGTGGGGAGTAAGGACAGGCTATGTGGGGAGTTACGTGTTTTTTTTTGTACGCATCCCTGATTGAAGTGAAGTTCACTTGTATAGTCATTTTCATTAAAATGTTAGTCAAGAAAGGCAATCCCAAGTTTTAACCATTGACGCAAATGGAATGTTTCGCAAACACAAACCAAATCTCGCATATGCCAACCAAGTGGGGAGTAAGGACAACATATGTGGGGAGTTACTTGTATATTTTTATCTGTTCATCCCTCATTCAACTTAAGTTCAGTTATAAACTCATTTTCATTAATATTTCAGTCATCAAAGGCCATCCCAAGTTTTCTCCCATTCATACCTAATGGAAAGGTCGTTTATAATCATATATGGACTACTGCATTATAATCATTATCCTTAATTCAAGGAATCACAAATTCTGCATCCTCACCCAATGTCCACGAATAAATCAAAAAAATTACTGGGGAGTGAAGACCAACTAAGCGGGGAGTTACATGGAAACTACAGTCCGAAAATGCATACTAAACTGAATGAAAGAAGTAACTTACAAATACCTGTATCCATCATTCATGGACTGCTTAACATTCACACTAAGGACAATTCAGTAATTCACTTATGTCTCCATAAAGTTTTTCTTTGTACAAATGTCCAAACATAATATTATGTGGGTGGTTTTCTTTCTTTTACTACCAAGTCATGCTCAATCCATATCATGCATTAATGATTAAATTCAACAATAAGGCAACAAAGTAAACATAACAAAGTAAAATAATATGTGTCATAAATAACATAACATGCCTTGCGGATTGTTCAAACCTAATAAATAAACAAAATACACATCACACATCCTATTGCATTAATAACATCCACAATAGAGGTCAATTCATAACTACATCATCCCAATGTTTGTCATTTTCGTTTCGCATTTTTCTTATTCCCGTAAACAGAAAAAGGTGTTCTTGTCGCAACACTCTTGAACCGCCTTCGTGGTTGGGCCTTCATACGGTCATACATGTTGCTATGTTGACCACCGTCATCGTTTACAACAACTTCTTCATCCACATGCGGCTTAACAGGAGGGTCATCAAACATTTCGTCGTCTTCATCACCGTCATCATCAAACACATCATCAGCACAACCATCATTTGGGGAGTCTTCATTTCCAACCTCACCCTCACATTTTGCAACCATTTCTTCTAATTCAGAAATTGAATGTTCCATACTAGCTATCTCACCTTCTTCATACTCCAGGAGACGAAGAACCTCTTCCTTCTCCTTTTTTTCTTCATTTCTGTACGCATTGCCAAATTGTTTAAATGCTTCTTTAACAACATCGTGACGAAGTTCTTCATCTGACACCGACACATCAACAACACACTGTACAAAAATACAAATAATTATAAACAAATTCCGTCTACGTAACATCAAACTAAAACAAACAACCTATTTTAAAGTTTCACCTCACCATTTTATTGTCAAATGATCTCATTATCACTTTGTCACCAACTTTGACATTCATCCAATGCAAAAGTCGAGGAAACTTGTTCATCCGACATGTCAACTTTGTGTTACACACAAGTAAATGATCAAATGACCATAACTGCAACAAATTAAATAAATTACAACGCCATCTTCAGCACAATCAACATCAGTATTTCAGCACAATAAAAAACAATATTGTAATTACCTGAAGCAAATAAACACAGCCCACAACATCAAAATGCTTTGCGGTTGACTCGTTCTTCAATCCCAATGAAGCAATGCACAAGCTACTAACCAAATACTCATACACTAATGTTCCCCAATTATATTTGCCGATGTTGCCAATATCATCAACTAGCTTAAAAATTATGGGGAAAACAATACCCTTTTTATTGGGCAACAAGAACTCTGATATCCCTAACAAAATGTAAATCCTGCAAAAGACTTCTACACCACCAACATCATAATCGTATTTCAAAAGATAGTGGTATATCAACTCCACAGTAACTGTTTGACCACCAAAAAGATTCAAAGTGTCACTATCAGAAATGGTCTCATTTAAATCAATTCTTTCACCCAAAACCCTCAAACCTAACCCCAAACAAACATCTAATAGATTAAATTCTACGACTTGCCCACCAATACGAAAACCTCCCCTTCTCTCAACCCAGTTGTAACATAACAGACTCAAAAGTTTCCTACTAATCTTCACCGAATCGGTTACCATGGGAAACCACCAAAATGGAGTGCCTTGAATATAGTTCTTCTGTTGCACACTTAGTCTATTGTTTATAGCACCTACAAACTTCGTCTTGCAGAAATGACAAAATAAAATCTGGATAACATAACAACTAACTGAATGTCATTCATTATAATTGCACAACTATAACAACATGAATCCAGATTAACAAACCTTGTTCTCCTCCGACAAATAAACATGTCCATCACGATTATCGTCCATCTTGTAATCCTGCAACGCCATACACATTACACAGACAAAAAATGCGCATTAACCAACCATATCGCTGACAAGAAAAAATATCACCAACAACCACATCCACAGCCAACTATACACATCCTCTGGTTAATACGACCGAAAAACGTTACCTTTGTCGTCGACGACTTCTCTCCGGTAGCCCACCACTGATTTGCACAACTATGCCTCCTCTCCCTGTCGCACTGCCTGATAATGACCCACCACCCCCACCAACCCAAATGGTTGGCGGAATCACACTTACCCCCTTGTCTGTCTTGACTTTCTCACTTCCAAACCACCCCGGCCTCAGTCTCCCCCATTAGCCTCTTCACTTTCTGACTTCGTCGCCTTCGTTAATTTCCCCTTCTCTCTCTAAAGTTAAGTTTCTCACCGGCGGAAAATCTTCGTCCACTGCACCCACAACCCTAAACCGCCTTCGTTATTTCTCCCTTCGCCTCACTTTCGACCTTCTCTCTCTTCAAACTCAAACTGCAGAACGCTGCGCCTCACTTCCCCCCCTTTTCCTCTCAACTTTCTCTCTCTAAAAGGACATTTAACATAAGCGGTTTTTCCTTCTCTCCGCTGCACGTGCGACCAACGTTTTTCATTTTTAAAAAAATAAAAAAACCCCTGCCACGTCAGCTGTGTCAAATTCTTGTCCAATATTTTTGTTGGAATATCATTATCCAAAAAGAAATTCTTGCTTTCCTTTTACACATTTACGAAAATGAATTTCTCCAATTTGATTTTGAGTATCGTATTTGTTCATCTTTTGTGGGTTTATTATTGGTCCTGCTGCCCAGTGTACGATGAGATTGTGTACATCCCAAATGAGAGAGAGTTATTATTGAAGTTAAAGTATGATCTCAAAGATTCTTCAAATCGACTTTCTTCTTGGAATTCCAATTGTTGCGAATGGAACAAAATTGCAGCATCTGGTGGTTCTGAGCTTCACCTTACCATTCAATTTCCTTCTTCCGGAGAGAGCCTAGGTTATCCATTCAACAAACAAGTTTTCGAAGAAGCATCGGAAGAAAGGTACGGTGGAGAGATAAACCCTTGTTTGGTTGATTTGAAGCATTTAAGTTGCTCAGATTTCAGAGACAATCTTTTTCGAACTATTCCAATTCCTTCTTTCATTGCAACAATCACTTCCTTAACTCACCTCAATCTTTCTATTGCCGGAATCATAGGGAGTCTTCCTTCTCCGATGGGAAATGTTTCCGATTCAGTCTACCTTGACCTTGAAAGTGACGAAACTTGGGTTACTGACAATATTGATTGGGTGTTAAGTCTTTCCAAGCTTCGCTATCTTGGCTCGAGCACCATTTGGGCAGTTGGAGGAGGTATGCCAATTCCTTCTTTTCTTGGGACAATGACCGCATTAGTTCATTTGGCCAGAAAAAAGAGGTATGCAAATTCCCTCTCAATTGGGCAATCTCTTCAACTTCATATACCCTGATCTTCAAAGGGCTTATTCTGTTCATCAAACTTTTGTAACTACAAATGTTCACTGCTTCTCAAGGCTTCTGAAGCTTCAGTATCTTGATTTGGGAGGTGCAAACCTATCCCAATTGTTTTACTGGTTTCACACTCTCCAAGCTCTCTTCCAACTTTGATGCACCTTATTGTCAAAATCTACCCTATCCTTTCTTAACTTCCTCATTCTCCTCGCTCCTCATCTTTCTTAGATTTCTTATCGTTCTACAATTTCTTTTCTTCTAAATGCATAGTTGATTAAGTTTTTAGGTCATTTATGTGTTGGTTGATTTATTTTCAAATATGAGAACATTATTTAAATAAAGGTATGATATGTCTTTCTGCAGGTAACCAGAAAATATGACTGATTTAGCTTTTATAAAACTTTAATCTGTAAAAAATTGTCAATTCTGTTTCATACATGATAGTCTTCAATTGTTTGCAAGTATTAATCAAAATTGATCAAACACTCCGGTGTCACTCTTCTCAATAACATCATTTCAAATGTTTTTCTATATTTGATGCAACTCGATTCAACCACCACCATTACTACATTTGTCAAACCTTGGCTTTCAGAAAGTAGCAGGGGTTTTGACATTGAAGATTGTCTGTATGTGTCTGCAACATATCTAAGTACACCTCTCCCTGTTTTTGTAATTGTTTTTTTCTAAAATTGGCCATTTTTGGAAACTAATTTCAAGGACCATAAGAGTAAGGTGTTTTAGAATTAGTTTCTAGAACATATTTATAATTTGACTATTTGCCTCCTTATTGGTATTGGTATTGCACTGTAGATGATATTCTGGAAGTATTGGAAATGTCTTTCTTCTCTTGCTGAGGGTTTTGGACTTTATATGCTTATTTGTGAATGTAAAGTGTGTTTTAATACTGTGTAAAAAAGAAAACACAATGTAGAGTGTTCTCGGATTTGAAGAAATTGTTATGCCACTCTGCAATCACTACCAATTTCCATAGGCTGCATGTTATAACTTAAAAATTTGCATTCACCGAAAGGAGTGTGATATCGATCTATCATTTTGTTCTTCTGTTGGCCTTTCTGAATTAGGCAACTAGCCTTCAAATTAGAGTCCAAAAAACTTGTTTCAGCTCAATAGCTGCTTTATCTTTACTTTTCTTCTTATGTGGCTATGTCATCTTTAGCATAGCTATCACTGTATTACTAAAAAGTTTTTAGTAAAAACAATTACGGTTGAGTCTGCCATCCTAATTTCTTGATTCACTATGAATATCCCTACATTTATGGTTAAGTTTTTTCTCCTTATCTTCTGCCTATTTCTAAACCATCAAATGCAAATGGAACTACAAGTTTCACTTAGCAACAATATCAATGTTCTCATTTATAACGGTAGCATATTAGTCAAAATGTTAAGCTTACCCACTTCACCTTCTGTGGATTCCATGTATGTATGGTGTGATAGGTGAGACATATAAGTTGGTGAAATTTGAGAGACAGAAGACATAACGTTGTGTCACGGTGTATGCACACAATTTACTATTATGTGACTTCTTTGTGCATGCATGGACAATCCTGTCTTTTGTCTTATTTAACGTAAATTTTTTATCTTTTAATTAATTTTAAAACAAAAGCACATATCAAAATTGTGTTAGAAAATCAATTTTAATCAATTTGACATAGAACCAAACACACAGAATTGCATTGTCTTTGCATATCACAAGCTAATTTTCTAATCCATAAAATCGCTACACTAGAAAGATTAAAAATAAATAACTGGATCTTTAAAATAGGTTTGATTTATGATATGTGTGGTGTCGTAATTTTGTAACCCATATAATGGATATGACTTTAAAAGTCTTTTGATTTCATTTTCAGAATTTCCTTGTCACGATGTCCTAATTTCATAACTCATAAAATGGGTTGGAATACTTCTATTTTTTTATTTTTTTTTCTGTTTTTAGTGTGCTTAATTTTCTAACTTATAATATGGACGAGGAATAAGAAATCCATGTAAACTAAAAACACATATAAAGTGTAAAAAAGAGTTAATAAAACATTACTTTAATTAAATATAACTTTTGGTGTCTGTTTAAATACGATAAACAAAATCATTCCTTCAAATGAAAAGAATGAAAAGCAAGAAAAGGAGTGGAAGAAGAATATTGAAAACCAAATGACAAAAAGACAAAGACTTTTGAATGCCAACATTTTGTGTAGACTTACAATTCAAACAATCCTTTCATACCTTTTTTTAGCACCTAAATTACGTTTACGTTGCTTCTCGTCCTTTAAATAGATACTTTTAAAAACAATATACAAAAGATAAAGATGTTACTCATTTTGAAAAGTTCATTTGATTTTAACATTTTAGTGTACAAAATTTAAATTGTTAAATATACAGCGTATAACTGAATAATGGTTAATAAAAAGACGCTTGAGGCCAAATAAAGGCAAAGTAAGTTTATATATGTAAGTACTTCAAAAAAGTTACAAGAACTCTAATTAATTAAATTAATTTTTATAAAAATTTGAATTAAGATCAATAAAAAATATATAATTAATTTTTAAAATAATTGTTAGATATTAGTTAGCAAAATAAAATATATATACAAAAGATGTTTTAAAAATAATTATTAAAGATAGAAGAAATTTTTAAAACAATGGTTAAGAATAAATGGTTAGAATAACGATAAATTATTTATAAAATAATTAATTTTTAAAATAATAATTAAAGGTAGAAGTGAAAATATAAAATATGAATACAAGAGAGAATATCTTATTATATATTGTTATAGATAAAGAGATCTAAAGCTATCAAGAATCTTAGCTAATCTTTAGGCAAAATTACTATGTCTCTTTCTTTGACATTTTTACTCAAATTATTTTTTGACTCTTAATTATTGTTCATGAAAAATTTAAGACAAAATATAAGTTTGATTAGATTCTTTTTCTTTTAATCCTATAAAATTTTCAAGTGTAATTTACTGAATTATGTTTTTACAATTACATGAGACATAAATCCTTTTGTTATCTTTATCTACAAACTAATCATTAAAATCTAAATCATAACAAATTTTATTATAAATATAAATATTTAATTATTTGTTTGGTCTGTATTTTGGTCCAAAATTTTTAAGTTAGTTTTATGTCTTAACTTTTGAAGAAATATTTTAATTAAATCTCAATTTCTTTTATATATTTTTTACGCAACCTTTTGTTGTCACTTGTCAAATTCTTAATATAACACGTGATAGTGGACGACTCCGAGTGTTAATATCAAGTATCATTGTCTTTAATATTATACAAAAATTATTTTTCTACACAACTCAAACAAAAGTGGAAAAATCTTCTCCTTTCATGTAGAAAATTGTATTAAATATTCTACCTGTTTCTTAATAAATTAAAGTTTTAAAAGTGAGGATTATGAAGTATAAGGATGAGAGACGGATAATATTTTTCAAAAAATTCAACACTTTTTCGATCGTTCTATTTTATTTTGTGTGAAAAATATGTCCAAACTTATTAAAAAAGAAAAACCACACTAACCCATAAATGTAAATTTATACAAGTATTTTACACTCTTTTAGGTCTCCCTAATAATTAATTAATTTTATGTGAAAGAAAAAACTGTAACATTCCACTTAAAATAGAAAAAATAATAACTTTGTCGAGCATTATAAGAAGAAAAAATCTTTTTAAGTTAGATATTTTGATGACTTGTATATTTATTGTTCTTTCCTACCATAATATATGAATTAGTGAGTATGAGAGTGAAAAGGCTAAGACTATGTCAAACAATAAGTTGGATTATTATACATCAGCGAACTTGATTAGAAAACAAAGAGAAGAAGAAGGCTGTTTAAATATCTTTTTGTCCTATTATCGTAGTGTTTGTTGCAGATGGTCCTTATTTTGACAGAATGTTTAAAATGGTCCTTATTTTTACCGAATGTTTAAAATGGTCATCATTTTTGCAATTCGTGTTTTATTTGGTTCTTTTCTGTAACGCCGATTAAATCATTAACGGAGCATTGTACAGGTGACACGATTTGTATTAGGGTTTGTTACGTGTACTGTACATGTGTGGTAATTAGATATTTGGGGATAAATAAGTAAGCTAGGGTTTTGGTAAGGAATATTTGGACAGTTGGTGAATTTTGGCAATCTTGTTCCTCCATTCCCAATTGGTGTTGCTGCAATCTTCTTTCTCCTGCAATCTCATTATATAGGTATGTTACGGTCCCAATCTTCTTCCTTTACCTCTGATTGTAATCGTTGGAGACAACCGTGTTGTATCACTTCGTGCACTGTTGGTGGTTCAACGAGAAATGGATTAACCCCAATTTGTAGCTGCGGAGAGATGGCAGCTTTGAGGATGGCAAGAACTCCAAAGAATATTGGTAGAAAATTTTGGGTACAATCTGTTTTTATTTTTGTGTTAATAATAAATTAGTTTTAATTTTTGGTTTATTGATTTACAGAGTGGTGGTTCCAATAATATGGGCTGCAACTTTTTCAAATGGTGGTGTTGATGAAAAGGATGTCATCATCATGACACAAATGAGGCAGATTAATGATTTGGAGAAGTCATTGAAGGTTGCTAAGAAGAGGCTGCAATTAGTAATAAGGTTCACTTATGTTGTTATTGTATTATTCGTACTGTTATTGTGTGTAATCTTTTAAAGTTCAATCTGTTTTGTACTATTGTTAAATGAATAAATGAATTAATTTGATTATGTTGATATTAGTCCCAACATGTTCAAAATGATATCTTAATTTGAGCATTGAAGTAAGTGATATTGATCTAAGCTTGGGAAAAATTAAATTGATCTAAGTCTGGAAGAAGTTAAATTCATAACATTAATTCATCCTTATCAAAATGCTACTACATCAATGTTTGGCAAAAGTGAAATTGAACGAAGTTTAAGGAAAGTCAAAATGCAGTACATCAATAATGAATTCTACATCAGAAATTCCAAAAAATAACTAAGACGTTTGTAGTTGCTATCATGGCCTCCTCCTAATCTATAATTCCATCCTAAACTGCTGAGATGGTTCTTCTGTATTGGTAGTGGTGCTGCTTGACTCTCCACTTCATTCCTTGGTGGTTGAGTTGTTTGAGTTTCAGCAGTTGGTGCATTCTCAGCAGTTGGTGCATTCTCAACAGTTGGTGCATTCTCAACCGTTGATGCATTCTCTCAATAGTTTGGGCATCTGGTGCACTCTCAGCAGGTGTTGCAGTCTGCTCACCCACATGCTTATCTAGGCAATTGTTCCTATTATGTCCAATCTGACGGCATATGCTACATTTTTTTTCTATGACCTCTTTTGCTGATTTGTGTGTTATCCTTTCTCAACTCCCACTTTTCCAACCTTCTTTTTTTCTTGGGTCTTCCTGGTAAGATCCTCTTATGTGGTGAATGGACGTCAGGGTAGGGAGTTCTTTTCCATAAGACTTCACCATTGACTGAAAATATGATGGATTGATATATTTCTTCATAGATGGATCTCTTGAAGAAGATTGGTATGAAGTCCTCAGCATTAACATTGATGAAATTCATTGCTGCAATAGCATGGCAGCAAGGGATAACAATCAGAAGTCATTTCCTATAGCTGCAATGTTGAGCATCCACGTGTGTACTTATCTCCAACCATGGATATGTGTCTCACTTCAACTAGCTTTTCTCCTGACCAGCTGCAAATATCATTACACATATCAGTACACGAATAAGTTGATTGTGTTAAAAAAACACAAAAACCTAACTTTGGGATCCAATATTTGGTTAACTC
Organism: Vigna unguiculata; assembly: GCF_037176805.1. Classification (NCBI taxonomy): domain Eukaryota; kingdom Viridiplantae; phylum Streptophyta; class Magnoliopsida; order Fabales; family Fabaceae; genus Vigna; species Vigna unguiculata. The sequence goes on along the minus strand of NC_140795.1, from coordinate 44,160,772 downwards.
ATTTTCCTTATATAGTTTGTCAAGGACCTTGGGGCAGATGTTTCCTTCAAAAGTTGTAACCTTTTTTCTCTTGGTGGCCCACCTTTCCATTAAATAAACTCCGATTTCCTCGAGCACGGTGATTATGGGTTTGCCTCTTGCATCCACTATGACACTATTAAAAGCTTCACTCATTGTTGACAATTGTGTCGCACATGGCTCGACCCCTAAATCTAGCCTTGGACCAGAACCTGCATGAATAATAGTGTCATTATTGATATCAGGTATTTGTACAAAAATCAGGTATTTGTACAGAAATCATGTATTTGTACAATAGATATACCTTGAAGGTATAGCAATAAGGTATTTGTAAGCATCAATATTTAACTCTTTAATTGTTAACATCACTCTTTTCCAAACTGCTGGATGTGTGCTCCTAGCAGCCTTCCACATGAGTATCTTTAATATTTGACCAGGGAATCTTTTTCTAAAATTTGCATATAGATGCCTCATGCAAAACATGTGCTCAGCCGTGGGTAATAGGTCCTGAATGGTAGACATTAATCCCTGTGCAATGATAAGATTATTAGTACTTACAACATTAAACAAAAATTAATAAATTGAACATCATGGACCTAATTTAGAAACCATGCAGAACATCACAACAATCGAATGACAAACAAACCCCAAAATAGAATTACGAAAACCCTAACCCACGAGCAAACACAACCCAGAAAACCCTAAACCCACTTACCTCGTTGATGATGATTAATTGGAAAATTGACATGAAGAGCGCAACTGGAATCCAATGATGAAATGGCAAGTATTAGCTGCTTCCTCTGCAAATCCGAGTTCAAGAAAGATGAAGATGAAGAAATTTCCCTAATTGAAAAATTTCCCCTAAATTGAAAAATTAACGTTAATTAGTCATATTTACAGTACACGTAAAACACCCTAATACAAACCGTGCCACCTGTACAATGCTCCGTTAATGATTTAAACGGCGTTACAGAAAAGGACCAAATAAAACACGAATTGCGAAAATGAGGACCATTTTTAACATTCGATAAAAATTAGGACATTTTAAACATTCTGTAAAAATAAGAACCATCCGCAACAAACACTACAAAAATGAGGACCATCTAACACAAACACTATGAAAATTAGGACCAAAAAGGTATTTAAGCCAATAATGAATAAGAAAATTAAGAAACGTTGAGGACGAAAATGAAGAGGAGTGAGACTCACTTACCGACGAAACGGAGGAGAAGCGCGGTGTGTTTTTGGCAGAAAGGAAAACCGGCGAGAAAATGCAAGAAAACAGAGGATGTGCGTGAAATGTTTGGAAATAAAGTTTAGACTAAATATTTATAATCAACTGTGGGAATAACGGAATTGGAACTGAATTGTAAAATTACTATGCAAAGCTGACTTGAGATTTTTTTTTTTAAATTTTAAATAAAAGTAAACTCAACCAATTAAAATTAAGTGTGATCTGTAATTTATTTTCACTTAATTAATCTTGTTATTTAAGTTGTGGCTTTTAGTTGACATGTTAAGTTTATGAATACAACTATCATTTGTTGTTTGAATGTATTCATATTTTCACTAAATCTAGACTTGGACCAGAACCTGCATGAATAATAGCGTCATTATTGATATCAGGTATTTGTACAGAAATCAGGTATTTGTACAGAAATCATGTATTTGTACAATAAATATACATTGGAGGTATAACAATAAGGTATTTGTAAGTATCAATATTTAACTCTTTAATTATTAACATCATTCTTTCCCAAACTGTTGGATGTGTGCTCCTAGCAGCCTTCCACATGAGTATCTTTAATATTTGGCCAGAGAATCTTTTTCTAAAATTTACATATAGATGCCTCATGCAAAACCTGTGCTCAACAGTGGGTAATAGGTCCTGAATGGCAGATACTAATCCCTGTGCAATGATAAGATTATTAGTACTTACAACATTAAACAAAAATTAATAAATTGAACATCATGGAAGTAATTTAGAAACTATGCAGAACATCACAACAATCGAAAGACAAACAAACCCCAAGATAGAATTACGAAAACCCTAACCCACGAGCAAACACAACCCAGAAAACCCTAAACCCACTTACCTCGTTGATGATGATTAACTGGAAAATTGACATGAAGAGCGCAACTGCAATCCAATGATGAGATGGCAAGTATTAGCTACTTCCTCTGCAAATCCGAGTTCAAGAAAGATGAAGATGAAGAAATTTCCCTAATTGAAAATTTTCCCCTAATTGAAAAAATTAATGTTAATTAGCCATATGTACAATACACGTAAAACACCCTAATACAAATCGTGCCACCGGTACAATGCTCCGTTAATGATTTAAACGACGTTACAGAAAAGGACCAAATAAAATATGAATTGCGAAAATGAGGACCATTTTGAACATTCGATAGAAATGAGAACCATTTTAAACATTCTGTAAAAATAAGAACCATCCGCAACAAACACTACGAAAATGAAGACCAAAAAGATATTTAAGCCAATAATAAATAAGAAAATCAAGAAACTTTGAGGACGAAAATGAAGAGGAGTGAGACTCACTTACCAACGGAATTGAGGAGAAGCGCGGTGTGTTTTTGGCAGAAAGGAAAACCGGCAAGAAAATGCAAGAAAACAGAGGATGTGCTTGAAATGTTGGAAATAAAGTTGAGACTAAATATTTATAATCAACCGTGGGAATAACAGAATTGGAACTGAATTGTAAAATTACTATGCAAAGCTGACTTGAGAAAATCTTTTTTTTTTAATTTTAAATAAAAGTTAACTCAACCAATTAAAATTAGGTGTGATCTGTAATTTATTTTCACTTAATTAATCTTGTTATTTAAGGTGTGGCTTTTAGTTGACATGTTATGTTTATGAATACAACTATCATTTGTTGTTTGAATGTATTCATATTTTCACTAAATCTAGACTTGGACCAGAACATGCATGGATAATAGTGTCATTATTGATATTAGGTATTTGTACAGAAATAAAGTATTTGTACAAAAATCAGGTATTTGTACAGAAATCAGATATTTGTACAATAGATATACCTTGGAGGTGTAACAAATATCCCTCCAACCATTTCAAATTTGAGCTTTCTAAGCATGCTAGACTTGTCTTATAATGGTTTGAATGGAAAAATTCCAACAGGAACTCAGTTGCAAACCTTTGATGCCTCAAACTTTATTGGCAACAATCTTTGTGGCCCACCACTACCCATCAGTTGCATCTCCAATGACAAAAGCTATGATCAGAATGGCAAAGGGAGTGATAGGCATGGAGTGAACTTATTTTATGTGGGCATGACATTTGGATTTGTGGTGGGATTTTGGATAGTAGTTGGTCCTTTGATCATTTGTAGATCATGGCGTTATGTCTATTTTCATTTCCTTGATCATGTGTGGTTCAAACTTCAATATTTTTTCTAATGTGAGTACAATATATCTAATGTGGTGAAAAATAAAGTTATTATAAAACATGGAAGTTAATTTGAACTACTCTGTATTGCATAGTTGATCAAATTTTCAGGTAATTTCTGTTTTGTTTGATTTATTTTCAAATATGACAGTGTTATTTATTTAAATTACTAGTGGATTTCAAAGCTAAAGAATCTACATGTTCAACTTATTATGGATAAATTCTAGCTAATTTAACAAATTGCAATCTGTTGTTAGAAAATCTAGACGGTGTGAACTTAATTTGAACCATGTAGAACTCTTGTTGAAAAGAATTGAAGCAATATATTTAATGAGTTGCTTGGCTTTTAGATACTCAAAGGCATTCGTATTCAAATTTATAGATGGTTATAATTTCTTTCTCAATATCAAGATTCAAAGGCATTATAAAAGACTACTTTCTTTCTCAACAGCAAGATTCAAATTCTTGGTGAACATTTAGTTTTGGACGTAGCATTTTTAACTTTATCTCTTCACTTTTTAAATTTAGTCCATTTTATTTTAACATTTTACATATAAACAGGAGAAAAATGAGACTCTGGTATGAAGGTCTATGTTGAATAAGCAAAATTGTCTTCTCTGCATTTGATAGACTTTTGATCAAAGATATGTAAAACATTCTCATACATTGGATTAATCGGAGGAGTACTGCTTTCATTAATTGGTATTGTTAGTTTCAGTTTTCATTGTTAAAAGGTAAATGTTGAATGTCATAAATAAAAGCTTATAAAAGAAAAGTGATTCATGAAAGAGGTAGAGAGTAAAGAAAAGTAGTAATGGAAAGGAAGCAGATGCAGGATAATAATGTTTAATAATAAAGGATTAAAATGTTTTCCTTAATATGATCATTTTTCATGTTACTGTATTGTTCAACTTAAAATTGAATTGGAAATAGACAACATAACAACCTATCCAAAGACTTTGAATGGGAAGACTTTTCAAGCAAACAAAGTTCAAACAAAGCGTTCAATACGAAGACTTTTCCAAAAAAAATGAGTGTAGACTTTTCATAATCTACGAACTCCGTTGATATGGAAATTTAAAGTGAATTACTGATAAAAAAGAGTGAACATGATTAAAATGGAGAAAGAAGGCATTGCGCCAGGAGTATATATAACAGAGAGAGTTTAATATGCAGAACCAAGATTTCTGCTGTAAAAGAACATTTAGTTTCATATACAAAGCTTGTGTGATGAAGAACTGTTCCATTTTAATTCTTTCACCTTTGTTGCCTTTCACTTTTTATGCCAACTTTGGGAGTGCGTGGAGAGACAATGCGCATGACCAATGAGAGAGAGACATTGTTGAAGTTGAAGCATCATTTCAAAGATGCTTCAAATACGCTTTCATCTTGGAATGCAACTGTAGATTCTAATAGTTCTAAAACTTCTTTTGTCCCAAAGTGGATTTTTGGATTGAGAAGACTTGTTTCTCTTAGTATAACATTTAACAATTTTAAAGGTCCGATTCCCGATAGTATTCGAAACCTCGTATTTCTTGAAAATCTTGACTTGTCTGACAATTCACTCTCGTCTGAATACCTAATGGGTTATATAATCTTCATCATCTCAAGTTTTTGAACCTAGGAAGCAACAACTTGCATGGGACTATTTCTGATGTCGAAAATTTGACTTCTCTAATCAAACTTGATTTTCATGACAACTCAATCGGTGGTGCATTGCCTAAATCATTTGAAAAACTTTCATCTTTTCGATCTGTCCAACAATCACAAAATAGACTTCGGTATTTAAGAATGTCAAACACAGGGATTTTAGATTCTATTCCCGATTGGTTTTGCGAACGATTTTCTCAGGCTTCTTATTTGAACCTCTCTCAAAATCATGTCCATGGTGAGCTTGGGACTACAATACAGAATCCAATATCTATCAGCACTGTTGATCTAAGCAGAAATCGCCTTCGTGGAAAATTGCCTTATCTTTCAAATGATGTGTATGGATTAGATCTTGCAAGCAATTCACTTTCCGGGTCCATGGATCATTTTTTATGTAGAAATCAAGACAAGCCAATGGCATTGAAATTTCTCAATCTTGCATCAAATAACTTGTCAGGATATTTAATATGCAGAAACACCTTATACTATAAATTACACTACACCATTTAATATGGTTAGTGAGCTACTTTGGCTAAAAGGAATAGAAGGTGAGTACAAAAACAACTTGGGTTTGGTAACAAGCATTGATCTATCAAGGAACAAATTATCAGGAGAAATACCTACAGAAATCACATACCTAGATGGTTTGTTATATTTGAATTTATCCAAGAATCAATTGTTTGGCCAAATTCCACTAAATATCGGCAATATGAGATGGTTAGAGTCTCTTGATATCTCAAGAAATCGACTTTCTGGAGAAATCCCTTCGACCATATCAAATTTGAACTTTCTCAACCAATTGGACATGTCTCAATCATTTGAAGGGAAAAATTCCAAGTGGCACTCAAATTCAAAGCTTTGAAGCATCAACTTTGTTGGAAATAATTTGTGCGGTCCACCTTTACCCATCAATTGCAGTTCCAACCAACAAATTCCAAACAAATTCCATACATTGACTACTCTGAAACAAAGAACGGTGAAGACGGAGTGAATTGGTTCTTTGTGAGCATGACGGTGGGATTTATTGTGGGATTCTGGGCGGTTGTTGCTCCTTTGTTCATCTATAACTATATAGGAATTTCTTTTTTTTTTTCACATTTTAAAATATCAATTTTATTCCTTAAATATAATAATTTATTAAATTTTTAAAATTTGACCCTTATTTTCATAAGCTTTTTATAAATTTGGCTATTTCTGCTTCTTCTTTTCTTCTTTATTTATCAATGGTTATTTTTTCATCTGTTCTGATATATTTCCCTTTATTTTTAATAAATATCATTTTAGTTTATATAACAACTTAATAATATTTCAATATTATCACTTACTAATATAATATCACGTATATTTAAAAAATCATACACACAGACAGCATCTGTGTTTATGCTAGTTTATAAATTATGGCGATATAAATACTTTTGCTTCCTTGATGAAATGTGGTACAAACTGCAATTATATTGGTTATTGTTGGTTGGTAATTAATGACAAATTCAGACAAAAAAGAAAATCAGTGAAAGAAACAATTATTTATTTTACAAAGTATGTATTTCATGTAAAACATACAAAATACTTTAGTTTGAATATCACACATTTATGTTTAAACTTTTATCTTGATTGTAATAAAAAGTCTTGCGGGCGACAGTTCCTCTCGCTAAGCATAACATGCATCCCTCCTCTAAATAATACTGCATTTCTATTTAATTTAATGGTTTAATTAGTAATTTGAGTTTCATATGTCATTTATTTATTTTAATTTCTGTAATTTTTTTTAGGTATAATTACTGATTTGGTATCCCAACTTTTTGGTTAAGTTTAATTTGGTACCCATACTTTTGGTTTGTTCAATTTAGTACCCCAATTATCTAAAGAGATTCAATTTGGTCCTCTTCGTTAAGTTGGAGTTAACACCGTGTCCGTACAGGACACGTGTCAAGTCAAAAAAATTTTTATTTTTTTTTATTTTTTAAAAAAAAAAATTTTTCAAAAAAATTAATTTATTTTTCAAAAAATTTAAAAACTGTCACGTGTCAGTTTATCATCGTGCCACGTGGCAGCTTACAATCATGACACGTGGCAGTGGTAATAGTTATTTTCAATTTAGTACTCCAATTTAAATTTTTGGTTCAATTTAGTATCCCAATTTTTTAAAATAATCAAATTTCGTCCTTTCCAATTTGAGACCAAATTAGTAACTAAGTTTAATTATAACTTATATATACATGTTAAAATAGTTGTTTTGAATTTATACATCAAATCACTACACCTAAATATTCAAATTATTCTATTTTTTACAAGTGTAAAAAATTTCATGTGTAAAAAATGACAAAGGTTAAAATGTAAAAAATAAAATAATTTAAGTATTTAGGTGAAATGATTTGATGTACATATTAGAAAAAAATTATTGTATCATGTATATATAAGTTGTAATTAAGCTTATTTACTAATTTTGTCTCAAATTGGAGAGGACGAAATTTGATCATTTTAAAATATTTGGGTACTAAATTGAATCAAAAATTTAAATTGAATCAACTATTACCACTGCCATGTGTCATGATTGTAAGTTGTCACGTGACACGATGATAAACTGACATGTGGCAGTTTTTAAATTTTTTTTAAAAAAATTATTTAAAAAAAAATTAAAAAAAATTAAAAATTTCATGGCTTGACACGTGTTCTGTACGGACACGGTGTTAACTTCAACTTAACGAAGAGGATCAAATTGAATCTCTTAAAATAATTGGGGTACTAAATTGAACAAACAAAAAGTTTGGGTACCAAATTAAACTTAACCACAAAATTTGGGTATCAAATTAGTAATTATACCTTCTTTTTACTCAATTGAGTTTCTAATTTTTTTTTAAACATTCAATATGATCTTTCTATCAAATTAATGTTAACGTTTTTCGAAAGATATGTCAAAATCGGAATCATTCAAAAGGCATCAATTATAAAAATGAAAAAAAAATCTAAGGGGTTCTAATATAGAAATAACTTAGATTTTGGAACCTAACATTTTCAAATAATGTTAATACCAGTTTTAATAAAAGATGTTACATTTTTAAGAGAAATAAGAGTACAATTGAGTTTAAAAATATATACAGATCAAAATAAATCAATCAAAATAAATCAAAAGTTTAAATACAGAAAATAAATTACTAATTAGGTCTGATCTATTTTTCGAAGTGAAATGATAATATATTGAGATTGAATCAATTCAATTTAGCATTAAAATTTTAGTACTTACATTTAGAGACACACGGAAACATATTTTTTCCAATTTTATATAAGCATATGTTTTCAAAGGAGAATATAAACGGCTACTTTCTTTCCCAATGGAAAGGTTGGGTGCAGCATTTATAACTTCGTTCTCTGTTTATGAAATTTAATTTAACTTATTTTAATACTTTTTTATCGTAAAACAAAACAAAGTGAGACTCTGTACAAACGACAAAAGAAGTGAAAAAGTAAAGGAAAAGAAAAAACAGTGCAGAAGAGACAAACAAAAAGAAAAACACAATGTAGAGTGTGTTCTGAATTGAACGGACTGTGCTTTCACGCTTATTACTTTTTCCCACATCAATAGTTAATATCACTCTCCAATCCTTAAAATGTTGCATTCACTATCACACATACTTCTATCACAAATGAGGATGACATATATATGTATTTGAAATCTCTATACCATTTTTGTAAAAGAAAACATTAAACAAGAGAAACAAGTAAGTGAAACAATTATCAGATAATAATTTGTATGACACATAGTGCAATTATATAGCACAAGTAGTGATATTATACAACCAGACTCACTATTTGAATTTGATTAAGTATAGATTTAAAATTATCTCTATAGTGGATAATCATAATAAATAAACTTCAATGTAATTGACCATTCATTCTAAATCAAATATCACACATTTAAATCTTTATAGCAAAACCTCCGATTACATACAATTTAAATTCATACTTTATCAAAATAGAGCCGATTATAAAGTAAAACAAATAATACTTTAATCAATGTCAAACATAATACAGTAATGAGGTTTGGACACCTGACTTGAGATCACTGACGAATCTCGACTAATATCTCAGGGAAGGATAAAATAATACGATCAAAATTTATATATTTAATTATTATCACTAAGGCAAAGATAATGAATACATAATTTAGTATAATCATAACAATATGAAGAAATAATAATTATTGTCATTTGTTCTTTCATATTCTTGAATTCATCAATAATTGGACTAGAACTACAATTTTCAATTATTTCTTTTTCAATGTAAATAAACAAATTGTCAGCAAAAAATTCACCTTCCATCTTTATTCAGGATAATCTTAACTATAAAAAATAATTTTTCTATTATAGTAATGACTCACCTGTAATTCTTTGAACTTTAAAAGAAATTATAATTGGACAATTGAGTCAATAGTATCATGGTCCCAAATATATGTGAAAAAGTTCAATTTGTCTTGTTTTCATCTTCACATTGTTCCCCTTTTTATCATTTTTAAAATATGAATTTGTTCTTTTATTCTTCACCAATATTTTTTTTAAGATTAAGACTAAAGAATAATTTGTCATAATCTAATAAAAATTGAGACGTAAATACTAAAATAAAAATTTATGATAATCAAGCTACAATTAAACCAATTATGAAAAAAATATAGTACAATATTTTTTCCTTCTATATTTCTAAAAATGAATATACAAAAAGCTCGTTAGATAAAAAATAATTTTAATTATTAAATTAATATTTCACATATAAGTAAGATAAAAAAATTATTTTTTTTCAAGAATGGAAGAATACATATAAGAGATAAGAGTAGATGCAATTATTATTTTTCTCTTTAAAAAAAAAATAAGTGAAAATAAAAGATGAGAACAATATGTGAAAAACTCAAGAGACAAATAAAAGATATCTTAATAATTTTTTTAGTTTTTATTATATTTGATTTCAAATTATATTGTCAATTAATATTAAATTTTATGATTTATAAATCAAATAAAAAAATATTTAATTTAATTTTCTTTGATTCCTGATATACTACACATAATTTAAAAAAATTTAAATATTATACATAATTCAAAAATAAATCAAAACTTTTAATTTCATAAATTATAAAAGAAAATCAAAACTTTTGTGCATACATAATTTAAAAAATTTTAAAATTTTTAACTACATAAATTAAAAAAAAATCAAAATTTTTTTGGGGCATGGCCCGCTGTTCCTGTTATCCTCCGCCACTGCTTGTGATGAATATACGCAGACAAAGTAACAACTGTCTCCTTTCCTAAATTGAACATTTTTTTTAAGATTGATGTGTTGATTTTTTTTATGTTTTCTCTCTTATGATTTCTTTTTATTTTTCTTTAAAAATGTGTATATCCTTATGGTAATGTTCATTTTTATGGTGTAACTTGCAATCATTACACTTTTCTCAATTTGAATTCGACTTCTGAATTTTGGTTCAATTGAAATAAGAGCTTTAGAGAAAGTCCAAAGGTTTTTCATCTTTGGTAATACTTCATGAAATAAGAGGTGAGACGAAGAGTTCATGTTCGTATGCTCTCTACCTTCATTACACGGAGACTCATAGTCTCATCAAATGAAATCATTAGACGAAACCTTTAACTGTTAATCGTTGGATTAGATACAGGGTTTCAGAAAAAATACTTCTCATGTCTGTCATAATACTCACTTAATTACTCATTTAATAGTTATAGTAATTATCGTATTTGAAAAAGTAGTGGTATATCATATTTCTATAATGTTAAAAAGTCCGTATTTAGAAAACTATTTTATTATGTATTTTAAATTGAGTCTCCACCGTTCATTAAGGCGAGGTAATCATTTGCTATAATTTTTGTTTTAATATTTAATTTATAAAAATACAATGACATCGTAATTTATGTTGATGTCTTAATATAGTAAAAGTTTTATATTGATGGTTAATTTCCTACCTGTTACTTCTTTATATCTTTCATGAGTCAAAACTAAAATATCCTACATTCTTTAGCAGAAAACACGATATGAATTTTAAAAATTTCTTTCAAAAGTATAAGTTAAACAGTAATATTGTAATTTAATATTTAAGTAATATACATACTTTTGAGCATCGTATAGTTTACCTCGTGGTAGCAAGTGATCCTCGATTCATCAATACAATTGGGAATAAGAAAAACTGTAAACCAAAGTAGTTACTGATATGTACCACTCCATCCTCTTCGTCTAACAAAAGCAGTTGGTCGCACACGATCAATTTCAGACCCACCTCTTTTACTTCTTGCCATCTTTATCTCAATATACAACAACAAAAATCAGCACATTTATGGTTGAGTTTTTTCTCCTTAACTCTTGCTTACTTCTAAACCATCAAATGCAAATGGAATTGTCTATGGCATTGTGCAAGAATATCAACGTTCTCATTTATAATCGTAGCATATTATAGTCAAAATGTTAAGGTTACCCCACTTCTCCTTTTGTGTTTTTCCACAATTCATTAAAGTCTCATTTAATAAATATGAAGAAGGGCAATGGAGAAATCCACTATAAATAAGAAGAGTAAATTTAAGTGTTGTTACCACAGTTTAGTAAGTCTCCGGTGTATAGAGAATTTGGATAGATGTGTGTCAATGGAAGGTTTGTAAATTTAACTAGAAAAATTGCATCTTGAATAACAATACTTTTGTTGAGTATTCATGGATGTAGGTCTTGAGATATTGAACCACATTAAACTTATGTTGAGTTTTTGTTTCTACTCCTTTTTATTGGTATGCTTATCAACAAATGTCATATCCACATACATTTAATAAGTATATTGATAGTTTGTTTTTGGGTTTTTAAAATTTTAAGGAAAGAGTACATCTAAATATAGATAGTAGTATATATTATATAGATTTAGTGGAGTACAAATTACGATTAGATTTCATTTCATCTTCTTCTACTACACCACTACTATCTAGTCTATTTAATACAAATCATTTAATGTCTTGAGAATACTATTAAAGGTAGATTTAGGTTCATTCCTACAGCCTATAACCTAAGAACTTTCAAACCTAGTGCGATTCCTCCACTCCTGGTTGAGTGAATTTTTGCCTTAAGTGCGAGACTCTTATCCAGCCCACCATCTATATCATGTGGAAGCCTCTAGCAAGAATGAGATGATTTGATTGCACCATAGTTTAAGACCAATTTTCCAACTCAATCCAAACCACTTAAGTAAATGAGTAGTCAATTCATCATTAAGCAAAAATCAAACCCAAAAACTATTGAATAAAAGCATAAATAAATATGCAAGAAGGAGTACAAAGAATTGGAATTGATTACATCTAACCTTAACACGAGAGAGTTTGGCTACTCATAGAATATTGCAATACAATTCCAGCAACATATATGCATAGGATTTACAATAAAAGCATTTCTCTCAAGCCTCACAAGCTCATTCCTACTTTATTACTACATATTTGATCCTCCACTCAATGCCTAAACTGAGGACATGAGGTCTTTATTTATAAAAATTTTTGGCGATGCTCAACCCAACTTTTAGTTCTCAACCACAAAGGTTTCTTTCTATGGAGAGTTTTCTTTTGTCTTTGTCGCCTTTATGGCTGAGCATGCACCGCATTAATTGCTGAGCACCATTCCCTTTGTAGCTTAGCTCCAAAAGTCACATTCTAGATCTTTCCTTGATCGCCTTACTGGAGCTCACTCGTGGATTTTGAGTAAGATGAGTGTCAAATTTATATGAAAATTTTACGTATTCTAAACACTTATCAGTTCCCATTTTCATCCCCTAATTTACTATACTTAGGTGAAACTTGCATTACTTCTTTGATTTTGTTTTAGTCTGTGTTGACCTCTTTGTTCTAATCCCAACAAGCGCACTAGATGAATTATAGTATGCACAAGTGTCGTATTCACAAAGACTTGTACAGATATTCAAGTTATCTAACTCTATTTGATTTTCTATACACAGTTTTGATGACAATGTTGTGAGTGACTTAAACAAAGTACTAAAAGATTGAAAGTAATAAATAAATATTGAGATTGAAATTCGTCTATCTTCATCAATTGTACTTTTACAGTTTTATCAAATAATAGAACAAGCATTCATTGCTAATGAAAGTTCTAAGATAAATCTAAATCAATTCCTTAAGTTTAGACTATAAAGATCTAAAGCACAATATTGATACCTCAAACGTTAATGCACGACCCTTTGTTTTAAGTGCAAGACTTTTAATTTAACTAAAGCATTTAAATCTACTACTAGCATATAAATACATTAAATTACTTGGTTGGACTATAGATTTAAGATCAATTTTCCAAGTCGATCCAAATACAAATATGTTAAATAAGATGAGTACTCAATTCAAGCTAAACAAATTCTCCACATTCTTCATTCTAATAATTGAAAGCTAAATAAGATAGACATTAGTATGTGGAGTTGCTTTTTATTTTATTTTATGATATTGTACCTATCCATCACTTTCCTTTAGCCCGTAAAATGGATTACGTAAGGAACATACAACTCCATCTTTGAAATAGCTTAGTCTTTGTATATGACAACCTAATTTTGTAATCCATAAAATGGGCACAATTAGAAAGATTAAAATTTTTGGACAGTTATACATTTTTTCTATTTCCGTGTTATTAGTGAGCTATTTTCTAACCCATAAAATGTGTTACTAGAAATATCAACAACTCAAAGCATCTCTATCAATTTTATCTCTTTCCCCTTTTCATTTTCATTGATGAACTAATTTTGTTATCGACAAAACGGACAACATTAGAAAGACTAACATTTTAAAGTCTTTAGGCTAATTTCTCTTTATTTTTATGTGACTCGTGCGCTTGATTTTCTAACACGTAAAATGGATTTGGAATTAGAGCACAAGTAAACTAATCCTAACCCACTTATATTATAAATTAAAAAAATAATAATAATTAGATTACATTTAAGTAGAGAAAAATGATTTTTTTTTTTCAAATATACAAGTAGTGACGAAACCCTCTCTGAAATAATACATCTTATCATGTGATGTCTTGTAATCTTGTGAGGTTTATTTCTATGAAAGACAAATTTTAATTAAGTCTTTGCAATACTTTGTTTTTATTTTTTTCTTTCAATCTGATGTCACTCATCTGCATTATTATTTTTTGTTTCCGTGATTGAAGAGAGTTGTAAGAGAATTTAACACAATTTTAAGATGAGACAATAATTACATTTTTGTAATGACATCTTAGATTCATGCTCTTGTATTCTCCATCAAATTGAAATTTAAATATTTTATCCCTTTCAAATAGAAAATTGTATGAAATATTTAAAAGGGAAAAATAATTTTTAAAAGGGAAAATTATTGCGTATAAGGATGAGGGACAAATAATATTTTTGAAAAAAAAATCCACTCTTTCTGAAGGTCGCCATTTTTTATTTTTTGTGTTAAATTTACCATATGTGTAAAAAATAGATAGAAACTTTTAAAAAGAATAATCACATAGTAAACCATAAATGTAAAATTTACACATGCACTTTCCACAAATAACTTTTTCAAACAATTGATAATGAAAACAAAAAGTTGCATATAAGGAAAAAATATATATCTTTAGAAGTTGGGGTTTTTTATGACTTGTATATTTATTCTTGTTTGCTTCAGCTTAGAATATTCCGGCACATAAACTCTTCAAATGTGATGCTTTTACTGTGAGAAAAAACTTCTAACTATATGCTAACTAATTTTAGTAACCAATAATTATTAATAATTATAATAATCAATTTAAATATCAATTTATAAAACTAAAATTTATTAATTATTAAAATTATTATTATTATGAATAAAAATTTATAATTAATTATTATATTAGTCTTTAAAATTAACTATCATGTTTTTAGTTATCAAAGAAAATGATTCGTTAAAAGTGATTTAAGAAGTTAGTTAATTATAAAATTATTTTGATTGAATAAAGTTAACTTATTTAAATATATGATTCTCGTTTATTTCTTTCATACATTCACGAAAATAAATAACTGGATCTTTAAAATGGTTTGATTTTATGATTTATGTGTAGTGTCGTAATTTTGTAACCCATATAATGGATAGGACTTTAAAAGTCTTTTGATTTCATTTTCAGAATTTCCTTGTCACGATGTTCCAATTTCATAACTCATAAAATGGGTTGAACTTATTTTTTTTTTCTTTTGTATATCCTTTTATATATTTTGTTGGGAGAATTAAATATTTTGAAAATCACGTCCTTTTGCATGTCTAATTAAAGGTATCGTCTTAGAATGGGGTTATGGGGTGCTAATATCTTCTTCATGCGTAACCGATTCCCGGACCTAAAATCTGTTTTTTTCTTTTCAGACCCTGTCTTATTTATTTTGGTTTTTCCGTAATTTTTCAGAATAAATTATGGTGGCGACTCCAATTTCTGTTTTTACAATTTTATTTTTTAGTTCGTCGTCCCGTCGCCATTTCGTTGCGACAGTCACAAAACCCCTTATACTTAGTGAGGGTTTAAAAAACCCCAATTATGTATATATTTTAGTGGAGGTTATTATAACTCCAGATAATAAACCCCAATTAAAATTATAAATTATTATAGTGTCAATATATGTAGTTTTTTTTTCTTAATTTTCTTTTAATTCCTTAATATAATTTTTTGTAAAAAAATTTATTATCACATGTCAAGTCTTTGGTATGACATTTGGTATTGTGCGATAGGACACTGGCACGTGGAGTGGCAAAACTTAGAAAAAAATTTAGAGGTATTAAATTAGATTTTTTTTTTTCAAATTCATTACATATAATTTTAAAACTTCATATAATTGTTTTTTATTGTTTTTAATTCTTGGATTCTCATTAAATTTTTTAAGTTTAATCAACACAAATGCTTTTTTTTTTTTTTTCGTGTTGAGCCTTCCTCTTCAAAAGATCAATTTTTTTTATTATAATTTTTCTAATATTAATTTAACAACTCTCACCTATTTAGAAAAAAGATAAATTTATCATTGTCCCATGATACACACTAAACAAATTTATTACATACAAGAAGAAAATTCTTAAAAAAAGGTAAAAATAAATTTATTCAAAATATTTTTTAACTCATCAATTTCACTGTAGTGTAATTTTATTTTAAAAAGTTAAAGAGATTAAAGATAAAAATTCAAAAAGGAAAGGAGAGATAAAAAAGTAATAGAAGTACAAAAGAAAAAGAAAAGAGAGAATGAACTATATATACATGAGGTTTTTTAAGAAAATATTTAAGAAAATTAATATAAATAATATATAAATATAATTTTAAAATATAAAAAAAAAAAATTGGAAGAGTCCTAATTCTCCTGTGTTAACAAAAAAGTCCGCCGATGGACACGTGTTATTATTAACGTCAAGTGTCATTCTTTTAACATTATACAAAAAATTCTTTTACTACACAGTTCAAACAAAAGTGGAGAAATGTTCTCCTTTCATGTAAAAAATTGTATGAAATATTCTGCCATTTTTTTCTTAATAAATTAAAGTTTTAAAAGTGACGATTATGATATAAGGATGAGAGACGGATAATATTTTTGAAAATATTCAATACTTTTCCGATCGTTCTATTTTATTTTTGTGTGAAATGTGGCATATGTGAAAAATATGTCCAAACTTTAAAAAGAAAAAATCAAACTAAGCCATAAATGTAAAATTTAGACAAGTATTTTACACTTTTTTGGTCTCCCTAATAATTAATATTATGTGAAAAAAAATTGTAACATTGCACTTAAAATAGACTAAATAATAACTTTGTCGAGTAATATGACTTGTATAATGTATAAAAGAAAAAAAAAATTGTAAGTTAGATATTTTGATGACTTGTATATTAATTTATTCCTCTTTCCTAGCGCATATAAGTAAATAAAATTTGAAAAAGAAACCATAATATATGAATTAGTGAGTATGAGAGTGAAAGGCTAAGACTATGTCAAACAATAAGTTGGGTTATTAATATTGTACATATGATAAGTTAATTAGAAAACAAAGAGAAAAAGAAAGTGGAGCCAACAATAGAGACATTCAGAAATATTGGTAAGATATTAGTGAGACCAGTAGCGAATCTTGACAAAAAATGTTGGAGGGGCTAAAGTAATATAATTTTGAGATTATTAGATTCGATCATTAGTATAATGTTATAAGAAATGAATTCTCTAACTGAATTGATAATTAGTCTAATGCTTCAAAATATGTGAAGAAATAGAGTTTATCTTCTTTTCATCAATAGTTTCTTTTTTATAACTTTTAAAAAATTAATTTATTCTTTTATTTTTTATCAATATACTTGTCTTTTGTAAATAACATTAAAAAATAATTTATCATGGTATTTTTTTTATAATTGAGACACATAATTATTAAAAGAAAAATATATTATAATCAAATCATAATTAAAAATCGGTTATGAAAAAACACATAATACATTATTTATTTTTCTTCTATATTCATAAAAAAAATGAATATACAAAAAAGCTCATGAGATAAAAAATAATGTTTTTTTCGTTATTGAGACAAGAGACAAGAAAGGGATGTGATAAATGAGAAACGAGAGCAAAAATAATGAGTTTGTATCTAACTTTTTTTTTTCTTCAAGAACATAAAGAAAACATGAGAGTAAGAAATGATTATAATATTAGAGTGAGAAATTATTACAAATTGTGAAGAACTAAAAAGATAATGAGAAAGAAAATAAAAATTATCTTAAAAAATATTTGGTTTAATTACTCTTTTGATTCATGTTTTGGTTTTAAAATGTTAAATTGATCCTCCAGTTTTTTTAGTTTTAATTTGGTCCCAATTATTGAAAAATTGATATAATTTGATCTTTTACGATAAATTTCGTTAAATTTTTTAAAATAGATCAATGACTTTTTTTTATTAAAATTGAAACTCTTAATATATGGTTTGCTTTGTTGGTGTAATTAACATTATCGTATGATCAATTTTTGACAAAAAGAGGAACCAAAAAAAATTAAGCTTAAATATTTTTATTCTTTTTTAAATTTAATTTTATGTTTTATTATTTATTAACACTAAATTTTGTGCTTTATAAAATAAATGGAAAAATACACAATTTAATTTTCATCAATTTCTAAAATATATTACCTATAATTTAATAAATTTTAAATATATATATATATATATATATATATATATATATATTATAAATTAAAAAAATTAAAATTTTGGAGGGGCGGGACACCTCCCTGCCCCTATTAAAATCCGCCACTGAGTTCACTATTTATGAAGAGTGTTTGTAAATTGGATTCAAGTAATTATTGGCTTTGGGTAAGAAGAAATCAAGCTACAAAAAGTAGAAAATTAAAAGTGATTTAGGGAGTTAGTTAATTGTAAGAATTATTTTGGTTAAATAAAAGTTAACTGTTTATTTAAATATATGATTATGGTTTATTTCTTTAGTACATCTTCAAAGAATGAATAATATTTAAACTTTGTCTCCCATTCTTATTTGTCAATTCTTTTCATTGACATTTTTAATATAAACTTTAAATATAATAATTTGATTATCAAATATATTGAAAATAGGAATAATTGATGCTTATATAATAGATTACGATAGAGCAACAGTTTCTTTTAAACATATTTCCATTATAGTAGACCTCTGTCCAAGATTAAAACATAACCATAACTAATAATTAATTTTGTGTCACCAAAATCAATATGTAATTTACATTAATATATCTTTCAATAATCTTTATAAATTGAACATATTGTCATAACTAGAAGAATCACAAAAAATATTATTACTAGATGA
The DNA here is from genome assembly GCF_037176805.1 of Vigna unguiculata. Classification (NCBI taxonomy): domain Eukaryota; kingdom Viridiplantae; phylum Streptophyta; class Magnoliopsida; order Fabales; family Fabaceae; genus Vigna; species Vigna unguiculata. The sequence goes on along the minus strand of NC_140795.1, from coordinate 44,141,877 downwards.
CAAAATAGTACTAGAGGTATATTTTCATCTACTTTAGAATATATAACGAATAGATTTTATTTATTTTTATTAAGAGGTATATTAATCATTGCAAGATATCTCCATACATTGAATTATTTTAAATCTGGTTCTCCTTTTTTTTTTTAATTCATAAGAGTTTTATCACAACCTTTTGTAAGGAAATATATTTGAGGATATGACAAACAAAATATAAAGTTTCATCTTATATCATTTTAAGCATGCTAGAACTTGTAGAATAACATTAACCATATTAAAACATTTTTTTTCTTTCGCAGTATCATTAGATTAGTACTATACACTATATAAAGATGTTACTTAAGAAATAATATTATTAGTTTCACACAAAATCTCATTTATAAAGACATGTATTCTCATTTTTAAAGACATATATTCATCACTTTCCTTTTTAATTAATTTTGTACCTCAAAATTATATAATTTGAATAATCTCTAACCAAACTTCTCAACATTTCTAATAATAGTATATATATATATATATATATATATATATATATATATATATATATATATATATATATATATATATATATATATATATATATCACAACTTATGTTTGTAATGATCAAAGAAAAATTACTAAATATTTTATTACAAGATAAAAGTACTAACTCAAATAAATCATCACAAATATATCATTTACCAACTAAATCACATATCTAGAAATAATAATTCATTGTAATAAAAAACCACTTTATAACCTTGTTGAGCAGTAAGAAAGTTTCTAAATTCATAAAAATGAGATTTTCATTTTAAAAAAACAGATGACTTTTAGAAGACAAATTTAATTTTACTTGACCATCACCTCAATTTTTAAAATGAATTTTTTTTTCAGCACACACATGATCATAAACATGATGTCAATTAAAATAATTCATTTTAATTTCAATGTCATAAACAATATTTTTAAGTTAATAAATCTTATAAAACTATTATTATCAGTCATATATATATATATATATATATATATATATATATATATATATATATATATATATATATTAATATAAACTTTTTTTCTTGCAAATGCATAGTTTCATAACTCAATAGTAATTTTAGTACGGTAAATTATTTTATAATTGTTTTCATACAAAACACTTGAAATATATTCATGAGCTAGAACATCTGTATTTATCCATTGTAAGAGTAGAAGATATTAAAGTATAGATTAATATAATAGAAAAAAACATTATCTGTAGACATCACAACAAACAAAATCACTGAGCCAAAATTTAATTTATCTATAGTTTCATTTATTGTTATCAATATAAATAAAAACAATTATATATAATTTTTTAGGCTTAGTTGAGACTGATTTAGTTATAACTATAATACACATTATTTCATATAAAAAAATATTTTCAGTCTTCTGTTCTATATTGTCTTTAATGTTAGAAATGAATAAGTTTTTCTCTCTAATAATGTTAGAAAATGATTATACAAATAGTACTAATAATAATAAAAATATGAATAATGTAATAATAATTATTAGAGCAATAATAATACTGACATGTATATGAATGAAAGAATATTAATCGAACCCAACAATTCTTACAACAATAAGATATAACAAGTAAATGAGGAAAGGAAATAAAAATATCATGGGTTGAAACACGCAGAGCTTTGTCCTTAGAGAAAAATGCCTACTGCACATGACATGTACTTCTCTGAATCTTTTATGAACATCAATGTCTTAAAAGATAATATAGATAAAAATACAAAACAATTGTAATAAATTTGATTAAATAAAATATTAATTCGTAATAAAAAATATAATCATTAACCATAAATAATATTTACCCGTAAAATTAAAATTCTAAAAAAATATAAATAATTATAAGATAATATTTTAATTATATATTTTATAAATTATATTAGATATTTCCAACACTTTACGCCAATAACTTTTTCAAATAATTGATAGTGAAAACAAAAAGTTGAATAAAAGAAAAAAAATAAAAAATCTTTACAAGTTAGGGTTTTTTATGACTTGTATTTTTCTTCTTGTTTGCTACGGCATAGAATATTCCAGTACATAAGAAAGAAAAAAAAGCTTCATGGCTTGGCCTGATATTGGAGTGAGTGAGTGTGAAGTGAATGGCTAAGACTGAGTCAAACAATGAATTAGATATTTATAGTCAAGCTCTTTCAAATTTTATAAATAAAAAAAAAAAAGCAAAAAGAGAAAGAAACAAAAAGAGAGACTTTTAGAAATGTGGCAGCGATAATACATTTAGTGTGATGGTTTATAAAGATTCTTTAAATATATTTGAATATTAACTTTATAAAATAATTCTTTGTTGTCAATTAATTAGAAGAAATCAAGCTAAATAAAATAATAACATCAAAAGTGATTTAAGAAGTTAGTTAATTGCAAAATTATTTTGATTGAAAAAAGTTAACTTGTTTAAATATATGATTCTGGTTTATTTCTTTGTACATTTTCATATAATAGATTACATGACGAAAATAAATATAACTTTTGATTTTATGATTTATGTGTGGTGTGTAATTTTGTAACCCATATAATGGATAGGACTTTAAAAGTCTTTTGATTTCATTTTCAGAATTTCTTGTCACGATGTCCTAATTTCGTAACTCATAAAATGGGTTGGAATACTTCTATTTTTTTTCTTTCTATTGTTTTTAGTATGCTTAATTTTCTAACTTATAATATGGACGAGGAATAAGAAATCCATGTAAACTAAAAACACATTTAAATTGTAGAAAAGAGTTAATAAAACATTACTTTAATTAAATATAACTTTTGGTGTCTGTTTAAATACGATAAACAAAATCATTCCTTCAAATAAAAATAATGAAAAGCAAGAAAAGGAGTGGAAGAAGAATATTGTAGCATAAGTAAACCAAATGACATAAAGACAGAGACTTTTTGAATGCCAACATTTTGTGTAGACTTACAATTCAAACAATCCGTTCATACTTTTTTAGCACCTAAATTACAATTACGTTGCTTCTCGTCCTTTAAATTGATTTTAACATTTTAGTGTATAAAATTTAAATTGTTAAATAGATAGCGTATAACTGAATAATGGTTAATAAAAATACATTTTAGTGTACAAAATTTATGAAGAGAGTTTTTAAAATGGATTTGAATACTAATTTTAAAAAGTAATTATTGGCTTTCAGTCAGAAGAAATAAAGCAACAAAGAGTAGAACATTAAAAGTGATTTAAAGAGTTAGTTAATTATAAAAATAATTTTTGGTTAAATAAAAGTTAACCGTTTATTTAAATATATGATTATCGTTTATTTCTTTAGTACATTCTCAAAGAATGTAAAATATTTAAACTTTTTGGCTGGAGACGAGGAGGAGGAATGCTGATATTTTGTAAGGTCTAAGCAAAAAAAAAAAAGATAAAATATGAAAGTGATATTGAGAGGTGAATTTGATTTTATAAAATTAGCATAGAAATTAAAATTGATAGACGGATAGAGCAACTATGCAAAGGTGGTGCAGCTCTCTCTATAAATAGGATATTTAGTATGTAAGCATAACCCATAACCACTGCTTTGTAATGAAAAAACACTTGTTTCTTTACAATAGTTGGGTTAAAAATGACTTGCTCCTTTTTTATGGTTCTGTTTGTTTATTCGCTTTTTATGTCAACTTTTAGTGTGTGCAGAGAGACGATATGCATTGGAAGTGAGAGAGAGACACTGTTGAAGTTGAAGCATCATCTCACAGATCCTTCAAATAGGCTTTCTTCTTGGAATGTCTCTGTGAATCCCAATTGCTGCGAGTGGGATGGAGTTGTCTGCAACAACTTTACATCTCATGTTGCAGAGCTTCATCTCAGAACTTCATTTCCTGATTTCGATTATCCATTATATTACGAAGATTACGAAGAAGCATTGGAAGATCACAGTAGACGGGCCTTGGGTGGAGAGATAAATCCTTGTTTGGTTGATTTGAAGCATTTGAATTACTTGGATCTCAGCGGCAATCATTTTCCAAGTACTCCAATTCCTTCCTTCATTGCAACAATAACTTCTTTAACACACCTCAATCTTTCTTATGCTGGATTCATGGGAAATATTCCTTCTCAGATTGGAAATCTCTCCAATTTGCTCTATCTTGACCTCTCTTATGTTGCCAACGGAACAATTCCTCCCCAGATAGGGAGTCTCTCCAATTTACTCCACCTCCACCTCAGAGGTGGATATTATGAAGAATCTTTGTTTCTTGAAAATATTAATTGGCTATCAAGTCTTTCCAAAATTCGTTATCTTACATTGAGCAGCATTTGGTCACGTAGAGGAGGTATGCTAATTCCTTCTTCTCTTGGTTCAATGAACTCCTTAGTTCACTTGGACCTCTCTTATTCTGAATTCATCGGCAACTTTCCTCCTCAGATTGGAAATCTTTCTAAATTAGTGTATCTAGACCTAAGCGGTGCTGCCAATGGAACACTTCCCTCTCAAATTGGAAATCTCTCTAATTTGTTGTATCTTGACCTTGGAAGTGATCTAACTTCGATTCCTAAAAATGTTGACTGCTTGTCAAGGCTTACAAAGCTTGAATATCTTGATTTAGGAGGTGCAAACCTATCCCAATCATTTCAATTGCTTCATACCCTCCAAGCTCTTCCTTCTTTGATGCACCTATATTTGTCGAGATGTACACTTCCTCACTACAATCAACCATCATTTCTTAACTTCTCGTCTCTCCTCACTCTTGATCTTTCTGAGGTTTATTATCATTCTGCAATTTCATTTGTTCCAAAGTGGGTATTTGGACTGAAGAAACTTGTTTCTCTATTTTTATATGCTAACAACTTTGAAGGTCCAATTCTTGATGATTTTCGAAACCTCACACTTCTTGAAAATCTTGATTTGAAGGAAAATTCATTTTCATCTTCTATACCTCATTGGTTTTATAGTAGTTTTCCTCATCTCAAGTTCTTGGACCTATCATATAACAACCTACAAGGAAATATTTCTGATGCCTTAGGAAATGTGACTTCTCTAGTTACACTTGATATGTCAAACAATCAACTTGAAGGTCCAATTCCAACTTCTTTTGGTTCTCTTTGCAACTTAAGGGTGATACAATTCTCATATCTCAAACTCAATCAGCACATTAATGAAATTTTAGATATTCTTGCTCCTTGTATTTCCCATGGACTCAAAACACTTGAAGTTAGAAGTTCTCAAATTTCAGGTAATCTAACAAACCAATTTGAGGTTTATAAAAATATTGCCACACTAAATTTTTATGAAAACAAAATTGGTGGAGAACTCCCAATATCACTCGGAAAACGTTCATCACTAAGATCTCTTTCTCTATCCTATAATCAGCTTAGAGGAAATCCATTTGAAAGTCTTAGACCACTCTCTGAATTGTCATATCTTGATATTGGTTATAATAATTTTGAAGGAGTTGTCACGAAAGATCATCTAACAAATCTTACGAGTTTGTATGAGTTTTTTGCACCAGGAAACAATTTGACTTTAAAAGTGGGTCCAAAATGGTATCCTACTTTTCAACTTACTTATTTGGATATGAACTCTTGGCAATTAGGTCCCAACTTTCCTTCATGGATTCAATCACAAGACAAACTTTATTATTTAGCGATGCCTAACACGGGAATTTTGGATTCTATTCCCTATTGGTTTTGGAAAACATTTTCTGAAGCTTCTTTTCTAAATCTCTCTCATAATCATATCCATGGTGAGCTTCAGACTACTTTAAAGAATCCAATATCTATAATTGGTGTTGATCTAAGTGCAAATAAGTTAAGTGGCAAATTTCCTTACCTTTCAAATGGTGTGGGTTTTTTGGACCTTTCAAGCAATTCATTCTCCAAATCCATGGATGATTTTTTATGTAAAGGTAAAGAGAAGCCAATGAAATTAGAATTTCTCAATCTTGCATCGAATAACTTATCAGGGGAAATACCAGATTGTTGGGACATCTGGCCATATCTAATGGATGTAAATTTACAAAATAATAATTTTGTTGGAAACATTCCCCAATCCATGAGTTCCTTAATAGAGCTAGAATCATTAAGCATCCGTAAAAACTTGCTTTCGGGAACATTTCCTACAATTTTGAAAAAGACCAATAAATTGATTTTGTTGGATCTTGGAGAAAATAATTTTTCAGGAACAATTCCAACTTGGGTTGGAGAAAGTTTTTTAGATATGAAGGTTCTTATCCTTCGATCAAATAGATTTTCGGGTCATATTCCTAATAAAATATGTGATATGAGTCTTCTTCAAGTGTTAGACTTTGCACAAAATAATTTGACTGGAAACATACCTACTTGTTTTAACAGTTTGAAGACCATGACACAGATGAACAAAAGTACAAATGCTCTTATCTATTGTTCTGCTATAAACTATACATTTGAATATTCAGATTATCCTGTAATCAGTGTTCTTCTTTGGTTGAAAGGAAGAGGAGATGAATACAAAAACTTTCTCGGGTTGGTAACAAGCATTGATTTGTCGAATAACAAATTAGTAGGAGAAATACCGAGAGAAGTCACAGATTTAAATGGTTTGATGTTTTTGAACTTGTCCCACAACCAATTTAGTGGTCACATTCCACAGAATATCGGTAATATGGAATCATTGTTGGCCATTGATTTTTCAAGGAATAAACTTTCTGGTGAAATCCCTCCAACCATTTCAAATTTGAGCTTTCTAAGCATGCTAGACTTGTCTTATAATCATTTGAATGGAAAAATTCCAACAGGAACTCAATTGCAAACCTTTGATGCCTCAAACTTTATTGGCAACAATCTATGTGGCCCACCACTACCCATCAGTTGCATCTCCAATGACAAAAGCTATGATCAGAATGGCAAAGGGAGTGATGATAGGCATGGAGTGAACTTATTTTATGTGAGTATGACATTTGGATTTGTGGTGGGATTTTGGATAGTAGTTGGTCCTCTGGTCATTTGTAGATCATGGCGTTATGCCTATTTTCATTTCCTTGATCATGTGTGGTTCAAACTTCAATATTTTTTCTAATGTCAGTACAATATATCTAATGTGGTGAGAAATAAAGTTATTATAAAACATGGAAGTTAATTTGAACTACTCTGTATTGCATAGTTGATCAAATTTTCAGGTAATTTCTGTTTTGTTTGATTTATTTTCAAATATGAGAGTGTTATTTATTTAAATTACTAGTGGATTTCAAAGCTAAAGAATCTACATGTGCAACTTATTATGGATAAATTCTAGCTAATTTAACAAATTGCAATCTGTTGTTAGAAAATTTAGACAGTGTGAACTTAAATTGAACCATGTAAAACTCTTGTTGAAAAGAATTGAAGCAATATATTTAATGAGTTGCTTGGGTTTTAGATACTCAAAGGCACTCCTATTGAAATTTATAGATGGTTACAATTTCTTTCTCAATAGCAAGATTTGAAGGCATTATAAAAGACTAATTTCTTTCTCAACAGCAAGATTCAAATACTTTGTGAACATTTAGTTTTGGATGTAGCCTTTTTAACTTTATCTCTTCATTTTTTTTTTAATTTAGTCCATTTTATTTTAACATTTTACATATAAACAGGAGAAAAATGAGACTGTGGTATGAAGGTCTAATGACACCCATTGGAACTCTATGTTGAATATGCAAAATTCTCTTGTCTGCATTTGATAGACATTTGATCAAAGATATGTAAAAAATTCTCATACATTGGATTAATCGGAGGAGTACTGCTTTCATTAATTGGTATTATTAGTTTCAGTTTTCATTGTTAAAAGGTAAATGTTGAATGCCATAAATAAAAGCTTATAAAAGAAAAGTGATTCATGAAAGAAAGAGGTAGAGTAAAGAGAAGTAGTAATGGAAAGGAAGCAGATGCAGGATAAAATAGGTTAGTTTGATTGATTTGTGTTGTCCTCTATAATTTATAAATGGATTGAGAAAGTGCTTAATATCTATATATAAAAAAAACCATTGAAATCATTACATTGTGAACATTTGAGAAACATTGAAAACTATAATCTATTGTGCCCTCTATGAAAGACCATTTGCAGACTCCATCTATGTATTGAGAAGGTATGGAGTTAACAATATATCTGTCAAGAGTTAACAATTAGAGATATAGGAATCCAAAAGTTAATCAGTCACTTTTTGTGAAAAATGTCAATTCTGTTTCATACATGATAGTCTTCAATTGTTCATAAATATTAATCAAAATTGATGAAGCAGTCCAGTGTCACTCTTCTCAATAACATCATTTCAAATGCTTTTCTATATTTGATGAAACTCGATTCAACCACCAACGTTACTACATTTTTCACACCTTGGCTTTTAGAAATTTATGTGGTTTTGACAGGGTAGGAATTTTGACATCGAAGATTGTCTGCATGTTATAACCTATAATTTAAAATCACTGAAAGCAGAGTGATATCAAACTATCATTTTGTTCTTCTATTGGGCCTTTCTAGCCTCCAAATTAGAGTGCAAAAACTTGTTTCAGCTCAATAGCTCCTTTATCTTTACTCTTCTTCTTATGCGGCTATGTCATCTTTATTACTCTATTACTGAAAATATTTATACTTTTTGATACTTTTCTTGCAAATATTTTATAAAACTTTCAAAATTCATGCGAAATTCTCAGAAAACATATTTTTTATTTCATGATTTTCATGCAAAAAATATGCGGGAAAAGATTCAAAAAAATTGAAAAATTCTTGTACTGATGGTTTAAGAAATCTGGATAATTTATATTCTCTTTAAAATATGCATAAATGCATTTTTATGGTAATGTGTTTATTATTTGGTATGTGAAAACTTTGTAGCAAGAGACATATGATCTACAGACTTTTACTTTGAAATGGTTTGTAGTTTTTCCATCCTCTCCTGTCACAACTCATCATCGTATCTCTTGTTGTTTGTAAGTTTATCTCTTTGAAATCGATTCCTTCATGCTTTCAACTTACTTTAAACGAACTTTTAGTATTCCCTCATTATTTGCATCCATTTCCATCCAACTGTAAGAGTATTTCACAGAGAGCTTCCTAGAATTAGCTGTCTTTGGAGCAGAACTGAGGAAGTCCTAAGTTTCAGAATTTTTCTTCTCTGCATTTCACTCCAATTTGTGTGCACTTAAGTGCTCTTGGATTGACCAAAAGCTGGCACTAAGGCTCAGCACAAATTTTTGGCTCTTATCCTATTATTAGGAAAAACGTTCATTGTTTGCCTACCTTCATTCAGTCACATATTTTCTTTGCTGAGCAAGTCTTCTAGCCATTACAAGCGAAATGATCAAGTAATTTTTCTTTCTGCAACAAAATGTACCTTTAAACTCAGTGAAAGTAGTAAAAAAGAGTGGGCATCGAGTATAATTTCTTGGTTGACTATGAAAATCAGGACGTTTATGGTTGAGTTATTTTCTCCCTATCTTCTGCCTACTTCTAAACCATCAAATGCAAATGGGACTGTGTGTTACACTTAGCAAGAATATCTATCATCAATGTTCTCGTTTATAATGGTAGCATATTAGTCAGAATGTTAAGGTTACCCCACCTTCTGTGTTTGCCAGTTTTGATTGTGGGTTTCTACACTGTTATTATCTGGGTGGTAATTTTTTTAGTTTCACACGTCTCACGATCTGCGAAGTTAGAAATTAATATAGACAAAAATTGTTTGCGCAGGAGAAATTATTCAATACCTATAAAACATTGAAAACATTACATTTTGAACATCTCACATGAATAATTGAAAACTACGATGTATTTTGCCCTGTTTGAAAGGTCATTTGTAGAAACACTCTCTTCTCAAATTCCAAGTTTCCAAATTATAGTTTTGTATTCTGTGGACTCCATTTATGTATGTAGTGTAAGGGTAATGGGTGGAGACTTAAGCTGGTGAAACTTGGGAGACAGAGTCATTTTCCACAATTCTCAACTGGGTATTCGTTAAAGCCTCGTATTAATAAATATGAAGAAGGAAAAAGGGAGAAAACTATTATAATTATGAAGAGTAAATTTAAATGTTAGTTATCACAATCTAATAAGTGTCTTGAGTTTATGGAGGACTTGGGTATACGTCATTAGAAGATTTGTAATTTTAGTTAAAAAAAAATTACATATTGAATAATAATATTTTGGTTGAGTATCGTTAGGTGTAAGTCTCGAGATATTAAACCTCTTATGTTAAGCTTTTGTTTCTACTTCTACTTATTGGTATGCTTATGCTAGAAAAATGTATTATCATACGATGTACTATTATTAGAGTTCTAAATGCATGTGAGGAATTACTTTATCTTTTTGTGGTTCCCATTTTCATCCTTTTATTTACTACTATACTTAGGTGAAGCTTACATAAGTTCTTTCATTTTGTTTTAGTATGTGTTGACCTCTTTCTTCTAATCCCAATAAATGCACCGGATCAATTATAATATACACAAGTGTCATAAAGACTTGTACATATATCTAAGTAATTTAACTCTGTTTTGATTTGTTACGGTTTTGATGATAATATTGTGAGTGACTTAAATAATATAGTGTCAACACCTAATTTTGTCCGGATAAAAAATAAATTTTTGATTTTGATAATAATTAAAAAAAAAATAAAAAAAAAAGTGAACATAGAGTATAAACATATATTTTTATTTTTACTTTCTATTTTATTTTAACTTTAATTTTTTTTTGTCTTATCATTATTTGTATTTCTTATTTATATATACGTACATATTTTTTATTTGTTTATCTATTTTATTTACTTTTATTTATTTATTTATTTATTTATTATTATTATTTTTCATCTTATTTTACTTTACATTCATTTTATCACATTTTGAATTTTTATCTTATCTTATTTTATTTCTTTTTTATTATTTTCGTTTTACCTTTTTTTAAAAAGAAGAAAAAAATAATAATAATATAAAAAAAATAAATGATGAATGGATTGAAGTCAACGGGACTGAAGTTGTCAGTTTCCATACTTTTCCCTATTTTGGGTCTTTGACATGAAAAAGGAAGTGTTTAGATGACAACTTATCACTGCGACGTCATGGCATGCAGATAGCAACGTAGGGTGGTTGGGAGGCAACGGCTGAAATTTTTGGCTATTTCAAAAATACAGGGTATGAAAGAAAAAGGGGGAGAACCGTTTGAAAGGGGAGAACACAGAGGGAGATAATAAGATGAAGAAGAAAAAGGCAACAAGGAAGGGAGGGAAAGAAGCAGCTCGAACAAAGAAAGATTTGGGGCTACAACACAAGTTAAAAAGCTCCGAGGTAAGTCCTGCACCTCCAATACTTGAGTGAGCATGATGTAGGTGTGTTAGGTGTCATGTTTCGTTAAAATCCTTGAATGCCATGAATGAAGATGAGATGATGTATCTGTGTGCGTGGCATTATCTGTTTATCTATGCATGCATATATTGCTCACAGTTGTTACTTAAGTGCGGGGAAGGAGAATACGTCTGAACACCACCTTCATACTTTACACGCTTCATTCTCTCTCTTCACCTGTGCAAGCTGTGCAAGCGTAACACCCAAACCAGTTTCATTTCATCCACTACCCCATCATCCTCTCTGTTTCACCATCATTCATCACCACATAACCAAACAGATTCTCACCATTTTTACTCGTTCATCCTAACACAGTTTGGATCATTAATACACCAGAAAACTTATCACCACCTTCTTCCCGTCGCACTCAACACAAACACACGATTCTTCCATCATCATTTTCACATTCACCTGCATAAAAAACCAAATAAAAAGCAGATTTACTATCCTCCATCGTTAGCCCCCGCTCCAACGTTTTCATAACACACCAAACCCTCCCTCGCGTCTCAAAACCCAAAAATCCAAATTCCAGAACAGAGAAACAGAGAAGAAAGAGGAATCGCTGGCGGCATTGCCCCCGGCGAGTCGGACATTGAATGGGCTGAATGATGGCAGCTCCGTCACGGTTGGGAGCACTGTAGTGGGGTTCTGTGATGCGGATTCCAAACCTTGGTGACTCGCGCAAGAAGAAGAATGAGAGGCTTGGGGCGCAGCGGAGGCGATCTGGGTCGCGAAGGCCAGGGGTTGGGTTTCCATGGTGCTCGTGTGTCCCAATCACGGTGGCCGGTACGGCGACGGCTCCGGTGTGAAACGGAGGTGGTGGCAGCGACGTTGGTTGGTCGTCAGAGCCGCGAAAGACGCAGTAGCCAACTGGTTCTGTGGTGCGCGAGAACGAAGACGTCGAGCCTCCGGCGGAGGTCGTTGGTGGCGGCTAAAATGCAGACGCGGTCCCAGGGTTTGGAGTTGTGGTGGTGGCGCGGTGAAGCAGAGACAGAGGTGAACGGTGACAGGGGTTGGAGTTGTGGTGGTGTCGAGAAGGAGAGGCTGCCGTGAATGGAGGGTGATATTGTTGGTCCGAGCACATGTAGGAGAAGGGAAGAAACCCCTGTAGGTTTCTGTTCGTGAAGAAGATGAATACCCACGGGAGTTGGGGTCTTTGCACACATGAAGGACTTGGGCTGAACGTTTCTGCTCTGCACACTCCTATTTTTCAATCTTTGCACCTTACTTTTATGTGTGGCCTGATGTGTATTTCCTCTTTCTTTGTGCAGCATCCTGTTTTACTGATCTTACTCCCCACGTTTTATTGTCATTTTTGGGCTTCTTTTCTTTCTTTACTTCCCGCACCTTTAACTCATTTCTCTCACCCTCCTTTGCTTTGGAAACTCCTTTGTGCACCTCCATAGTTGCTGATCTCGCACCGTTTGTTTTGGATCTAATTGTGTTTGCTGTTTGCACCCCCAAATTTCACACATTTCTTTTTTTTACTCTATTTTCAGCTTTTACTTGTTATATCCCCACCTTTTAATAAACACACCTCATTTACTTTATGTACCTCTTACTAATTGCTCATGCACTCTCATATTTTATTTTTCACTTTTATCCTTCTTAAATAATTTCATCCTTTTTATTTATTTATTTTTGTTATTTAAAAAAAACAAAATATTTGCAAATTATAAAAAATTGCAAAAAATAGAAAAAATCAAAAAATAAAAATGTTTTCTTTTACTTCATTGTGTATGTCCGGTCGCTCGCACCGTGTGACACTTATTTTCTAAAAATATCAAAAATAGTTTTCTTTCTCTTTTAGTGTCTGTTCGACCGCTCGTGTCATGCAACACATATTTTCAAGTAATTCAAAAATACCAAAAAAATGTAAAATTCCAAAATATAAAAAACATCAACATTTTCAAACAAACAAGCCTTTTAAGAACTACGTTATCCTTGATTCTCCACCGTGAGATACGTAGGAGAGAGGCCAGTCCTTGTCAGGTTCACCTTCAAAAAATCAAATCATTTCCTTTGTCTTCCATATATTTTCTAAAGAACTACATATCCCTGATTTTTCATTTTGAATGAGAATACGTAGGACTAAGGTCAATCTTTGTCGGGCCCAAAAAAAATAAAATAATATTTTTGTTTCTTTTTAGTATTTTTGGTCTCATTATTTTTGGGGAAAATTAACATTTTGAAAAACCACATTAACTTTGCATTTTTAATTAAAGGTACCGCCCTCGGGTGGGCGGGCGCGATATGGTGCTAATACCTTCCCTACGCGTAACCAACTCCCGGATTCAAAATCTGTTTTTTTCGCAGACTTGTCTTATTTTTATGGTTTTCCATAGTTTTCCATAATAACTATGGTGGCGACTCACAAATCTCTTTTCAAACCCGTTTCTTTTTGGTTCGTCGTCCCGTCACGATTTCGGTTACGACAGATAGTAAAAGATTGAAAGTAATCAATAGATAAATATTGAGATTGAAATTCATCTATCTTCATTAATTGTAATTTTACTGTTTTATCAAATAGTGGAACAATCATTCATTGCTACTAAAAGTTCTAAGGTATGTCTAAATCAATTCATTAAGTTTAGACCCTAAGGATCTCAAGCACAATATTGATTCCTCAAACGTTGATGCATAAACCTTTGCTTTAACTGCAAAACTTTGAACTCAAATAAAACATTTAAATATACTCCTAACATCTAAACAAATTAGATGACTTGGTTGGACTTAGATTAAAGATTAGTTTTATAACTCAATCCAAATCACTTAAATAAGATGAATGATCAATTCATCCAAACATAAGAACACAGACCAAATCATTAACGATGAATAACAGAAAATATCAAAGATAAATAATAGCAATACATAGAACCATAATAGATTACATCCAATTTTAATATAAGAGAGTTTAACTACTCATGTTGATGACGTTCCTAACAAGCATATGGAATAGTTGTTTCCTTCTCATACTTTCCTAAGATATTACAATAAGTTTAGAGAGAAATCCTAAGAAAAGAATCTAAAGAAATTGCCTAAAATAGAATAATACTATATTTTTATAGAAAATACACTTGTGGCTTCAACTTTATTCTCAACGCTTTAGAAGTTTTCCTTCTATGCGAGGTTTTCTTGTGACCAAAACTTCTTGCTCTAATAATCCAATCTTGATATTTCCTTCCTACGAGAGTTTTCTTTGGGTTGCAACTTTTATTGACGAAGTTCGAGCTCTCCAAATCCGATCTTTGAAGTTTCTTCATCAAAGGATTCCTCCTTAGCTTCAATGCCATGTTTGTTGCTTCAGCTATTCAGACCATTTTTTTACTTGTTCTAAACCGCCTTTTCCATGTTAATGTCACGCTAAACATGTTAATTTCACAAACATGTGAATTTCACGCTAAACCAATTTTCCATACAACATTTTTCATTCTAATAATGGAAAGGTTGGTGGTCATGCTAAGTAAATTTAAAAATCACTAACCATTAATAATTAAATAAAATCCAATAAATTTAGTCTTGATTTCCTTAATTTCTATTTATTCTTATGCTAATTCCTTCTTCTTTTTATAGGCTAATATGTAAATTAATTTCTAAAATTTCCAAAGAAAAATAAATAAGATAGACATTTTGAATGATATAGTATGTTGAGTTGTTTTTATTTTTACTTTATTATATTGTACCTATCACTACAATATTTTGTAATTTAGACCACACTAAATTAGACAACAATTAAATAAATGTGGCCTAAACATATAATAAACAACATTTTTATAAATATTGTATAAATATCATAAAAGCTTGTGATAATAGAATTGTTGCTTTAAATTATGTGGGCAAAATCAATAAAAATATAGTCTAAAAATATAGGTGAGGTCTAAAATCAACCTGAAAAACTATTGTTTATTATGATGATTTTAAGTAACGATTTTAAAAGTATTTTCATACTAAAAACCGTTGTCTATTACCTATAGTTAAACTCACCTATACCATGTCTAAAACACTGTAATTTAATCTTTAGACTATGATTTTTATAATTTAGATCATAATTTTATGTCATTGTCTAAAGTGATTTTTATTATAGTGTATCCATCACTTTTCTTTAGCCCATAAAATGGATTACATGAAGAACAAACAACTCCATATTTGAAATAGCTTAGTCTTTGCATATGACAACCTAATTTTCTATTCCATAAAATGGGCACAATTAGAAAGATTAAAAGTTATGGACAGTTATTCATTTTTCTATTTCTTTGTTATTAGTGAGCTATTTTCTAACCCATAAAATGGGTGCACTATTAGAAATATCAACAACTCTTAGCGTCTCTATCAATTTGATCTCTTTCCCCTTTTCGTTTTCATTGATGAACTAATTTTGTAATGGACAAAGCGGACAACATTACAAAGACTAACATTTTAAAGTCTTTAGGCTAATTTCTTTTTTCTTTTATGTGAGTACTGCGCTTAATTTTCTAACAACTAAAATGAATTTGGAATTAGAGCACATGTAAATAATCTTAATCTACTTATACTATAACACCAAAAAAACAGATTTTTTTTAGTAGAGAAGAATGATTTTTTTGTAAACATGCAAATAGTGACAAAACCCTCTCTGACCTGGGATATATTTCTATGAAAGACTAAGTTTAATTAAGTCTTATACTTTGCTTTTATTTCTTTCTTTCAATCTGATATCGTTCATCTGCATTATTCTTATTGGTTTCAGGGAGCAATCAGTTCCGTGATTGAAGAGAGTTCTAAAAGAATTTAACACAATTTTAAGATCAGACAATAACTTAATTTTTGTAATGATATCTTAGCTGCATGCTCTTGTATTCTCCAAAAAAATTTCAACTTTAAGATTTTAATTTATTCAAACATTAAAAATAACACAATTTCAATTTTGTTACAAAATTATCAAACCCCAGTAAATCTCTGTGAAGTGGGTGTTAGAAAACAAATTTACTGTAAATTATTTATATTTTGAATAAAATCTAGTAGTTCATTTTTTTAAAATTAATTATCTATTGAGATTGGATTAAAAAAAAGCTAGAATTAAGTTAATAATACAGAACTTGTGTTATTTACTTAACAAAAGATTTTTGTCTTGGAACGCCAAAAAAGTGGGGAAGAAGAAAAGTATTAAAATAATTAACGGTAAAAAATATTCTGATTAAATTTAATTTCAACTATATATTTTAAATGTAAGATCAGAATTTATTTCTTTCTTCCACACTTTTTCATCTGAAAGTTATTCATGTCTCTAACATCATTAAATTGAAATTCAAATATTTTATACCTTTACCCAGCACAATAAAATGGAGGGTTCCTGTCCTTTCAAAGAAATGTTTTACGCGATCAAATTTTGAACAATTAAAGTTTTAAAAGGGAAGATTATGTCGTATAAGGATACGAGGAACAAATAATATTGCCAGAAAGTTTGAAATTAGTTCAACATCACATTGTAGATTCAGGTAAGTTTGATAACACTTACATATTGTTGGGAATTTCATGCCAATGTATAATTTTTTCAGGTGCCAAAGATGAAAAAGCCTGCGCTGAAGGTAGCTTTGGTGCCAGATAATGTTGGGAAGCCTACGGTGAAACTAGAGAAAGTTGCTGTGCAGGACGGAACCTGTTCATGGGAGAATCCGATTTTTGAATCAGTAAAATTTGTTAGGGACGCAAAATCAGGAAAACTTCAAGAGAAAATCTACCATTTTGTTGTTTCAACCGTAAGCAGTGGATTTAATTGCATACTATCCTTTACCTGACTAAGATGTTGGCTGGAGAGTCTAATCATAATAGGTTCTTGCAGGGATCTTCAAAATCTGGCTTTCTTGGAGAATCCTCAATTGACTTTGCTGATTTTGCTGCAGAAACTGAGCCACTGACGGTGTCCTTACCTCTGAAGTTTGCCAATTCAGGCGCAATCCTACATGTGAGTACCTTCTATTCCCCTCCCCACCTGGTTTCTTATGTTCCTCATATCATGCACATGATTAATCATCTTTCAAAATCTCATCTTCGTCAAACCTTTCTATTTTTCCCTTCTTCTTCCATGTTATTTAATACCATGTCATTACAAACACCAAATATTATTCCTCAAATAACAAATGTTGAGACAGGTGACAATTCAGAACGTGGAAGGGGTACAAAGAGATCAAAGGTGAAGATGAACCACGCAGCCAGTTAATTTATCTCTACAAATTTCCTTTTGTTTCAGGATTTTCATTCCTCTCCTTGTTACTTACCTGTTGCAGTACTTTCAGAAATGGGGAAGATTATGGAAATGGAAGCTCAAGACACCTACTGAGCATTTGCAGTGCAGATGAAAATTCTCGTAATGTTTATGAAGTAAGGTTCTACATGATACTGTGACTTTACACAGCTAGCAATTTTTATTGTATAAAGTTGGAAATTTCCTAAACAGATCACGAGGATAAATTAAGAAAATAAATAATCTATATTATAAAATTTCAGAAAATATTAGTATTTTTAAGGGATGGAACCCTGACTTTTAAAGCATCTAATGGCGTCACTCCTGTGGTAACTCTGGCAGGATTTTCCCAAGCTATTACCACCCTTGAGGCAGAATTCAATGCCGTGCAAAGGAACTATCGAGGCCATTGCAACAAGAGCTCAAATGCATAGGGGGTCACTGGGTTCAGCATCAGATAGGAGTTTAGGTGACTCCTGGAGAAACAGCCTGGAAGATACTCATCCTCGAGAAACATTACAAGAGCCTTCAGATAATGTCATTGAGAACCTTAGAAGTGAAATTGCTTCTCTGAAGAGGAAAGCCGAAGAATCAGAACTAGAGTTACAATCGCTTCAGAAGCTGATGGAGAAGGAATGCAGTCGAGGACAAAGTATGTCAAGACAAATAATCAGCCTCAGAGACGAGAGAAATATGATCAAAACTAAATATGAGCAACTAATGTCGCAGCAAAACCTCATTAACGAGACCAAAAATTCAAAAGCCTTACAGACTGAGATTGAACAAGCTAGGCAGCAGTTAGAAGCAATAAAAGAAGAGCTTGCTTATGAAAAAGAGTTTAGTTCTAATCTTAAATTGCAACTCCAGAAGACACAATACTCAAACTCCGAACTACTTTTAGCAGTTGGAGAACTTGAAGGAATGCTGGAACATAAGAATAAGAAATTGTTGGACAAAACTAAAGAGCATGATGATGCCACAGAATTAGGTCACTTGAAGCAGAAAATTGCAGACCTGAATGGTGAAATAGACATTTATTATAAGCAATTTGATGAGCTAAATGAGCAGATAAAAGAGCTCAACTTTGAGTGTGAGCATCTGAAGAAAGAAAACCTGGATATCTCTTTGAGATTAAACCATAGAGAAGCAAAACAAATTGCGTTACAAAATAAATATTCAGCTTCTTTGGCAACTATAAAACAACTTGAATCTCAAGTACAGAGATTAGAAGAAAAGATAGGGAAGCAGGTGGATGATTTTTCAGGGTCTTTGATTTACATCAATGAACTTGAAAATCAAGTCAGTGATTTGAAGAGAGAAATGAAAGTACAAGAAGAGGATTATCAAAAAGATTTCCAAGCCATGAAATGTGCAAAACTTGAACAGGAAGAACAGGCAATCCAAGCAGAGGAGACCTTGATAAAGACTATACACAACAATGATCTCGCATGTCAGCGTTTTGAGGATGAATATAGAAGTCTTTCAGCTGAAATGACATTGTGATGTGATCCCAATAAGACTTATAACATTGGGTCAACGCCTGGACCCATTCCTTTTAATTTCTTTTATTTTTAATTAAATAAATTTGTTCAAATTGGTTTATTTTTATTAAATGCAGCCAATTATTGAAGTATTTGGCATTGGACTTGTGGGCCCAATTCATTTCCATGCCTCCAAACCACCCATCAATGCCATTTTTTTTCTGCCTTCACCTAATTGGGCTTCCAGCCCAATTCCTTCAGCATCTTCCAGCCCAATTTCATCCTCTATTTCCAAGTTAGGCCTGCGTCAAGTTTGCAATCCACCTGCACTCCAATTTCTAGCTGCACACCTCCAAGCATTGCAAATTGCTCCAGCGTTGCCCTTACTTGTTCCAGCATCTGATGGGCCGAGAGTCTCGTTTCTTCCAACAGCCCAGATGTCTTCATTTCACGCGTCTAAGCACACCATTTCAAGCTGCAGCAACCACGTGCCTCACTTTTCACTCTGCGAGCCCAATTACTGCGACGAGGCTTTTCGCAGATCAATCTATCACGCATAGACCGCTCGCTCTTCATTTCCGCTCCAAAACCCTTAGCTGTTAGGGTTCTTCTCCTGCTTCGAACCTTCACATGTTTCTCGTCGCTAGGGTTTAAGTCTTAACACAGCTAGCCGTTAGCTCCGTTTCCAACACGTTCCTTTTGTTGCTCTGCTAGGAACATTCCCATGTCCACACCGTCAAGGCCATCTAGGGTTTGTTAGGGTTCCGTTTGCCGTTAGGAACCATTGTTAGACGACGTCCTTTGCTTTTCTTTTTCACCGGTTGCCTTCATCTATAAATGGCAAGCCAATCCCTTGTAATTTTTAGCTTTTGATGAATGAGAATTCCGGTAGAGATCACTCCCACCGTTCATCAGCTCACCCAAACCCTAGATTAGGTTTTGGCCTCTTAGGGTTTACCAAATCAGCGAGAAATCAGAGTGAACCGAGCTTTAACATCATAAATCTTCATTCCGCTGCGTTTTCGCTCGCTCTCTGCGAGATTCAATCGGTGGAACGCCGATTGGGAGAGCTTTTCCGGCGATACCGCGACGGAGAAGCCTCATCAAGTGGTATTCAGAGCCACTCAATTCTCGGTTGTCTTCAAAGCTAAGTATTCGAGCACTCTCTCTACTATTTTTCTCTTTATATGTTCGATTCTGTCTTGTTCTATATTCGTTTGAGTCATTTTTACTTCTCTGGTGTTGATCTTGTGCTCTGTGATGTGTTTTCGTGCTGAAATTGATTCTTTACTATTGTTCAGATTGCCTTGAATCAATAACTGTGTTGTTGAAATGTTTAGCTTTCTCAATCCACCGCTTAGTGCATGTCTGTTAGGTTTTAATTTCAGTTTTAATTACCTGGCTTTCAATTTTATAATCTCGTGTATTTGTCTTAGGTTTTGTTAGTTCGTTTTCTATGTTAATGATTCCATAGTAGTGTGCCTAATTTGCGCGTCTGTTTTGTACCTATTGTGTATCACATGCTTAGTTTCCTCTGTGTTGTGGAGTTCACATATTGCTCCTAGATCAATAGCAATGTTCTGCAGTTCATGCTTCTAACTGTTTCAGTTAATTCGTGCTTGTTTCCCATTCGCTTGCTTCCACAATTTGCTCTCTGTGCTTTTGAATTTTTGTGTCTATCATGTACTTTGCATCTGGTGGCTAATGAATGCTATGACCGCCATAATTCAAGCGCATTCCATCACGATAATCTGATTCATATCAGCATTTATGTGTGGCACTGCAAGCTTGGTCACGTGAATCCATAGGCTATGTTAGCATCTTGTCTTGAGCATCTTGTCTTCATTGTTGGAGTCATGTTCGTGTTTGATAAATGTTTTTGATGCTATTGCTGGCCTAGTATATTTGTTTAAGTTTGAGTGTTGTATCAGTCTGCCATTCAGATTTCAAATTTGCTTTAATCAACTCATACACATTTTTTTTTTTTGAAAATATTGCTTGGTTGTTGGAGTTGTTTGAATCTGAATTCCAATGCTATTGCTGGCCTAGTATATTTGTTTAAGTTTGAGTGTTGTATCAGTCTGCCATTCAGATTTCAAATTTGCTTTAATCAACTCATACACATTTTTTTGTTGTTGAAAATATTGCTTGGTTGTTGGAGTTGTTTGAATCTGAATTCCAAACTGCAGTTGTGTCTATTTGCTTTGAATACCAGTCCTTGTGTTCATTTTTTTTCAGTACTGGTTTAGTATCCCTTGTTCTTCCTTTCCTCTTTTTGTCTACTTGGCCATGTGTGCTTAGCCCTTGCGTGAAACAATACTGCTCTAGTTTAATAGTTGCATCTGACTTCTTCATGATCTGTTGAGTTGAATCAATTATTCTAGTGATGTATCTTATTTGTTCACTGAACTGAGGCATGATGAGTCAGTTCTCTATTTCTTCTTGTGGCTTGATAACATTATGACGTGAACATTGGTTTCACTGTTAAACATTGGATTTGCCTATTTCAGTTTCAATGCCCTGCATCCTTTCACTGATTCTTGCTGCATTAATTTTCCTCATGTCTTAGATTCAGCTTTGCCATCTACTTTGTTGAGTTGTAGCTGCTGTTTTCTCAGATTGTGATCATTGAAATTGCTACTTGTTGTTCTGCCATAAGTTCAGTTCTGCTATATCAATTTTGTACTGCAGTTTCTGTGTGGTTGCCTATTGTTGTGTCTTGTTTCTTTGTTTCCTTTTTGTTTCTTTACAATTGTTTTTGAGTTGAATCATTTGCATCTGTCATATGCCATTGACCATTTGAATGGAATTGGATAACTACTTTGAAGTGAATTGTGCTTTAAAACATTAGTTGCATATGTGATCTGTGAGTTGAAAAGAAAATCTGTTGAGTTGAAAAGAAAATCTGTGAGTGGAAATGAAAATCTGGGGATAAGAATATGATTGAAATTCTGCATTGATAAATAATGTTTGACTCATGTCAGTGAAAAGAAAGAGTGCATCAACACACAAAACAGTTCACAATTTCGTATTCACCATTCCTTTACAATATAATGTGCATGTGCTCTTGATTCAACTTGTTTTGAGTCTTTGTTTGAGTTTGGTTTTTGTTCATCTTGTTCTAGACACCTTCTTTAGGTTCCTTTTGTGTGCCTTCTTTATTGGTTAGCTTGTTTTTCTTGGTTGTCTTTATTGGCTATCCTTTGAGTTTGTCTATTCAATCTTTCACTTGATGTTGTCCACTTCTTCCATTTGAGCTGCTTTGTTATTCTTATGTGGAAGATTGTGCATGCTCTTGGTTCACTTTGCTTCCAACTCACTATTTTGGAAATCCTTGTAGGTAAAACCTCTTCTTGAAGGTGGAGTGGTGAGTGAACCTGTTGGGAGGTAAACTGTCGAGAGATTCATAGGAGTGAGCTGGTACTTGAGACCATAAAAGTGGAAGACACTTGAGGGAGATTTATTTGAAGGCTGGCCGAGAGAGAGACATGGACTAGCATAGTGTTATTTTTAGTTTTTTCTGTTTTTCATGTCACGGTAATTTGTGTAATTTTTTTTTTCAGATTTCAGTGTTTTTCTTTCATTTGGCTTAGGTGGGAAAATGCTTTAGCGCAATCCCATCCTTAGCAAGTTTGTAATAGTTTTTAAACGTGTAGTGTGAGATTCAAGGGGTTCCAAAAGGCCACTTGTATCTTCACTTAGGTTTTTCGTCTAGTTTAAGTTTTTTTTTTTCGCCTTTATGTTTTCTGTTTTATGCTTTAATGTCCAGGTTTTGTGTGTTTGCCATTTATGTTTTAGGTCACTGTGATATCTAGGTGTCATTTGTTTTACACCTAGTTGACCTTCTTTTGGTCTTTAAGTTTTCACTCTTTTCATACATTTTGTCAATTGGTTTTTCACCCATCTGTTTTATTTGTATTTTTATTAGGAAATTTTGTGAAAGCATTTTAGAGATCTCTGGCTAGGAAAGGCTTGGTTCCTAAGCTTGTTCATGTTACTCATCTCCCTTTCGTGGGAGTATGTCTAGAATTTTTTTTCACTACTTTCTCTTTAGAAATTCATTAACTTTGTGAAAAGTTGTTTTGTCAAGAGTGTTTCAAAATGAGTTTTTTTTTTCTAACCGTATGCATATAGATAGGCATAATAGTGTGCATTTAGGTAGACATAGTAGTCATGAGTTGCATCATACCATTCATAGTTAGACATAGTAGAGAAAATTTAGTAATCTAGTTAGGACTTAGGATCCAAGCAGATTGATTGGCAATATATTCTGAAATTATGCAATTTTTATAATTTACAACAAACCAACGAATCATCTTTTTCAGGGCATGTTATAAAGTTTTAATACGGCAAAGCAAACATTTGACACAAACATGACAGATGCTGAAAAAATTTGTATGAATTAGAAACACATTAGTCAGTTTGGTCATACTTAATGATTTGGGAAGGATTTATAGGGGTTTTGGACTCATATTATGGGACATCACCACACAAACAGTTAAGTCATATTTCTGGCAGAAGATCCAAGAAAAATCATTTCAATTATTTAGCGCCTTCGCTGATTATGAAGAACCAGAATTAAAAAAGTATAGTTGTACACATGTTTATTACAAAATATGCTAGGGAAAACCTTTGGCAGAATATTCAAGAAAACTTCGTCTTCCAACTAGTTTCATCAATCCGTCTCTGAGTCAGAAGTATTGGAAAAATACGCTTTTCGATCCCTAGTTTCCTCCTCCAACTCCTGCTTCAATTTGTTTTTGTGTAAAATCATCTCACTTCTATATTCTTCCATTTGTCTCTTCAGACTCTGTTGATTTTGTCGACTGCTATTTGCCTCTGAAAGTTGACGTAGCTTTTCTTTCTTTGTTTGTATACGAAGAAAAGTATCGTATAAATTCATAGCTGCTTCAATCCGCTTTAGGGTCACATCAATATCCACTCGTAGAATTTTCTTGAATTTGTTAAAGAAACTCATGTCTGAACTGAAAAGAATGAAATTTAGAAAATTGATGACCTTTCACATTCAAGAAAATTCTACGAGTGGATATTGATGTGACCCTAAAGCGGATTGAAGCAGCTATGAATTTATACGATACTTTTCTTCGTATACAAACAAAGAAAGAAAAGCCACGTCAACTTTCAGAGGCAAATAGCAGTCGACAAAATCAACAGAGTCTGAAGAGACAAATGGAGAGGAGATTGGTGCGGCGGAAAGAAAACCGGCAAGAAGACTTAAGAAAATAGAAAGAATATGCGTGGAATGTTGAACTGACATTACTAAAATAAAAATGAGAAAATGAAGAAAAGTTAGAGTTTGAAAGTGAAGAGGATTTACCACCGGAAAGAGGAGAGGCGGAACGAGGAGATTGGTGTGGCAGAAAGAAAACCGGCAAGAAGACTTAAGAAAATAGAAAGAATATGCGTGGAATGTTGAACTGACATTACTAAAATAAAAATGAGAAAATGAAGAAAAGTTAAAGTTTGAAAGTGAAGAGGATTTACCAGCGGAAAGAGGAGAGGCGGAACGAGGAGATTGGTGCGGCAGAAAGAAAACCGGCAAGAAGACTTAAGAAAATAGAAAGAATATGCGTGGAATGTTGAACTGACATTACTAAAATAAAAATGAGAAAATGAAGAAAAATTAAAGTTTGAAAGTGAAGAGGATTTACCAACGGAAGGAGGAGAGGCGGAACGAGGAGATTGGTGCGGCAGAAAGAAAACCGGCAAGAAGACTTAAGAAAATAGAAAGAATATGCGTGGAATGTTGAACTGACATTACTAAAATAAAAATGGGAAAATGAAGAAAAGTTAAAGTTTGAAAGTGAAGAGGATTTACCAACGAAAGGAGGAGAGGCGGAACGAGGAGATTGGTGCGGCGGAAAGAAAACCGGCAAGAAGACTTAAGAAAATAGAAAGAATATGCGTGGAATGTTGAACTGACATTACTAAAATAAAAATGAGAAAACGAAGAAAAGTTAAAGTTTGAAAGTGAAGAGGATTTACCAGGGGAAGGAGGAGAGGCGGAACGAGGAGATTGGTGCGGCAGAAAGAAAACCGGCGCGAAGACTTAAGAAAATAGAAAGAATATGCGTGAGTTCAACATTACTAAAATAAAAATGAGAAAATGAAGAAAAGTTAAAGTTTGAAAGTGAGGAGGATTTACCAGCGGAAGGAGGAGGGGCGCAATCCCATTCTTAGCAAGTTTGTAATAGTTTTTAAACGTGTAGTGTGAGATTCAAGGGGTTCCAAAGGCCACTTGTATCTTCACTTAGGTTTTTCGTCTAGTTTAAGTTTTTTTTTTCGCCTTTATGTTTTCTGTTTTATGCTTTAATGTCCAGGTTTTGTGTGTTTGCCATTTATGTTTTAGGTCACCGTGATATCTAGGTGTCATTTGTTTTACACCTAGTTGACCTTCTTTTGGTCTTTAAGTTTTCACTCTTTTCACACATTTTGTCAATTGGTTTTTCACCCATCTGTTTCATTTGTATTTTATTAAGAAATTTTGTGAAAGTATTTTAGAGATCTCTGGCTAGGAAAGGCCTGGTTCCTAAGCTTGTCCATGTTACTCACCTCCCTTTCGTGGGAGTATGTCTAGAATTTTTTTTCACTACTTTCTCTTTAGAAATTCATTAACTTTGTGAAAAGTTGTTTTGTCAAGAGTGTTTCAAAATGAGTTTTTTTTTTCTAACCGTATGCATATAGATAGGCATAATAGTGTGCATTTAGGTAGACATAGTAGTCATGAGTTGCATCATACCATTCATAGTTAGACATAGTAGAGAAAATTTAGTAATCTAGTTAGGACTTAGGATCCAAGCAGATTGATTGGCAATATATTCTGAAATTATGCAATTTTTATAATTTACAACAAACCAACGAATCATCTTTTTCAGGGCATGTTATAAAGTTTTAATACGGCAAAGCAAACATTTGACACGAACATGACAGATGCTGAAAAAATTTGTATGAATTAGAAACACATTAGTCAGTTTGGTCATACTTAATGATTTGGGAAGGATTTATAGGGGTTTTGGACTCATATTATGGGACATCACCACACAAACAGTTAAGTCATATTTCTGGCAGAAGATCCAAGAAAAACCATTTCAATTATTTAGCGCCTTCGCTGATTATGAAGAACCAGAATTAAAAAAGTATAGCTGTACACATGTTTATTACAAAATATGCTAGGGAAAACCTTTGGCAGAATATTCAAGAAAACTTCCTCTTCCAACTAGTTTCATCAATCCGTCTCTGAGTCAGAAGTATTGGAAAAATACGCTTTTCGATCCCTAGTTTCCTCCTCCAACTCCTGCTTCAATTTGTTTTTGTGTAAAATCATCTCACTTCTATATTCTTCCATTTGTCTCTTCAGACTCTGTTGATTTTGTCGACTGCTATTTGCCTCTGAAAGTTGACGTAGCTTTTCTTTCTTTGTTTGTATACGAAGAAAAGTATCGTATAAATTCATAGCTGCTTCAATCCGCTTTAGGGTCACATCAATATCCACTCGTAGAATTTTCTTGAATTTGTTAAAGAAACTCATGTTTGAACTGAAAAGAATGAAATTTAGAAAATTGATGACCTTTCACATTCAAGAAAATTCTACGAGTGGATATTGATGTGACCCTAAAGCGGATTGAAGCAGCTATGAATTTATACGATACTTTTCTTCGTATACAAACAAAGAAAGAAAAGCCACGTCAACTTTCAGAGGCAAATAGCAGTCGACAAAATCAACAGAGTCTGAAGAGACAAATGGAGAGGAGATTGGTGCGGCGGAAAGAAAACCGGCAAGAAGACTTAAGAAAATAGAAAGAATATGCGTGGAATGTTGAACTGACATTACTAAAATAAAAATGAGAAAATGAAGAAAAGTTAGAGTTTGAAAGTGAAGAGGATTTACCACCGGAAAGAGGAGAGGCGGAACGAGGAGATTGGTGTGGCAGAAAGAAAACCGGCAAGAAGACTTAAGAAAATAGAAAGAATATGCGTGGAATGTTGAACTGACATTACTAAAATAAAAATGAGAAAATGAAGAAAAGTTAAAGTTTGAAAGTGAAGAGGATTTACCAGCGGAAAGAGGAGAGGCGGAACGAGGAGATTGGTGCGGCAGAAAGAAAACCGGCAAGAAGACTTAAGAAAATAGAAAGAATATGCGTGGAATGTTGAACGGACATTACTAAAATAAAAATGAGAAAATGAAGAAAAATTAAAGTTTGAAAGTGAAGAGGATTTACCAACGGAAGGAGGAGAGGCGGAACGAGGAGATTGGTGCGGCAGAAAGAAAACCGGCAAGAAGACTTAAGAAAATAGAAAGAATATGCGTGGAATGTTGAACTGACATTACTAAAATAAAAATGGGAAAATGAAGAAAAGTTAAAGTTTGAAAGTGAAGAGGATTTACCAACGGAAGGAGGAGAGGCGGAACGAGGAGATTGGTGCGGCGGAAAGAAAACCGGCAAGAAGACTTAAGAAAATAGAAAGAATATGCGTGGAATGTTGAACTGACATAACTAAAATAAAAATGAGAAAACGAAGAAAAGTTAAAGTTTGAAAGTGAAGAGGATTTACCAGGGGAAGGAGGAGAGGCGGAACGAGGAGATTGGTGCGGCAGAAAGAAAACCGGCGCGAAGACTTAAGAAAATAGAAAGAATATGCGTGAGTTCAACATTACTAAAATAAAAATGAGAAAATGAAGAAAAGTTAAAGTTTGAAAGTGAGGAGGATTTACCAGCGGAAGGAGGAGGGGCGCAATCCCATTCTTAGCAAGTTTGTAATAGTTTTTAAACGTGTAGTGTGAGATTCAAGGGGTTCCAAAGGCCACTTGTATCTTCACTTAGGTTTTTCGTCTAGTTTAAGTTTTTTTTTTTTCGCCTTTATGTTTTCTGTTTTATGCTTTAATGTCCAGGTTTTGTGTGTTTGCCATTTATGTTTTAGGTCACCGTGATATCTAGGTGTCATTTGTTTTACACCTAGTTGACCTTCTTTTGGTCTTTAAGTTTTCACTCTTTTCACACATTTTGTCAATTGGTTTTTCACCCATCTGTTTCATTTGTATTTTTATTAAGAAATTTTGTGAAAGCATTTTAGAGATCTCTGGCTAGGAAAGGCTTGGTTCCTAAGCTTGTCCATGTTACTCACCTCCCTTTCGTGGGAGTATGTCTAGAATTTTTTTTCACTACTTTCTCTTTAGAAATTCATTAACTTTGTGAAAAGTTGTTTTGTCAAGAGTGTTTCAAAATGAGTTTTTTTTTTCTAACCGTATGCATATAGATAGGCATAATAGTGTGCATTTAGGTAGACATAGTAGTCATGAGTTGCATCATACCATTCATAGTTAGACATAGTAGAGAAAATTTAGTAATCTAGTTAGGACTTAGGATCCAAGCAGATTGATTGGCAATATATTCTGAAATTATGCAATTTTTATAATTTACAACAAACCAACGAATCATCTTTTTCAGGGCATGTTATAAAGTTTTAATACGGCAAAGCAAACATTTGACACGAACATGACAGATGCTGAAAAAATTTGTATGAATTAGAAACACATTAGTCAGTTTGGTCATACTTAATGATTTGGGAAGGATTTATAGGGGTTTTGGACTCATATTATGGGACATCACCACACAAACAGTTAAGTCATATTTCTGGCAGAAGATCCAAGAAAAACCATTTCAATTATTTAGCGCCTTCGCTGATTATGAAGAACCAGAATTAAAAAAGTATAGCTGTACACATGTTTATTACAAAATATGCTAGGGAAAACCTTTGGCAGAATATTCAAGAAAACTTCGTCTTCCAACTAGTTTCATCAATCCGTCTCTGAGTCAGAAGTATTGGAAAAATACGCTTTTCGATCCCTAGTTTCCTCCTCCAACTCCTGCTTCAATTTGTTTTTGTGTAAAATCATCTCACTTCTATATTCTTCCATTTGTCTCTTCAGACTCTGTTGATTTTGTCGACTGCTATTTGCCTCTGAAAGTTGACGTAGCTTTTCTTTCTTTGTTTGTATACGAAGAAAAGTATCGTATAAATTCATAGCTGCTTCAATCCGCTTTAGGGTCACATCAATATCCACTCGTAGAATTTTCTTGAATTTGTTAAAGAAACTCATGTTTGAACTGAAAAGAATGAAATTTAGAAAATTGATGACCTTTCACATTCAAGAAAATTCTACGAGTGGATATTGATGTGACCCTAAAGCGGATTGAAGCAGCTATGAATTTATACGATACTTTTCTTCGTATACAAACAAAGAAAGAAAAGCCACGTCAACTTTCAGAGGCAAATAGCAGTCGACAAAATCAACAGAGTCTGAAGAGACAAATGGAGAGGAGATTGGTGCGGCGGAAAGAAAACCGGCAAGAAGACTTAAGAAAATAGAAAGAATATGCGTGGAATGTTGAACTGACATTACTAAAATAAAAATGAGAAAATGAAGAAAAGTTAGAGTTTGAAAGTGAAGATGATTTACCACCGGAAAGAGGAGAGGCGGAACGAGGAGATTGGTGTGGCAGAAAGAAAACCGGCAAGAAGACTTAAGAAAATAGAAAGAATATGCGTGGAATGTTGAACTGACATTACTAAAATAAAAATGAGAAAATGAAGAAAAGTTAAAGTTTGAAAGTGAAGAGGATTTACCAGCTGAAAGAGGAGAGGCGGAACGAGGAGATTGGTGCGGCAGAAAGAAAACCGGCAAGAAGACTTAAGAAAATAGAAAGAATATGCGTGGAATGTTGAACTGACATTACTAAAATAAAAATGAGAAAATGAAGAAAAATTAAAGTTTGAAAGTGAAGAGGATTTACCAACGGAAGGAGGAGAGGCGGAACGAGGAGATTGGTGCGGCAGAAAGAAAACCGGCAAGAAGACTTAAGAAAATAGAAAGAATATGCGTGGAATGTTGAACTGACATTACTAAAATAAAAATGGGAAAATGAAGAAAAGTTAAAGTTTGAAAGTGAAGAGGATTTACCAACGGAAGGAGGAGAGGCGGAACGAGGAGATTGGTGCGGCGGAAAGAAAACCGGCAAGAAGACTTAAGAAAATAGAAAGAATATGCGTGGAATGTTGAACTGACATTACTAAAATAAAAATGAGAAAACGAAGAAAAGTTAAAGTTTGAAAGTGAAGAGGATTTACCAGGGGAAGGAGGAGAGGCGGAACGAGGAGATTGGTGCGGCAGAAAGAAAACCGGCGCGAAGACTTAAGAAAATAGAAAGAATATGCGTGAGTTCAACATTACTAAAATAAAAATGAGAAAATGAAGAAAAGTTAAAGTTTGAAAGTGAGGAGGATTTACCAGCGGAAGGAGGAGGGGCGCAATCCCATTCTTAGCAAGTTTGTAATAGTTTTTAAACGTGTAGTGTGAGATTCAAGGGGTTCCAAAGGCCACTTGTATCTTCACTTAGGTTTTTCGTCTAGTTTAAGTTTTTTTTTTTTCGCCTTTATGTTTTCTGTTTTATGCTTTAATGTCCAGGTTTTGTGTGTTTGCCATTTATGTTTTAGGTCACCGTGATATCTAGGTGTCATTTGTTTTACACCTAGTTGACCTTCTTTTGGTCTTTAAGTTTTCACTCTTTTCACACATTTTGTCAATTGGTTTTTCACCCATCTGTTTCATTTGTATTTTTATTAAGAAATTTTGTGAAAGCATTTTAGAGATCTCTGGCTAGGAAAGGCTTGGTTCCTAAGCTTGTCCATGTTACTCACCTCCCTTTCGTGGGAGTATGTCTAGAATTTTTTTTCACTACTTTCTCTTTAGAAATTCATTAACTTTGTGAAAAGTTGTTTTGTCAAGAGTGTTTCAAAATGAGTTTTTTTTTTCTAACCGTATGCATATAGATAGGCATAATAGTGTGCATTTAGGTAGACATAGTAGTCATGAGTTGCATCATACCATTCATAGTTAGACATAGTAGAGAAAATTTAGTAATCTAGTTAGGACTTAGGATCCAAGCAGATTGATTGGCAATATATTCTGAAATTATGCAATTTTTATAATTTACAACAAACCAACGAATCATCTTTTTCAGGGCATGTTATAAAGTTTTAATACGGCAAAGCAAACATTTGACACGAACATGACAGATGCTGAAAAAATTTGTATGAATTAGAAACACATTAGTCAGTTTGGTCATACTTAATGATTTGGGAAGGATTTATAGGGGTTTTGGACTCATATTATGGGACATCACCACACAAACAGTTAAGTCATATTTCTGGCAGAAGATCCAAGAAAAACCATTTCAATTATTTAGCGCCTTCGCTGATTATGAAGAACCAGAATTAAAAAAGTATAGCTGTACACATGTTTATTACAAAATATGCTAGGGAAAACCTTTGGCAGAATATTCAAGAAAACTTCCTCTTCCAACTAGTTTCATCAATCCGTCTCTGAGTCAGAAGTATTGGAAAAATACGCTTTTTGATCCCTAGTTTCCTCCTCCAACTCCTGCTTCAATTTGTTTTTGTGTAAAATCATCTCACTTCTATATTCTTCCATTTGTCTCTTCAGACTCTGTTGATTTTGTCGACTGCTATTTGCCTCTGAAAGTTGACGTAGCTTTTCTTTCTTTGTTTGTATACGAAGAAAAGTATCGTATAAATTCATAGCTGCTTCAATCCGCTTTAGGGTCACATCAATATCCACTCGTAGAATTTTCTTGAATTTGTTAAAGAAACTCATGTTTGAATTCAAAAGAATGAAATTTAGAAAATTGATGACCTTTCACATTCAAGAAAATTCTACGAGTGGATATTGATGTGACCCTAAAGCGGATTGAAGCAGCTATGAATTTATACGATACTTTTCTTCGTATACAAACAAAGAAAGAAAAGCCACGTCAACTTTCAGAGGCAAATAGCAGTCGACAAAATCAACAGAGTCTGAAGAGACAAATGGAGAGGAGATTGGTGCGGCGGAAAGAAAACCGGCAAGAAGACTTAAGAAAATAGAAAGAATATGCGTGGAATGTTGAACTGACATTACTAAAATAAAAATGAGAAAATGAAGAAAAGTTAGAGTTTGAAAGTGAAGAGGATTTACCACCGGAAAGAGGAGAGGCGGAACGAGGAGATTGGTGTGGCAGAAAGAAAACCGGCAAGAAGACTTAAGAAAATAGAAAGAATATGCGTGGAATGTTGAACTGACATTACTAAAATAAAAATGAGAAAATGAAGAAAAGTTAAAGTTTGAAAGTGAAGAGGATTTACCAGCGGAAAGAGGAGAGGCGGAACGAGGAGATTGGTGCGGCAGAAAGAAAACCGGCAAGAAGACTTAAGAAAATAGAAAGAATATGCGTGGAATGTTGAACTGACATTACTAAAATAAAAATGAGAAAATGAAGAAAAATTAAAGTTTGAAAGTGAAGAGGATTTACCAACGGAAGGAGGAGAGGCGGAACGAGGAGATTGGTGCGGCAGAAAGAAAACCGGCAAGAAGACTTAAGAAAATAGAAAGAATATGCGTGGAATGTTGAACTGACATTACTAAAATAAAAATGGGAAAATGAAGAAAAGTTAAAGTTTGAAAGTGAAGAGGATTTACCAACGGAAGGAGGAGAGGCGGAACGAGGAGATTGGTGCGGCGGAAAGAAAACCGGCAAGAAGACTTAAGAAAATAGAAAGAATATGCGTGGAATGTTGAACTGACATTACTAAAATAAAAATGAGAAAACGAAGAAAAGTTAAAGTTTGAAAGTGAAGAGGATTTACCAGGGGAAGGAGGAGAGGCGGAACGAGGAGATTGGTGCGGCAGAAAGAAAACCGGCGCGAAGACTTAAGAAAATAGAAAGAATATGCGTGAGTTCAACATTACTAAAATAAAAATGAGAAAATGAAGAAAAGTTAAAGTTTGAAAGTGAGGAGGATTTACCAGCGGAAGGAGGAGGGGCGCAATCCCATTCTTAGCAAGTTTGTAATAGTTTTTAAACGTGTAGTGTGAGATTCAAGGGGTTCCAAAGGCCACTTGTATCTTCACTTAGGTTTTTCGTCTAGTTTAAGTTTTTTTTTTTTCGCCTTTATGTTTTCTGTTTTATGCTTTAATGTCCAGGTTTTGTGTGTTTGCCATTTATGTTTTAGGTCACCGTGATATCTAGGTGTCATTTGTTTTACACCTAGTTGACCTTCTTTTGGTCTTTAAGTTTTCACTCTTTTCACACATTTTGTCAATTGGTTTTTCACCCATCTGTTTCATTTGTATTTTTATTAAGAAATTTTGTGAAAGCATTTTAGAGATCTCTGGCTAGGAAAGGCTTGGTTCCTAAGCTTGTCCATGTTACTCACCTCCCTTTCGTGGGAGTATGTCTAGAATTTTTTTTCACTACTTTCTCTTTAGAAATTCATTAACTTTGTGAAAAGTTGTTTTGTCAAGAGTGTTTCAAAATGAGTTTTTTTTTTCTAACCGTATGCATATAGATAGGCATAATAGTGTGCATTTAGGTAGACATAGTAGTCATGAGTTGCATCATACCATTCATAGTTAGACATAGTAGAGAAAATTTAGTAATCTAGTTAGGACTTAGGATCCAAGCAGATTGATTGGCAATATATTCTGAAATTATGCAATTTTTATAATTTACAACAAACCAACGAATCATCTTTTTCAGGGCATGTTATAAAGTTTTAATACGGCAAAGCAAACATTTGACACGAACATGACAGATGCTGAAAAAATTTGTATGAATTAGAAACACATTAGTCAGTTTGGTCATACTTAATGATTTGGGAAGGATTTATAGGGGTTTTGGACTCATATTATGGGACATCACCACACAAACAGTTAAGTCATATTTCTGGCAGAAGATCCAAGAAAAACCATTTCAATTATTTAGCGCCTTCGCTGATTATGAAGAACCAGAATTAAAAAAGTATAGCTGTACACATGTTTATTACAAAATATGCTAGGGAAAACCTTTGGCAGAATATTCAAGAAAACTTCCTCTTCCAACTAGTTTCATCAATCCGTCTCTGAGTCAGAAGTATTGGAAAAATACGCTTTTCGATCCCTAGTTTCCTCCTCCAACTCCTGCTTCAATTTGTTTTTGTGTAAAATCATCTCACTTCTATATTCTTCCATTTGTCTCTTCAGACTCTGTTGATTTTGTCGACTGCTATTTGCCTCTGAAAGTTGACGTAGCTTTTCTTTCTTTGTTTGTATACGAAGAAAAGTATCGTATAAATTCATAGCTGCTTCAATCCGCTTTAGGGTCACATCAATATCCACTCGTAGAATTTTCTTGAATTTGTTAAAGAAACTCATGTTTGAACTGAAAAGAATGAAATTTAGAAAATTGATGACCTTTCACATTCAAGAAAATTCTACGAGTGGATATTGATGTGACCCTAAAGCGGATTGAAGCAGCTATGAATTTATACGATACTTTTCTTCGTATACAAACAAAGAAAGAAAAGCCACGTCAACTTTCAGAGGCAAATAGCAGTCGACAAAATCAACAGAGTCTGAAGAGACAAATGGAGAGGAGATTGGTGCGGCGGAAAGAAAACCGGCAAGAAGACTTAAGAAAATAGAAAGAATATGCGTGGAATGTTGAACTGACATTACTAAAATAAAAATGAGAAAATGAAGAAAAGTTAGAGTTTGAAAGTGAAGATGATTTACCACCGGAAAGAGGAGAGGCGGAACGAGGAGATTGGTGTGGCAGAAAGAAAACCGGCAAGAAGACTTAAGAAAATAGAAAGAATATGCGTGGAATGTTGAACTGACATTACTAAAATAAAAATGAGAAAATGAAGAAAAGTTAAAGTTTGAAAGTGAAGAGGATTTACTAGCTGAAAGAGGAGAGGCGGAACGAGGAGATTGGTGCGGCAGAAAGAAAACCGGCAAGAAGACTTAAGAAAATAGAAAGAATATGCGTGGAATGTTGAACTGACATTACTAAAATAAAAATGAGAAAATGAAGAAAAGTTAAAGTTTGAAAGTGAAGAGGATTTACCAGCGGAAAGAGGAGAGGCGGAACGAGGAGATTGGTGCGGCAGAAAGAAAACCGGCAAGAAGACTTAAGAAAATAGAAAGAATATGCGTGGAATGTTGAACTGACATTACTAAAATAAAAATGAGAAAATGAAGAAAAATTAAAGTTTGAAAGTGAAGAGGATTTACCAACGGAAGGAGGAGAGGCGGAACGAGGAGATTGGTGCGGCAGAAAGAAAACCGGCAAGAAGACTTAAGAAAATAGAAAGAATATGCGTGGAATGTTGAACTGACATTACTAAAATAAAAATGGGAAAATGAAGAAAAGTTAAAGTTTGAAAGTGAAGAGGATTTACCAACGGAAGGAGGAGAGGCGGAACGAGGAGATTGGTGCGGCGGAAAGAAAACCGGCAAGAAGACTTAAGAAAATAGAAAGAATATGCGTGGAATGTTGAACTGACATTACTAAAATAAAAATGAGAAAACGAAGAAAAGTTAAAGTTTGAAAGTGAAGAGGATTTACCAGGGGAAGGAGGAGAGGCGGAACGAGGAGATTGGTGCGGCAGAAAGAAAACCGGCGCGAAGACTTAAGAAAATAGAAAGAATATGCGTGGAATGTTGAAAATAAAGTTTAGACTTCATATTTATAATCAAATGGAATAACGGAATTGCAACTGTATAATCACATGCAATAACCGAATTGCAACTGTAAAATTATTATACAAGAGAAAATCCTTTTTTTTATTTTAAATAAAATTTAAGTCAACCATTAAAATTACACAAAAAAAAAAATTATTTTAAGTTATAATTTTTTATTTTAAGTTAAAATTACGCACAAACTATTTTATATTCTTTTCTTTGCTCTTATCTATTGTCTTGCTTTAAACTATACAGTTATATATTCAAATGAGATTGTATCCTTTGATCATTTGTAGATCATGGGGTTATGCCTATTTTCATTTCCTCATGTGTGGTTCAAACTTCAATATTTTTTCTAATGTGAGTACAATATATCTAATGTGGTGAAAAATAAAGTTATTATAAAACATGGAAGTTAATTTGAACTACTCTGTATTGCATAGTTGATCAAATTTTCAGGTAATTTCTGTTTTGTTTGATTTATTTTCAAATATGACAGTGTTATTTATTTAAATTACTAGTGGATTTCAAAGCTAAAGAATCTACAGGTGACACGGTTTGTATTAGGGTGTGTTACGTGTACTACACATGTGTGGTAATTAGATATTTAGGGATAAATAAGTAAGCTAGGATTTTGGTAAGGAATATTTGCACAGTTGGTGAGTTTTGGCAATCTTGTTCCTCCATTCCCAATTGGTGTTGCTGCAATCTTATTTCTCCTGCAATCCCATTATATAGGTATGTTACGGTCCCAATCTTCTTCCTTTACCTCTGGTTGTAATCGTTGGAGACAACCGTGTTGTATCACCTCGTGCACTATTGGTGGTTCAACGAGAAATGGATTAACCCCAATTTGTAGCTGCGAAGAGATGACAACTTTGAGGATGACAAGAACTCCAAAGAATATTGATTGGTAGAAAATTTTGGGTACAATCTGTTTTTATTTTTGTGTTAATAATAAATTAGTTTTAATTTTTGGTTTATTGATTTACAAAGTGGTGGTTCCAATAATGTGGGCTGCAAATTTTTCAAATGGTGGTGTTGATGAAAAGGATGTCATCATCATGACACAAACGAGGCAGATTAATGATTTGGAGAAGTCATTGAAGGTTGCTAAGAAGAGGCTGCAATTAGTAATAGGGTTCACTAATGTTGTTGTTGTATTATTCATACTGTTATTGTGTGTAATCTTTTAAAGTCCAATCTGTTTTGTACTATTGTTAAATGAATAAATGAATTAGTTTGATTATGTTGATATTAGTCCCAACATGTTCAAAATGATATCTTAATATGAGCATTGAAGTAAGTGATATTGATCTAAGCTTGGGAAAAATTAAATTGATCTAAGTTTGGAAGAAGTTAAATTCATAACATTAATTCATCCTCATCAAAATGCTACTACATCAATGTTTGACAAAAGTGAAATTAAACGAAGTTTAAGGAAAGTCAAAATGCAGTACATCAATAATGAATTCTACATCAGAAATTTCAAAAAATAACTAAGACGTTTTTAGTTGCTATCATGGCCTCCTCCTAATCTGTAATTTCATCCTAAACTGCTGAGATGGTTCTTGTGGTGTTGGTAGTGGTGCTGTTTGACTCTCCACTTCATTCCTTGGTGGTTGAGTTGTTTGAGTTTCAGCAGTTGGTGCATTCTCAGCAGTTTCAGCAGTTGGTGCATTCTCAGCAGTTGATGCATTCTCAATAGTTTGGGCATCTGGTGCACTCTCAACAGGTGTTGCAGTCTGCTCATCCACAGGCTTATCTAGGCAATTGTTCCTGTTATGTCCAATCTGACGGCATATGCTACATTTTTTTCTATGACCTCTTTTGCTGATTTGTGTGTTATCCTTTCTCAACTCCCACTCTTCCAACATTCTTTTTTTCTTGGGTCTTCCTGGTAAGATCCTCTTATGTGGTGGATGGACGTTAGGGTAGGGAGTTCTTCTCCATAAGACTTCATCATTGACTGAAAAGATGATGGATTGATATATTTCTTCATAGATGGATCTCCTGAAGAAGATTGGTACGAAGTGATCACGAAGTCCTCAGCATTAACATTGATGAAATTCATTGTTGCAATAGCATGACAACAAGGGATAACAGTCAGAAGCCATCTCCTATAGCTGCAATGTTGAGCATCCACATTCACTGTGTACTTATCTCCAACCATGGATATGTGTCTCACTTCAACTAGCTTTTCTCCTGACCAGCTGCAAATATCATTACACATATCAGTACACGAATAAGTTGATTGTGTTAAAAAAACACAAAAACCTAACTTTGGGATCCAATATTTGGTTAACTCATTTTCCTTATGTAGTCTTTCAAGGACCTTGGGGCAGATATTTCCTTCAAAAGTTGTAACCTTTTTTCTCTTGGTGGCCCACCTTTCCATTAAATAAACTCTGATTTCCTCGAGCACGGTGATTATGGGTTTGCCTCTTACATCCACTATGACACTATTAAAAGCTTCACTCATATTGTTGACAATTGTGTCGCACATGGCTCGACCCCTAACTCTAGCCTTGGACCAGAACCTGCATGAATAATAGCGTCATTATTGATATCAGGTATTTGTACAGAAATCAGGTATTTGTAGAGAAATCAGGTATTTGTACAGAAATCATGTATTTGTACAATAGATATACCTTGAAGGTATAGCAATAAGGTATTTGTAAGCATCAATATTTAACTCTTTAACTGTTAATATCACTCTTTCCCAAACTGCTGGATGTGTGCTCCTAGTAGCCTTCCACATGAGTATCTTTAATATTTGGCCAGAGAATCTTTTTCTAAAATTTGCATATAGATGCCTCATGCAAAACCTGTGCTCAACAGTGGGTAATAGGTCCTGAATGAAAGACACTAATTCCTGTGCAATCAGTGGCGGATCTTGCCCAATAATATTGGGGGAGCCAAAAAATGTACTCAAAATTTATATTTTTAATTATTGTCACTATACAATAAAACTTAATACATAATTTAATATAACTGTAACTACAAAACAAATCACACATATCTAAAGTATTATTTTTTCATATTCTTGAATTCATCAATAATTAAATAAAAACTAAAATTTTCAGCTATTTCTTTTAATATAAATATGAAAACCTTTCTAAATAATTAATAGGAAATTTCTCATGTAACTTGTTGAACTTTAAGAAAAGGATCTTCTAATTGAACAATATGATCATTAGTATTATGTTTCAGAATATGTAAAAAATTGAATTAGTCTTGTTTTCATCTTCACATGTAGCTTTCCTTTTATCACTTTAAAACAATGAATCTATTATCTTATTCTTCATTAATATTTATCACAACCTAATAAAAGATTGAGAGTTCCTAAAAATGATTAAAATCAAAAAATAAGTTATTACAATCTAATAAAAAAATGAGAATTCCTAAAAAAATCTATGATAATAAAGTCACAATTCAAAATCGGTTATGAAAAAACACATCATACATTACTTTTACTTCTATATTCATAAAAAATAAATATAAGACTCATAAGATAAAAGATAATGCTAACTATTAAACAAATATTTCAGGATGAAGTAAGATATGAGAATTTCTTTGTTTTCTTCAATTATAATAAAATTAAAAGAAAAAAATAATAAGTTTGTATCTAACTTTTTTTTTTAAAAGCGAAAAATAACATGTGAGAATAAGAGATAAATCTCTCAAAAAGATAATAAAAAAGAATGTATCTTAATAAATATTTTTATTTTTATTATGTTTGATTTATGTTTTATCATTTATTATTATTAAATGTTATACTTTATAAAAAATTAAAAAAATACCTAATTTAATAATCATATTTTTTTTAATATAAACTACATATCATTTAAATTTTTTTAAAAATATTAAAATTTTCTAAATTACATATAATATAAAAAAATAAAAAAAAAATGGGAGGGGGTGCCATGGCCCCTCCCTGCCCCTCAAAACATCCGCCAGTATGTGCAATGATAAGATTATTAGTACTTACACCATTAAACAAAAATTAATAAATTGAACATCATGGAACTAATTTAGAAACCATGCAGAACATCACAACAATCGAAAGACAAAGAAACCCCAAAATAGAATTACAAAAGCCCTAACCCACAAGCAAACACAACCCAGAAAACCCTAAACCCACTTACCTCGTTGATGATGATTAATTGGAAAATTGACATGAAGAGCGCAACTGCAATCCAATGATGAAATGACAAGTATTAGCTGCTTCCTCTGCAAATTCAAGCTCAAGAAAGGTGAAGATGAAGAAATTTCCCTAATTGGTGCCACATGTACAATGCTCCGTTAATTATTTAAACGATGTTACAGAAAAGAACCAAATAAAATACGAATTGCGAAAATGAGGACCATTTTAAGCATTCGATAAAAATGGGGACCATTTTAAACATTCTGTAAAAATAAGAACCATCTGCAACAAACACTACAAAAATGAGGACCATCTAACACAAACACTATGAAAATGAGGACCAAAAAGGGATGTAAGCCAATAATGAATAAGAAAATCAAGAAACATTGAGGACGAAAATGAAAAGGAGTGAGACTCACTTACTGGCGGAACGGAGGAGAAGCATGATGTGTTTTTGGCGGAAAGGAAAACCTGCAAGAAAATGCAAGAAAAGAGAGGATGTGCGTGAAATGGTTGGAAATACTGAGACAAAATATTTATAATCAACAGTGGGAATAACGGAATTGGAACTGAATTGTAAAATTACTATGCAAAGCTGACTTGAGAATTTTTTTATAATTTTAAATAAAAGTTAACTCAACCAATTAAAATTAAGTGTGATCTGTAATTTATTTTCACTTAATTAATCTTGTTATTTAAAGTTGTGGCTTTTAGTTGACATGTTAAGTTTATGAATACAACTATGGTTTGTTGTTTGAATGTATATATGAGTAGAGTTTTCTAAAATTAAATCAAGACTAATTTTATCAATTTTGGCGACTTTTGGCATAATAAAATTTATTGAGATTTATTAATATGCATCATACCTAAAGATTATGTGTTGATAAAGAATAGGATAATGGTGGTATTGTGGTTCAAGGATGTTGAAAACTAGTGAGAAGATATGAAGACATTGTATTTGACACTAATCTTGATGTGTTTAATGACTATACAAAATTGAAATGTTTATTTAATCAAAATGAATTTGATATGAGAAAAAGGAAATAAATAAATTTTTTGAAATATTTATAACTTTCATTTGATGTATCTTATAAGAATTTTGGTCAATATGTTTGATAATTATGTATTGACATATAAGTATGCTACATTCCATGTTTAAGATCATTTCATGACAAAAATTAGAAAATTTGATTGTAGATAAAAGAAATTATATTTTCAATCTTATGAAATATAAAATTTTATAAGAATTTTTAGAAAACATGAGAAATATATAACTATTTTTGTGTGAATCTAAATTAAATCAAAATGTATTAAATATTTTCAACATAATAATTTATGAATTATAGTCATTATAAAAACATTATTAGTTTATATATTAAAATACTTCATTAATGAATATCGATAAAATATTTAAAGTATGGAATACAAATAAATACATATACAATATTAAACATAAAATTAACATTTAAGTACCAAAAAGATTTCTTTCGGTATATTTTAAGAATGTTCGACTGAAAAAAAAAGGTTGTGATATATAGCATTTAAAAAATTACCTTAGCTGCTAGGGAATTGAATTCCACTTCACTGCTGGCGTTCAAGGACGAATCACACTGTATGGCAGAGAACACATATCGTGACTAACTCCACAAATTTTATTGGTTGAAAGAAAATTTAAACATATTTCAATACTATATGTGTTATGATTACATTTTCTAACGTCGGATCAAGTTTCATGTCCTGACTAGCTTTTGCAAATAAGTGATCCTCCGTAAATGAAACATTTGTGAATGCTAAATTATTGACTATCGTTTCCACTCCAGAGTTGTCATGATTTCCAGTCTCAGGTAATGAGTTATCCTGTGTTAGACACCAAATCATGCACTGAGATTCCTAATTATAGTTTCATCAACCAAAAGTTGGTTCATTGCAATTGTACTTAAAATTGGTAGCAGTTTAGAGTGACTCATTAGACCGACTTAATTGTTTGAGATGTAGTACTTTTGGTGATGTGTGTAACTAAGTTCAGAGTCCCTGCTTTCATTGATTGGTAGTGTTAGTTTAATTTCATTTCTCAGTTTTTAAAATTTAATTTAATTTATTTTAACATTTGTATAGAAAAACAAATCAAAATGAGACTCTGTACAAAAAAGACAAAGAAGTGAAAAGGAGAAGGAAAAGAATTTTTGTATTCGCTCATTATTTGCATCCATTTCCATATTTATTGTTTGGGTACCTTCATTCAGTCACTTATTCTAGCCATCACAAGCTAATTAATCAACTATTTTTTACTTTCTGCAACAAAATGTAACTTTAAACATTGTGAAAATAGTCAAAACAGTAGGCACTGGGTATAGTTTATTAGAGGCTAGGCTATATGCTATCCTAGTTTTTTCTTTTTTTATTACGAAAATCAGCACATGTATGGTTGAGTTTTTTCTCCTTTAACTTTTGCCAGTTTTGATTGTAGGTTTATACACTGATATGATCTGGATGGTCATTTTTATTTTCACACATCTCACCATCCGCCAAGTTAGAAATTAATATAGACAAAAATTGTTTGAGCAAGAGAAATTATCCAATAACTATAAAACATTGAAAAATATTAGATTTTGAACATCTCACGTGAATAACTGAAAACTACAACGTATTGTGCCCCGTGTGAAAGGCCATTTGTAGAAACACTCTACTCTTAAATGTCGAGTTTCCAAATTATAGTTTTATATTCTTTGTACTCCATCTATGTATGTTACCTATGGATAATATGTTGGAACTTAAGTTGTTGTTTTTCCACAATTCTTTAAAGTCTCATTTAATAATGAAGAAGAGAAAAGGAGAAATACACTATAAATATGAAGAGTAAATTTAATGAAGGAATTCTTTATGATGTGTTAGGATACAGTATTTTAATAAGATAATTCATTTTTTTTGGAAGAATTTATTTCTCCTTAATTAATTTTATATTGTCTTTAATGTTATAAATAAATGAATAAGTTTTTTTTCTAAGAATGTTAAAAAATGATTAAACAATAATACTAATAATAATAAAAATATGAATAATATAATAATAATTATTAGACAATAATAATACTTACATGTATATGAATAAAAAGGATATTAATCGAATCCAACAATTCTTATAACAATCAGATATAACAAGTAAATGAGAAAAGGAGTAAAAATATTTTAGATTGAGACACACAGAGTGTTGTCCTTAGAGAGAAAAGTCCTACTACACATGGCAAAACAAAATCATGTACGCTTCTCTTCCAAAATATAACTACTTGTTAGGTCATTCGATTGTAGTGAAGGATCTCTGAATTTTTTATGAACATTGATGTCTTAAAAGATAATACATAGAAAAATACAAAACAATTGTAATAAATTTGATTAAATAAAATGTAAATTCGTAATAAGAAATATAGTCACTAACCATAAATAATATTTATCCATAAAATTAAAAGTCTAAAAAAAATAAATAACTATAAGATTATATTTTAATTATATTTTGTAAATTATATTAGATATTTCCAACACTTTACGCCAATAAATTTCTGAAATAATTGATAGTGAAAACAAAAAGTTGCATAAAAGAAAAAAAATAAAAATCCTTACAGCATAGAATATTTCAGCACATAAGAAAAAAAAAAGAGCTTCAAATGTGATGGCTTGACCTTTGGAGTGAGTGAGTGTGAAGTGAATGGCTAAGACTGAGTCAAACACTGAACTGGATATTTATAGTCAAGCTCTTCCAAATTTTATAAAAAAAAAAGGCAAAAAGAAAAAGAAACAAATTAGAAATGTTGGCAGCGATAATACATTTAGTGTGACTGTTTATAAAGACTCTTTAAAATATATTTCAATATTAATTTTATAAAATAATTCTTTGTTGTCAATTAATTAATTAGAAGAAATCAAGCTAAATAAAATAATAACATCAAAAGTGATTTAAGAAGTTAGTTAATTGTAAAATTATTTTCATTGAATAAAGTTAACTTGTTTAAA
This sequence comes from Vigna unguiculata, assembly GCF_037176805.1. Classification (NCBI taxonomy): domain Eukaryota; kingdom Viridiplantae; phylum Streptophyta; class Magnoliopsida; order Fabales; family Fabaceae; genus Vigna; species Vigna unguiculata. The sequence goes on along the minus strand of NC_140795.1, from coordinate 44,098,112 downwards.
TATATGATTCGGGTTTATTTCTTTGTACATTTTCATATAATAGATTACATGACGAAAATAAATAAGTGGATCTTTAAAATAGGTTTGATTTTTTGATTTATGTGTGGTGTGTAATTTTGTAACCCATACCATGGATATAGAACTTTAAAAGTCTTTTGATTTCATTTTTAGAATTTCCTTGTCACGATGTCCTAATTTTATAACTCATAGAATGGGTTGGACTACTTCCATTTTATTTTTCTTTCTAATGTTGTTAGTGTGCTTAATTTTCTAACTTTAATATGGACGAGGAATAAGAAATCCATGTAAACTAAAAACACATTTAAAGTGTAGGAAAGAGTTAAATAAAACAAAATCATTTGCTGTCTGTTTAAATACGATAAACAAAATCAGTCCTTCATCTGTGCCTTAGTTAACTGAATTTTCGTAATCAAAGAGTAAAACACATTTAAAGTTTTTGGGTGCATAGAAATGTGGTGGTCATTATCAAGAGGGTAATCTGTGGATCTTTTACAGCATCTCAAATATTTTCCACTTTTTTAGGTCTCTCTCCACTAATTTTTATGTAAAAAATTTCTAAATTTTAACTTTATAATTAATTAAAATGGATAGGCAGGGAATTTGTCTCAGTTAAGTTAATTGAAACATGTTTGAAAGTCGTTGTCGATTTTTGAATATTGGTGCTCAAATTTTATGAATTAAAAAATTGAAAAAACAGCATAATACCTACCAAAATTAAAATAATGATCTAGGTGATAGGCCGGCATTAACATGACCCATCTGGCTATGGAACAGGCCGACTACATCCTGACCCAAATAACAAAAAGACATGAACTTTTGAAGGCCAACATTTAGTGTGGACGTACAATTCAAACAATCCTTTCGTACTTTCTTAGCACCTAAATTACGTTGCTTCTCGTCCTTTAAATTGATAGTTTTAAAAAGAATATTCAAAAAAATTGATTTTAATATTTAGTGTAGAAAATTTAAATTGTTAAATAAATAGCGTATATATTTTCCTACTTGAGGAATGGATTTTGATATGCTGATAATGGTTTAATAAAAACATATTTGAGGCCAAATAAAGGTATCTTAGTAAAGTAATTTTGTTTTATCTGAGTACTTAAAGAAAGTTACACCAAAACTCTAACTAAATAAAAGGATATAACTATCGAGAATCTTAACTAATCTTTAGGCAAAATTACTAACTTAGGTCTCTTTCCTATCGTATAAAAGTAATGTATAAAAGAAAAGAAAAAATCTTTGTAAGTTAGGTATTTTGATGATTTGTATTTATTCTTCTTTCCTATCGCATATAAGTAAATAAAATTTGAAAAAGAAACCATAATATATGAATTAGTGAGTATGAGAGTGAAAAGGCTAAGACTATGTCAAACAACAAGTTGGGTTATTATACATCTCCGAACTTGATTAGAAAACAAAGAGAAAAAGAAAGTGGAGCCAACAATAGAGACAATCGGATATATAGGTAAGATATTTAGTGAGAACTTCACTATTTATGAAGAGAGTTTTCAAAAGGGATTTCAATACTAATTTTTGAAAAAGTAATTCTTTGCTTTCGTTCAGAAGAAATCAAGCTACAAAAAGTAGAACATTAAAGGTCATTTAAAGAGTTAGTTAATTGTAAAAACAATTTTTGGTTAAATAAAAGTTAACCGTTTATTTAAATATATGATTATCGTTTATTTCTTTAGTACATTTTCAGAGAATGTAAAATATTTAAACTTTTTGGCTGGAGACGAAGAGGAGTAATGCGCATATTTTGTAAGGTCTAAGCCAAAAAAGAAGATAAAATATGAAAGTGATATTGAGAGGTGAATTTGATTTTATAAAATTAGCATAGAAATTAAAATTGTTAAACAGATAGCGCAAGTATGAAAAGGCGATGCAGCTCTCTCTATAAATAGGGTACTTAGTATGTAAGCATAACCCATAACCACTTCTTTCTAATGAAAAAACACTTGTTTCTTTATAATAGCTTGTTAAAAATGACTTCCTCCTTTTTAATGGTTGTGTTTGTTTATTCGCTTTTGAAATCAACTTTTGGTGTGTGCAGAGAGATCGTGTGCATTGGAAGTGAGAGAGAGACACTGTTAAAGTTGAAGCATAATCTCACAGATCCTTCAAATAGACTCTCTTCTTGGAATGCCTCTGTCAACCCCAATTGCTGCCATTGGAATGGAGTTGTCTGCAACAACTTTACATCTCATGTTGCAGAGCTTCACCTCACCACTCCATTTCCTGATTTCGATTACCATTACGAAAATTACGAAGATTATGAAGAAGCATTGGAAGAGCACAATAGACGGGCCTTCAGTGGAGAGATAAATCCTTGTTTGGTTGATTTGAAGCATTTGAATTACTTGGATTTCAGCGGCAATCTTTTTCAATATATTCCAATTCCTTCTTTCATCGCAACAATTACTTCCTTAACTTATCTCAACCTTTCTCATGCTGGATTCATGGAAAATATTCCTTCTCAGATGGGAAATCTCTCCAATTTACTCTACCTTGATCTCAGTTATCTTTATTTTGAAAGTTATGAAAATGTTGATTGGTTATCTAATATGTCCAAACTTCGTTATCTTGACTTGAGCCGCACTTGGTCACTTGAAGAAGGTGTGTCAATTCCTTCTTGTCTTGGCTCAATGACCTCTTTAATTCACTTGGACCTCTCTTTTTCTAGATTCATGGGCAACATTCCTCCCCAGATTGGTAATCTTTCTAATTTGGTGTATCTAGACCTATATTATGCTGTCAATGGAACTATTCCCTCTCAAATTGGAAATCTCTCCAACTTGCTCTACCTAAATCTTCGAAGTGGTTATTCTATTGACAAATCTTTGTTTATTGGAAATGTTGACTGGTTGTCAAGTCTTACAAAACTTGAATATCTTAATTTAGGAGGTGCAAACCTATCCCAATCATTTCACTTGCTTCACTCCCTCTCAGCTCTTTCTTCTTTGCTGCACCTAGATTTGTCGAGATGTACACTTCCCCACTACAACCAACAATCATTTCTTAACTTCTCGTCTCTCCTCACTTTGGATCTTTGGGAGGTTTCTTATTATTCTGGAATCTCATTTGTTCCAAAGTGGGTATTTGGACTGAAGAAACTTGTTTCTCTTGTTTCAACTTTTAATCCCTTTGAAAGTCAAATTCCTGACGGTATTCGAAACCTCACACTTCTTGAAAATCTTGATTTGCATAAAAATTCATTTTCATCTTCTATACCTCATTGGTTTTATAGTAGTTTTCCTCATCTCAAATTTTTGGACCTATCAAGCAACAACTTACAAGGAAATATTTCGGATGCCTTAGGAAATATGACTTCTCTAGTTACACTTGATTTGTCATACAATCAACTTGAAGGTCCAATTCCAACTTCTTTTTGTTATCTTTGCAACTTAAAGGCAGTATATTTCTCATATCTCAAACTCAACCAACATATTAATGAAACTTTAGATATTGTTACTCCTTGTATCTCCCATGGACTCAGAACACTTGTAGTTCAAAGCTCTCAACTTTCTGGCAATCTTCCACTATCACTTGGAAAACTTTCATCATTAAGAACTCTTTCTCTATCCAACAATCAACTTAGTGGAAATCCGTTTGAAAGTCTTAGATCACTCTCTAAATTGTCAGATCTTGATATTGGTTATAATCGTTTTAAAGGAGTTGTCACAGAGGATCATCTCACGAATCTTACGAGTTTAAGTGGCCTTTATGCACCAGGAAACAATTTGACTTTAAAAGTGGGTACCAACTGGCATCCTACTTTTCAACTGACTTATTTGGATATGAGTTCTTGGCAATTAAGTCCCAACTTTCCTTCATGGATTCAATCACAAGACAAACTTGATTATTTAGCGATGCCTAACACGGGAATTTTGGATTCTATTCCCTATTGGTTTTGGAAAACATTATCTCAAGCTTCTTTTCTAAATCTCTCTCATAATCATATCCATGGTGAGCTTCAGACTACTTTAAAGAATCCAATATCTACAATCGCTGTTGATCTAAGTGCAAATAAGTTAAGTGGCAAATTTCCTTCACTTTCAAATGGTGTGGGTTTTTTGGACCTTTCAAGCAATTCATTCTCCAAATCCATGGATGATTTTTTATGCAAAGGTCAAGAGAAGCCAATGAAATTAGAATTTCTCAATCTTGCATCGAATAACTTATCAGGGGAAATACCGGATTGTTGGGACATCTGGCCTTATCTAATGGATGTAAATTTACAAAATAATAATTTTGTTGGAAACATTCCCCAATCCATGAGTTCCTTAATAGAGCTAGAATCATTAAGCATCCGTAAAAACTTGCTCTCGGGAACATTTCCTACAATTTTGAAAAAGACCAATAAATTGATTTTGTTGGATCTTGGAGAAAATAATTTTTCAGGAACAATTCCAACTTGGGTTGGAGAAAGTTTTTTAGATATGAAGGTTCTTATCCTTCGATCAAATAGATTTTCAGGTCATATTCCTGATAAAATATGTGATATGAGTCTTCTTCAAGTGTTAGACCTTGCACAAAATAATTTGATTGGAAACGTACCTACTTGTTTAATAGTTTGAAGACCATGACACAGATGAACAAAAGTATAACTGCTCTTATCTATTGTTCTGCCATAAACTATACATTTAAATATTCAGATCATACTGTAATCAGTGTTCGTCTTTGGTTGAAAGGAAGAGGAGATGAATACAAAAACTTTCTCGGGTTGGTAACAAGCATTGATTTGTCAAATAACAAATTAGTAGGAGAAATACCCAGAGAAATCACAGATTTAAATGGTCTGATATATTTGAACTTGTCCCACAACCAACTTATTGGTCACATTCCACAAAACATTGGTAATATGGGATCATTGTTGTCCATTGATTTTTCAAGGAATGAACTGTCTGGTGAAATCCCTCCAACTATTTCAAATTTGAGCTTTCTAAGCATGCTAGACTTGTCTTATAATCATTTGAATGGAAAAATTCCAACAGGAACTCAGTTGCAAACCTTTGATGCCTCAAACTTTATTGGCAACAATCTGTGTGGCTCACCACTACCCATCAATTGCAGCTCCAATGACAAAAGCTATGATCAGAATGGTAAAGGGAGTGATAAACATGAAGTGAACTTATTTTATGTGGGTATGACATTTGGATTTATGGTGGGATTTTGGATAGTAGTCGGTCCTTTGGTCATTTCTAGGTCATGGCGTTACGCCTATTTTCATTTCCTTGATCATGTGTGGTTCAAACTTCAATATTTTTTCTAATGTCAGTACAATATATCTAATGTGGTGAAAAGTAAAGTTATTATAAAACATGGAAGTTAATTTGAACTACTCTGTATTGCATAGTTGATCAAATTTCCAGGTAATTTACGTTTTGTTTGATTTATTTTCAAATATGAGAGTGTTATTTATTTAAATTACTAGTGGATTTCAAAGCTAAAGAATCTACATGTCCAACTTATTATGGATAAATTCTAGCTAATTTAACAAATTGCAATCTGTTGTTAGAAAATTTAGACAGTGTGAACTTAATTTGAACCATGTAGAACTCTTGTTGAAAAGAATTGAAGCAATATATTTAATGAGTTGCTTGGGTTTTAGATACTCAAAGGCATTCGTATTCAAATTTATAGATGGTTATAATTTCTTTCTCAATAGCAAGATTCAAAGGCATTATAAAAGACTACTTTCTTTCTCAATAGCAAGATTGAAATACTTTGTGAACGTTTAGTTTTGGATGTAGCATTTTTAACTTTATCTCTTCATTTTTTTAAATTTAGTCCATTTTATTTTAACATTTTACATATAAACAGGAGAAAAATGAGAATGAAGGTCTAATGACACCCATTGGAACTCTGTTGAATAGGCAAAATTGTCTTCTCTGCATTTGATAGACTTTTGATCAAAGATATGTAAAAAATTCTCATACATTGGATTAATCGGAGGAGTACTGCTTTCATTAATTGGTATTGTTAGTTTCAGTTTTCATTGTTAAAAGGTAAATGTTGAATGCCATAAATAAAAGCTTATAAAAGAAAAGTGATTCATGAAAGAAAGAGGTAGAGAGTAAAGAAAAGTAGTAATGGAAAGGAAGCAGATGCAGGATAAAATAGGTTAGTTTGATTGATTTGTATTGTCCTCTATAATTTATAAATGGATTGAGAAAGTGCTTAATATCTATAAAAAAAAAAAAACCATTGAAATCATTACATTGTGAACATTTGAGAAACATTGAAAACTATAATCTATTGTGCCCTCTATGAAAGACCAATTCCATCTATGTATTGAGAAATGAAAGGTGCTCAATTCTGTTTCATACATGATAGTCTTCTTTTGACATTAAAGATTTTCTGTGTCTGCAATATTTTTAAGGACACCTCTCCCTGTTTTTGTAATATTTTTTTTTTCAAAACTGGTCATCTTTTGAATCTAATTTCAAGAACCATAAGAGTAAGGTGTTTGGGAATTAGCTCCTAGAACGTATTTAATAAATTCCAAATTAATCTATAATTTATGATCACTGAATGGAGAGTGATTTGTTCTTAAAATTAATTGTTTTTCTCTTTCGTTCTTTCTACTTAATTTTTCTCGTATTGTTTATTGTTTGTGATTTACACTAGTTTTTCATTTGAAAAGTCTAGATCTAAATTTCCGTTTGGAGGACCAACAAGAAGTGTGGAATATTCTTCTAAATATAATTACTCCTTGTATTTGGTTCAATTATGAAAAAAAAATGGTTTTCTTTATTTGTTTAAAATCAATTGTGACATCCCATTTTAATAAGATTAAACTACTAAATAAAACGTCACAAGATCATGATAACAAGAAGCACTCAGAAAGATATAAAGCGTAGGAAAGATAACTATTACAGTCATCTGGAAGTACCAAAAGGAGTTCATAGGCATACAACCATGCCATAAGGAAACACAATCTAAAAGTGTAAGAGTCTTGCAAAAGGGTTGCCCTCAAGGCAACTAATACAAAAAGGCCTCATGGCCACGAACTACTCCTAAGACATCCAAGCAAGGAGATCTAAGCCGCACCGCTGCGTTTCCCGGATCCATCTCGAACCTCCCTCTCATCTGCTCCCACCAGAAGGTGATCATCGCAAGAGAGAACATACAATAGGACACAAACAGAAATGCAAGGGTAAGCTAGTGCAATTGGATCTTATCATGCTACAACAGGCAAGTACTTAAACATTCCTTGACATGCAACACACAAACACAGAACATCATGTTATAGCAGACAAACAAGACACTATGACTCGATTATCCGGATACATATATTAAGATCGGATTCACCGGACGCCTGCACTTGTGGTGGCCTCTACTGCTCTGCAGAGCCATTGCCAATGGGTTTCACCCTACCACACACAAGGTTAGCCTTTAAGCGTCTAAGGCCATTATCCTGCCAAAGACTAGGGCATCTCGCTACTCTCACCACTTGGGTCAGATTTCTCTACCTGAGACTCACTGACCCTTTAGAGTTTCGGGATGCGATCCTTACTTGAATCCTTATCCTAATATATACACTACACGCCACCATGAAGTCTCCCCATGGGACTCATGGAATTACGCCTATCACACCAACAGAATCATGTTTCTCATACCATAACCACCACCTTTATCTCATCATTAATTTCTCATGCTCATTATCAACCACCCAACACAACTTCATACATTACTCATGTTATCATACAGATTTTGGTACATATAACTCATACAACTCATGCCAATACACCAAAATCTTGCATATTCAAGATAAATAGCCATACACTAAGCCAAACATCCAAACATACTCGTGCACATTATATTTAGAAGGAATAATCAAAACAATGCATGCAATAAATCATTTAACAACCAAGAAAACATGACCCCCACTCGCACACTCGCTCAGGCGAGACGCTGACTTTCCAGATGCAGCGGATTCTCGCCCAAGCGAGATAAGCAAAAGGAGTCTCCACGAATTCTCGCTCAGGCGAGATGCTGTCCTCACAGAACACATCGGATTCTCGCTTAAGCGAGATGCGCGACAGTGGTGGCTTCACGGGATCTCGCTCAGGCGAGGCCTTCTCGCCTGAGCGAGACTATGCGTCGCTCAAGACGAGAAAGGGCCGCCTAGGCGAGTTCTCGTGGCAGGGAGCTCTCTGGTACTCTCGCCTAGGCGAGACAAGCTCGCTTGGGCGAAAATAGCAGAGTTCGCCACTGTCCAACCACATGCAATGGCGGAACCAGCTCGGATCCACACCCAAACACACATGCAACTCCATTACTCTCAATAAAACACATCATGCATGCATATAAACACGAAAGCGACCAAAAACAGCCAAGGACAACTTAAAACAGATGAATCTAGCTTCCCTTACCTCTATTTTTGAGAGCAACTTAAACAACAGATTCGAACTAAGGACACCACAGCTCCTGGAGTTAGGAAAGAGCTGGAACCTGGGAAAAGGAAGGGTTCTCCTAGCTCGAAGGCAGACCAGCTTGGTGCCCTAGCAGAGTTCCTTCTGATTTCTTAGAGAACTGGAGAGCAACCGTTTTTCTGAAACAGAAGCAAATGGGAATGTGAGGGTGGCTGGTAGGGTAGGGTGCCCTTCTGTAGGGCAGGGCCTTGGGCCTCCGAAAAGGCCAGGCCCAAAAAATTTACTGAAAAAGGAAAAAGGGGCTTACAATATCTCCCCAACAACAAAAATTTTTCGTCCTCGAAAAATTAGACTTACCAGAACAGATGCGGATATGAACTCCTCATGTCCTCCTCAAGCTCCCAAGTAGAGTCACCCGTCCTCCGGTCCCAAATGACCTTCACGAGACTAGTGGCTCTTCCCTTGCGCTCCTTCACTTGACGATCCTCTATAGCCACGGGCTGTACCACTACCTGGAGATTCTCCCTGACTTCCACATCTTCCGCTTCCAACACATGAGATGGGTCAAACACGTACTTCCGTAGCTGTGAAACATGGAAAACTGGGTGTAGATTAGCCAACTGAGGTGGCAATGCAATCTCATAAGCCACGGGCCCTATCCTCCTCAAGATCTGATATGGACCCAGAAACTTAGGAGACAGCTTCCTCGAGCGGATAGCCCTCCCCACACCAGTGGTTCGGGTCACCCTCAAGAACACATGCTCCCCAGCCTCAAACTCTAGGGGCCTCCTTCTTCGGTCCGCATATGCTTTCTGACGACTCTGGGATGCTTGCAACCTGTCTCTCACTAACTGCACCTTCTCTGTGGTCTGTTGCAATAACTCAGGTCCCACCATAACTGACTCACCATCCTGGTACCAACATAAAGGAGTCCTACATCTCCTCCCATACAAAGCCTCATAAGGTGCCATCCCTATGCTCGCTTGGTAACTGTTGTTGTAGGTAAACTCCACCAGCGGTAACACCTCGTCCCAACTGCCAAGGTGATCCAAGATACATGTCCTCAACAAGTCCTCCAAGGACTGAATCACTCTCTCTGACTGGCCATCCGTCTGAGGATGGTAAGCAGAACTCATCCTCAACCTGCTACCCATAGCCTCCTGCAGTGCCTGCCAGAACCTGGAAGTGAACCGGGGGTCTCTGTCAGACACTATGTTACTAGGCACTCCATGAAGTCTCACTATCTCTCGGATGTAAAGCTGGGCCAACTTGGTCATAGACATCCTGAGATTCACAGCCAAGAAGTGAGCACTCTTCGTTAAACGATCAACCACTACCCATATAGCATCATGTCCTCTCACGGTGCGAGGCAAGTGGGTAACAAAATCCATAGCTATGCTATCCCACTTCCACACCGGAATATCCAAAGGTTGAAGCGTTCCACCGGGTTTCTGATGCTCCACCTTAGCCTTTTGACAAGTCAAACAGGCCGATACGAACTGTGCAACCTCCTTTTTCATGCCCTGCCACCAAAAGTTCTCCTTGAGGTCTTGGTACATCTTAGTCATGCCAGGGTGCAGACTAAGACGACTCTTGTGTCCCTCCTCAAGGATCAACTTCCTCAACTCTGCATCCTCTGGTACACAAACCCTGCCTCTGAACCTCAACACACCATCACTGCCCAAGGCAAACTCCTTGGCCTGATCCGTCCCCAGTAGTTCTTTCACCTTCTGTAGACTAGCATCCGTGGCTTGTCTTTCTCTGATTAAGCCCAAGAAGTCACTAGATATGACCAAGGTGCTACACCTAATGAATTCCGGCTCCAACTCATACTGTAGCTTCATGTCTCTGAAGCTCTCAAGCAATTCCAACTCTTTCATCATCAAGTGTGCCACATGCACTGTCTTCCTACTCAAGGCGTCTGCCACCACATTCGCCTTCCCTGGGTGGTAGAGAAGCTCGAAGTCATAGTCCTTCAAAAACTCTATCCACCGCCTTTGCCTCATATTCAGCTCTTTCTGATCGAAAAGGTACTTCAAGCTTTTGTGGTCACTAAACACCCGGAACTGCGCACCATACAGGTAGTGCCTCCAAATCTTCAAAGCAAAAACCACTGCTGCCAACTCGAGATCATGAGTAGGGTAGTTCTTCTCATGAACCTTCAACTACCTAGAAGCATACGCTACCACCTTCCTCTCTTGCATCAAAACACACCCAAGACCCTGATGAGAGGCATCACAGTAAACCTCAAAGGGTTTACTCACATCTGGGATTACCAACACTGGAGCACTCGTCAACCTGTGCTTGAGTTCCCTGAAGCTCTCTTCACATCTATCAGTCCATGCAAACGGTTGGTCTTTTCTGGTTAGCTGTGTCAAGGGTGCCACTATCTTAGAGAACCCCTCTATAAATCTCCTGTAGTAGCCAGCCAAACCCACGAAGCTTCGAATCTCAGTCACTGACTTAGGACATTCCCACTGTATCACGGCCTCTACCTTAGCTGGATCCACAGCTATACCCTGAGCTGATATAATGTGCCCCAAGAACTGCACCTCTCTCATCCAGAAGTCGCACTTTGACAACTTGGCAAACAGTTGCTTCTCCCTCAAAATACCAGGCACTACCCTCAGATGCTCGGCATGTTCCTCCTGCGTCCTGGAGTAGATGAGAATGTCGTCTATGAAGACCACGACAAACTGATCTAAAAACGGACGAAAGATCCGGTTCATGTAATCCATGAACAAAGCCGGGGCATTAGTCACACCGAATGGCATGACAACATACTCGTAATGCCCGTATCTGGATCTGAAAACAGTCTTCTCAACATCTTCTGCCTTCACTAGAATCTGATGATAACCTGACCGGAGATCAATCTTGGAGAACACAGATGCCCCATGAAGTTGATCCATCAAGTCATCTATTCTTGGCAAGGGGTACTTATTCTTGATAGTCAGCTTGTTCAGCTGCCTATAATCCACACACAACCTCGAGCCGCCATCCTTCTTCTTTACCAACAAAACAGGCGCTCCCCACGGCGAAACACTCGGCCGTATAAACTGTTTCTCAAGCAATTCCCCTATCTGTTTCTTTAACTCCACCAACTCCGCTGGCGCCATGCGGTAAGGAGCTATCGATACAGGACCGGCTCCTGGTACCAAGTCTATGGAGAACTCAACCTCTCTCCTCGGAGGCAAACCTGGTACCTCTTCGGGAAACACATCCTTGAATTCTCTGACCACTGGTATCACTGATATCTTTTCCTCTTTCTCAACTTCCGTCCTGGCAAAGACTATATAATACTGTGCACCGTCCCGGATTTCCTTCATGACCTCATGTGAAGATATTAGCTCGGGTTCCTCCGAGCTGGGAAACAACAACTTCTTCTCTCGGCAGTCGATTAGAACGCGATTGGCAGAGAGCCAATCCATTCCCAAGATCACATCTAACCCTTGCAGAGGGAGGCATATAAGATTGACTTTGTATACGCGTCCCTCTATCTCAACTGGACATCTAGAACACACTGAAGAAGTTCTAACCAACCCAGATGCCGGAGTAGATACCACGAGATCAAACTGTAGCTCACACACCGGCAGACCCAACTCCCGCACACAAGACTCTAACACAAAAGAGTGTGTCGCTCCAGAATCAAAAAGAACACAACAGGACTTGCCAGATATCACACAACAACCAATAACTAGGTTACCTGAACCTGCTGCCTCGGACCCCGTCGTCGCAAAGACCCTGCCTGTAGCCTGAGGCCTGCTGCCTCCTCTCCTCTGCTGAGTCTGACCCGAAGTCTGGCTCGTAGTCGGTGGTGAGGGTCGTGCCACTGTCCTCCTCAAAGTAGGACAATCCCTACCAAAGTGGCCCTCTCTGCCACAATGGTTGCACCTGCGGAAACCCGATAGCTGTGGGCAGAAACTCTTCACATGCGGTCCTCCGCAATGGTGGCACTGGATCCTGCTGGGTGGGGAAGAAAAACCTCTGGACCCCTGTGACTGTGGATGAGGTCTAGCATAAGGCTTCCTCTTCTCATCTGCTCTCGGCCTGGACCCAGATGGTCCGCTAACTCTCTGCTGTGGCTGCTGCTGGGCTTCCACCTCTACCTTCATTCGCTCCATGACCCTGGCCTTTTCCACTAAGGCCGCAAAGTCCTTGATGGACAGTGGAGCTACCATCAGGCGGATGTCTCATCTGAGACCATTTTCAAACTTTCTGCATCGCCACTCTTCATCTAGTGGCATGGTGTAGAAACGCCCCAGATGCTTGAACTGCTCGGCGTACTCGGCCACGGACCTGTTTCCCTGTGTCAGTTGGAGGAACTCAACCTCCTTAGCGTACCTCACGCTATCAGGGAAATACTCAGACAAGAACCTCTTCTTGAAGGCTTCCCATGTGATATCCTCGTGCTTCTCTTCCATCACCAGCTTCATGCTGGCCCACCAATGCTCAGCCTCTCCAGTGAGCATGTAGACAGTGAAAGCCAGTCGGCTCTCATCCGGGCACCTCTTGGCCTCAAAGATGCGCTCCATATCTTTCATCCATTGGTCCGCCTGGTCAGGACTCTTCTTGCCATCAAACATGGCAGGTTGGTGCTTCAAAAAGTCTTCCAAACTCCATTCAGGGGGGTGGAGGTTGGGGATGAGGACCATACATCGGAGCACCAGCAGCATTCTCCCCTAACTGACGGAGAGCATCCACGTGCTGCCTCTGAGCATCCTCTGCAGCCTGCCTAGCAGCTTCCATCTGTTGCATCATGAAGTGCTACTGCTCAAGAGAGGCTTCTTGGCGCTGCATCGCCGCCTCATGCTGTTGCATCATAGCATTGCTTTGTTGCGTCAAGGCTGCAGCCATAGCCTCGATCGCCCTAGCTAGGTCTTGCCCATCACTCTGAGAAGGTTGAGGAGGAGCTACACGAGGGGGTGCCATATCACTGGACACACAGAAAGCACCATTAGAAACTGGATTAGACTGGAACTCATCTAAACACAACAAAGAGGGCACAACTAAAGCTAAGCAACCACATAACCCACAGACACTTAGGAACGAAGGCTCTGATACCATAAAAGTGTGACATCCCATTTTAATAAGATTAAACTACTAAATAAAACGTCACAAGATCATGATAACAAGAAGCACTCAGAAAGATATAAAGCGTAGGAAAGATAACTATTACAGTCATCCGGAAGTACCAAAAGGAGTTCATAGGCATACAACCATGCCATAAGGAAACATAATCTAAAAGTGTAAGAGTCTTGCAAAAGGGTTGCCCTCAAGGCAACTAATACAAAAAGGCCTCATGGCCACGAACTACTCCTAAGACATCCAAGCAAGGAGATCTAAGCCGCACCGCTGCGTCTCCCGGATCCATCTCGAACCTCCCTCTCATCTGCTCCCACCAGAAGGTGATCATCGCAAGAGAGAACATACAATAGGACACAAACAGAAATGCAAGGGTAAGCTAGTGCAATTGGATCTTATCATGCTACAACAGGCAAGTACTTAAACATTCCTTGACATGCAACACACAAACACAGAACATCATGTTATAGCAGACAAACAAGACACTATGACTCGATTATCCGGATACATATATTAAGATCGGATTCACCGGACGCCTGCACTTGTGGTGGCCTCTACTGCTCTGCAGAGCCATTGCCAATGGGTTTCACCCTACCACACACAAGGTTAGCCTTTAAGCGTCTAAGGCCATTATCCTGCCAAAGACTAGGGCATCTCGCTACTCTCACCACTTGGGTCAGATTTCTCTACCTGAGACTCACTGACCCTTTAGAGTTTCGGGATGCGATCCTTACTTGAATCCTTATCCTAATATATACACTACACGCCACCATGAAGTCTCCCCATGGGACTCATGGAATTACGCCTATCACACCAACAGAATCATGTTTCTCATACCATAACCACCACCTTTATCTCATCATTAATTTCTCATGCTCATTATCAACCACCCAACACAACTTCATACATTACTCATGTTATCATACAGATTTTGGTACATATAACTCATACAACTCATGCCAATACACCAAAATCTTGCATATTCAAGATAAATAGCCATACACTAAGCCAAACATCCAAACATACTCGTGCACATTATATTTAGAAGGAATAATCAAAACAATGCATGCAATAAATCATTTAACAACCAAGAAAACATGACCCCCACTCGCACACTCGCTCAGGCGAGACGCTGACTTTCCAGATGCAGCGGATTCTCGCCCAAGCGAGATAAGCAAAAGGAGTCTCCACGAATTCTCGCTCAGGCGAGATGCTGTCCTCACAGAACACATCGGATTCTCGCTTAAGCGAGATGCGCGACAGTGGTGGCTTCACGGGATCTCGCTCAGGCGAGGCCTTCTCGCCTGAGCGAGACTATGCGTCGCTCAAGACGAGAAAGGGCCGCCTAGGCGAGTTCTCGTGGCAGGGAGCTCTCTGGTACTCTCGCCTAGGCGAGACAAGCTCGCTTGGGCGAAAATAGCAGAGTTCGCCACTGTCCAACCACATGCAATGGCGGAACCAGCTCGGATCCACACCCAAACACACATGCAACTCCATTACTCTCAATAAAACACATCATGCATGCATATAAACACGAAAGCGACCAAAAACAGCCAAGGACAACTTAAAACAGATGAATCTAGCTTCCCTTACCTCTATTTTTGAGAGCAACTTAAACAACAGATTCGAACTAAGGACACCACAGCTCCTGGAGTTAGGAAAGAGCTGGAACCTGGGAAAAGGAAGGGTTCTCCTAGCTCGAAGGCAGACCAGCTTGGTGCCCTAGCAGAGTTCCTTCTGATTTCTTAGAGAACTGGAGAGCAACCGTTTTTCTGAAACAGAAGCAAATGGGAATGTGAGGGTGGCTGGTAGGGTAGGGTGCCCTTCTGTAGGGCAGGGCCTTGGGCCTCCGAAAAGGCCAGGCCCAAAAACTTTACTGAAAAAGGAAAAAGGGGCTTACATCAATGGTGTTAAGCTACAAATATTATGCTGATAAAATAAATAATTGAAATGAAAAATAAAATAAAAAAATTAAAACATAGCAAACTAATAAGAAATGTTAAAAAAACTTACAATATCTAACATGACATAAAAAATTGTATATTTAAATCTTATGAGCTCAACAGCATTAAGTCCATAGTTTAACAAAATCAAATAAATTAAAGAAATAAAATATTAATGGAAGAGTTGCATGGGTTTGCATATCACATACTCAAGTGTGTATTTTTCAACATTTATTAATTATAACCTAATCTCATCAGAAAAAAAGGCCTATGCATATATATATATATATATATATATATATATATATATATATATATATATATATATATATATATATATATATATATATATATATATATATATATATATATATAAAACACTCAAAAAAATAAAATAATAAAATATGGGCAATATGTTTAATAATATAATGAAAATAAAAATAAACAAAATTATACAAGACAAAAATTTAAACATGTATTCTCTAATAATCATGACTAATAATGTTTAATAATAAAGGATTAAAATGTTTTCTTTAATATGATCATTTTTCATGATACTGTATTGTTCAACTTAAAATTGAATTGGAAAGACAACATAACAACCTATCCAAAGACTTTGAATGGGAAGACTTTTCAAGTAAACAAAGTTCAAACAAAAAACAAAGCGTTCAATACGAAGACTCTTCCAATAAAAATGAGTGTAGACTTTTCATAATCTACGAACTCTGTTGATATGGAAAGGTTTAATTATATCTTTGGTCCCCATTTTGGAGTCAAAATCTCAAAATCGTACCCAAATGTTTAAAAGTCTCAAAATGGTCCTTTTTTTTGTTGAAACGTCTCACGTTTGCCCTTGCCGTTAAGTCAACGTTGACGCCGTTAGAGGGAGTGCCACGTGTCAGTTCCTCGATTTTTTGAATTTTTTTTTGAATTTTTTTAAAAAAATTAAAAAAATTGTCACGTGTCAAGTTGTCATCGTGCCACGTGGCAGTGATAGTGACATGTGTCAGTATGACGCCACATGTCATTTTCTTAGTCTCAATTTGGTCCCTTTATTTTAATTTGTCTCAATTTAGTCCCAATTTTTGTAAAAATGGAGCAATTTTGTCCCTCTCCAAATTGAAATCAAATTTAATTTCTGTATAAATGTACACAAATATTTCCATCAAAATTGATATTTCAAGTAAATATTTTTAACCAAATTAAGTTCATTTAATTAATATTTTACATTGAACTTTATTTAAAATGGTTTAAAAGTTGTTAATAGAAAATAATGTTAATAGAAAAAAAATCATAAATTACCTAGTTCATGTTACAATAAAACACATATAAATTCAAAATTTGAAAACAATTTTAAGTAAAGTTGAATGTGAAACATAATTTTAACTAAACTTAGTTATGTTAAAAATATATAATAAAAATATCAATTTGAATAAAAATATCAAATTTAATAAAAATATTGGTATAACATTTATATAAAATTAAATTTTGTTTCAATTTGAAGGGGGACAAAATTGTTCCTTTTTATAAAAAATTGGGACTAAATTGAGACAAATTAAAATAAAGGGACCAAATTGAAACTAACAAAATGACACGTGGCGTAATATTGACACGTGTCACTGTCACTGCCACGTGGCACAATGACAGCTTGACACGTGGCAATTTTTGATTTTTTTAAAAAAAATCAAAAAAAAATTCAAAATAAAAAAAAAATCAAAAAAAATTAATAAAAAAATTCAAAAAATTGAGGAACTGACACATGGCACTCCCTCTAACCTTAACTCAACGGGAAGGGCAAACGTGAGACGTTTCAAAAAAAAAAGGGATCATTTTGAAACTTTTAAAAATTTAGGTACCATTTTGAGATTTTAACTCCAAAATGGAGACTAAAGACAAAATGGGAACTAAAGACATAATTAAACCATATGGAAATTTAAAGTGAATTACTGATATAAAAGAGTGAACATGTTTAGAATGGAGAAAGAAGGCATTGCGCCAGGAGTATATATAATAGAGAGAGTTTAATATGCAGAACCAAGATTTCTGCTGTAAAAGAAGATTTAGTTTCATATACAAAGACGGTGTGATGAAGAACTGTTCCATTTTAATTCTCTTCCACCTTTGTTGGCTTTCACTTTTTATACCAACTTTTGGTGTGCGCGGAGAGACGGTGTGCATTACCAATGAGAGAGACATTGTTGAAGTTGCAGCATCATTTCAAAGATGCTTCAAATAGGCTTTCATCTTGGAATGCAACTGTCGATTCTAATTGTTGTAAATCTTTTGTTCCAAAGTGGATTTTTGGATTGAAAAGACTTGCTTCTCTTAGTATAAATCTTTTGTCAAAGTATAAATTCCACTAAGTATCGGCAATATGAGATGGTTAGAGTCTCTGATATCAGTTTTTTTCTATTTCAGGGTCCTTTGACTAGAATATTGTAAAATAGGGTTCGTTGAATTTATTTTTTTTTAAATAGGTCATGTCGTTAGTTGGGAAGACGACTTCCAAGATGAAATCGTCATTCGCAAGACCGGTTTGGCTTTTTTCTTTTTTTTTAAAATGAATGTCGTTACTTCACATAATGGTTTTAACATAAACACTTTTCATTTTTCTTTTAACTTTTTAGTTTTTCAGTTTTAATTATTTCTTTTTCTTTATTTTATTTTTTAAATATTTCAGATTTTTTTTTTAAATTTAATGGTTTTGCTTTTCTTTTTCAGTTTTGATTAATTTTTTTATAAGTTTTCAGTTTTTCGTTATTTGTTTTTTTAAACTGATTAGTTATCAATATTTTTTAAATTTTTAATTTTTTTTCAAATTTTGTTAAATATAAAAATTATATTGATTGTATATGTAATTATTTTTAGTTTATTTTTCTTATGTAATTTTATATTATTTAATCTATTTTATTAAGTTTATTTTATTACAAATACAATCAACATAATTTTTATATCTAATAAAATTTGAAAAAAATTCAAAATTCAAAAAATATTAATAACTAATCAATTTAAAAAAAAATAACGAAAACTGAAAAATTATAAAAAAATTAATCAAAACTGAAAAATCAAAAAAATAACCAAAACGGTTAAATTTAGAAAAAAAAAATCTGAAATATTTAAAAAATAAAATAAAGGAAAAGTAAAAGAAATAATTAAAACTGAAAAACTAA
This sequence comes from Vigna unguiculata, assembly GCF_037176805.1. Lineage (NCBI taxonomy): Eukaryota > Viridiplantae > Streptophyta > Magnoliopsida > Fabales > Fabaceae > Vigna > Vigna unguiculata. The sequence goes on along the minus strand of NC_140795.1, from coordinate 44,079,515 downwards.
AAAGTTAAAACAGGACGACTTCAGTTTTCTATTAAACAAAAACTTTATGTGAAGTAACGACATCCATTTAAAAAAAAAAAAAAAGCGAAGTCGTCCTCCCAGCTAACGACATGACCCATTTTTAAAAAGGAAATTCAACGAATCCCATTTTATAATATTTTTGTCAAAAGAACCCTGAAATAAAAAAAACTCTTGATATCTCAAGAAATCGACTTTCTGGATAAATCCCTTCGATCATATCAAATTTGAACTTTCTCAACCAATTGGACATGTCTCATAACCATTTGAAGGGAAAATTCCAAAGTGGCACTCAAATTCAAAGCTTTGAAGCATCCAACTTTGTTGGAAATAATTTGTGCGGTCCACCTTTACCCATCATCAATTGCAGTTCCAACAAACAAATTCCATACATTGACTACTCTGAAACAAAGAACGGTGAAGATGGAGTGAATTGGTTCTTTGTGAGCATGACGGTGGGATTTATTCTGGGCAGTTGTTGCTCCTTTGTTCATTTATAAATTATGGCCGATATACGTACTTTTGCTTCCTTGATGACATGTGGTACAAATCGCAATCATATTGGTTATTGTTGGTTGGTAATTGATAACAAATTCAGACAAAAAAGAAAATGAGTGAAAGAAACAATTATTTATTTTACAAAGTATGTATTTCATGAAAAACATACAAATTTACTTTAGATTGAACTAGGGTAAACGCATGCGTTATTGTGCCTGTGTATCTATTTTTTAAGGGTTAAATATGTTTTTGGTCCCTTAACTTTCGGTAAATTTTGGAATTAGTCCATTTTGAAACTTTGGACTAATTTAGTCATTTATCTTTCAAAATGCGTGAATTTAGTCCTTTTAATCAATTTTTTTAAGTTTATTTGACATTTCAAGTGCGTTTCATAATATTATTTGACTTAATATTAAAACAAAAATGTGTTAAACAATATAAACAACTTAAATACAATCCTGAAATGTATACGAAACATTAACTAAACTTACCAAAATTTGATTAAAAGGACTGAATTCACATATTTTGAAAGATGAAGGACTAAATTGGTCCAAAGTTTCAAAATGGACTAATTTCAAAATTCACTAAAAGTGGAGGGACCAAAAACATATTTAACCCATTTTTTAAATATGCGTGATATTATATTAATAGATAATAATATTGTAATGTTATTAAGTTAATATATAAATTAAAATTATATTTATTAAAAATAAAGTGAAATATATAAGAACAGACAAAAGAATAACCATTGATAAATAAAGAAGAAGAGAAGAAACAAACACATCCAATTTTATAAAAAACTTGTGAAAGTAACGGTCAACTTTTAAAAATTTAATAAATTATTATATTTAAAGGATAAAATTGGTATTTTAAAATGTGAATACATACATTTATATATTATTATAGATATCACACATTATCTTTAAACTTTTATCTTGATGGTAATAAAAGGTCTTGCGGGCGACGGTGTCTCCCACTAAGCATAATATGCATCCCTCCTCTTGGTAATATTGTCTTTTTATTTAATTTGTTGGTTTAATTAGTAATTTGACTTTTCTATGTTATTTATTTATTTTGATTTCAATAATTTTTTTACTCAATTGAGTTTCTATTTTTTTTTTTAAATATTTGATGTGATTCTTCTATCAAATTGGTGTTAGTGGTGTTTAAAAGATATGTCAAAATTGGGATCACTGAAAAAGCACCACGTATCAAAAATAACAAATCAAAGGAGTTTCAAAATAGAAATAACTTAGATTTTGACATTTAATATCTTCCAAATGTTACATTAAGTCTTTTTTAAAGAAATAAGAGTCCAATTGAGTTTAAAAATATATATAGATCAAAATAAATTAAAAATTAAAATATAGAAAATAAATTACTAATTAGGTCTTATCTATTTTTCGAAGTAAATTACTAATTAGATAAAAAACATCCAATTACATACAATTTAAATTCATACTTTATCAAAATAGAGTCAAATATAAAGTAAAACAAATAATACTTTAATCAATATAAAACATAATAGAGTAATGAGGTTGGGACACCTCACTTGAGATCAGTGGCGGATCTTAACTAATATTTTAGGAGGAGAAAAATAATACAGTAAAAATTTATATATTTAATTATTATCACAATACATAATTTAGTATAATCATAACAATATAAAGAAATAATAATTATTGTCATTTGTTCTTTCATATTCTTGAACTCATCAATAATTGGACTAGAACTAAATTTTCAACTATTTCTTTTTCAATGTAAATAAACAAATTGTCAGCAAAAATCTCACCTTCCATCTTTAGTCAAGATAATCTTAATTACAAAAAAATAATTTTTCTATTATAGTAATGACTCACCTGTAATTCTTTGAACTTTAAGAACAAAATTTATGATTGGACGATTAAGTCAATAGTATCATGGTCTAGAATATATGTGAAAAAGTTCAATTTGTCTTGTTTTCATCTTCACACCTTCACACCATTCCCCTTTTTATCATTTTTAATATATGAACTTGTTCTTTTATTTTTCACCTATATATTTTTTTTAAGATTAAGACTAAAGAATAATTTGTCATAATCTAATAAAAATTGAGATGTAAATACTAAAATAAAAATTCATGATAAACAAGCTACAATTAAAAATCAATTATGAAAAAAAAACATAGTACAATATTTTTTTCTTCTATATTTCTAAAAATGAATATACAAAAAGCTCGTTAGATAAAAAATTATTTTAACTATTAAAATAATATTTCACTATCAAGTAAGATAAAAAAGTATTTTTTTTTTCAAGAATGGAAGAGAACATATGAGAGATAAGAGTAAAGGCAGCTATTATTTTTCTCTTTAAAAAAAACAAGTAAAAATAAAAAATGAGAACAATATGTGAGAAACTCAAGAGACAAATTAAAAATATCTTAATTTTTTATTCTTTATTATATTTGATTCCAATTTTTATTATCAATTAACACTACTAAAAAACTCATATTTCATAGCAATTTTGTTTTGAAATTTTATTTTGCAGAAATATTTACAAATTTTGTTATGAAAAAAAAATTTGCAGAAAATTGCTTCCAATTTTTTTGTAAAATATTTTGTATAAAACATTTTTCGCAACAAATTTTGTAGTAAATACTTTTGAATTTTATAATTTTGTAGGAAATAAGAAATTACCTACCAATTAAGATTCTTAGAAAAAAAAGTAAGAAAAAGTTTTTTTTTACAATTTTTTTAACAAATTTGAAATAAAATTTTCATGTAATATGAGAATTTTTAATAGTGTAATATTAATATTATGATTTATAAATAAAAAATATATTTAATTTAACTTTCTTTGATTCCTTATATACTACACGTAATTTAAAAAATTTAAATACTATACATAATTCAAAAAATTTCAAAACTTTAATTACATAAATTATAAAAAAAATCAAAACTTTTGTGCATACATAATTTAAAAAAAATTAAAAATTTTAACTAAATAAATTAAAAAAAAAAATCAATTTTTTTTGGGTGCCATGCGCCTGCTCCTATTATCCTCCGCCGCCACTGCTTGAGATGAATATACATAGACAAAGTAACAATTGTCTCCTTTCCTAAATTGAACATTTTTTTTTAAGATTGATGTGTTGATTTTTTTTATTTTATTTTTTGTGTTTTCTCTCTTATGATTTCTTTTTATTTTTCTTTAAAAATGTGTATATCCTTATGGTAATGTTCATTTTTATGGTGTAACTTGCAATCATTACACTTTTCTCAATTTGAATTCGACTTCTGAATTTTGGTTCAATTGAAACAAGAGCTTTAGAGAAAGTCCAAAGGTTTTTCATCTTTGGTAATACTTCATGAAATAAGAGGTGAGACGAAGAGTTCATGTTCGTATGCTCTCTACCTTCATTACACGGAGACTCATAGTCTCATCAAATGAAATCATTAGACGAAACCTTTAACTGTTAATCGTTGGATTAGATACAGGGTTTCAGAAAAAATACTTCTCATGTCTGTCATAATACTCACTTAATTACTCATTTAATAGTTATAGTAATTATCGTATTTGAAAAAGTAGTGGTATATCATATTTCTATAATGTTAAAAAGTCCGTATTTAGAAAACTATTTTATTATGTATTTTAAATTGAGTCTCCACCGTTCATTAAGGCGAGGTAATCATTTGCTATAATTTTTGTTTTAATATTTAATTTATAAAAATACAATGACATCGTAATTTATGTTGATGTCTTAATATAGTAAAAGTTTTATATTGATGGTTAATTTCCTACCTGTTACTTCTTTATATCTTTCATGAGTCAAAACTAAAATATCCTACATTCTTTAGCAGAAAACACGATATGAATTTTAAAAATTTCTTTCAAAAGTATAAGTTAAACAGTAATATTGTAATTTAATATTTAAGTAATATACATACTTTTGAGCATCGTATAGTTTACCTCGTGGTAGCAAGTGATCCTCGATTCATCAATACAATTGGGAATAAGAAAAACTGTAAACCAAAGTAGTTACTGATATTTACCACTCCATCCTCTTCGTCTAACAAAAGCAGTTGGTCGCACACGATCACTTTCAGACCCACCTCTTTTACTCCTTGCCATCTTTATCTCAATATACAACAACAAAAATCAGCACATTTATGGTTGAGTTTTTTCTCCTTAACTCTTGCTTACTTCTAAACCATCAAATGCAAATGGAATTGTATATGGCATTGTGCAAGAATATCAACGTTCTCATTTATAATCGTAGCATATTATAGTCAAAATGTTAAGGTTACCCCACTTCTCCTTTTGTGTTTTTCCACAATTCATTAAAGTCTCATTTAATAAATATGAAGAAGGGCAATGGAGAAATCCACTATAAATAAGAAGAGTAAATTTAAGTGTTGTTACCACAATTTAGTAAGTCTCTGATTTATAGAGAATTTGGGTAGATGTGTGTCAATGGAAGGTTTGCAAATTTAACTAGAAAAATTGCATCTTAAATAATAATATTTTTGTTAAATATTCATGGATGTAGGCATTGAGGTATTGAACCACATTAAACTTATGTTGAGTTTTGTTTCTACTCCTATTTATTGGTATGCTTATCAACAAATGTCATATCCATATACATTTAGTCAATATATTGATAATTTGTTTTTGGGTTTTTGAATTTTTGAGGAAAGAGTACATCTAAATATAGATAATAGTATATATTATATAGACTGAGTGGAGTAGAAAATACGATTAGATTGCATTTCATCTTCTTCTACTACACCACTACTACCTTGTCTATTTAATACACAAATCATTCAATGTCTTGATAGTACTGTTAAAGGTAGATCTAGGTTCATTCTTAGAGCCTATAACCTAAGAACTTTCAAACCTAGTGCGATTCCTCCACTCCTGGTTGAGTGAATTTTTGCCTTAAGTGCAAGACTCTTATCCATCCCATCCCTCTAGATCATGTGGAAGCCTCTAGCAAGAGTGAGATGATTTGATTGGACCATAGTTTAAGACCAATTTTCCAACTCAGTCCAAACCACTTAAGTAGATGAGTAGTCAATTCATCATTAAGCAAAAATCAAACCAAAAACTATTGAATAAAAGCATAGATAAATATCCAAGAAAGAGTACAAAGAATTGGAATTGATTACATCTAACCTTAACACAAGAGAGTTTGGTTACTCATAGAATATTGCAATACAATTCCAACAACATTTATGCATAGGATTTACAATAAAAACATTTCTCTCGAGCCTCACAAGCTCATTCCTACTTTATTACTACATATTTGATCCTCCCCTCAATGCCTAAACTGAGGACATGAGGTTTCTATTTATAAAAATTTATGGGCGATGCTCAACCCAACTTTTAGTGCTCAGCCACAAAGGTTTCTTTCTGTGGAGGGTTTTCTTTTGTCTTTGTCGCCTTTGTAGCTAAGCATTATATTGTTGTGGCTCAGCCATGCACCACCTTAAGTGTTGAGCATCATTCCCTTTGTAACTTAGCTCCAAAAGTCACATTCTAGATCTTTCCTTGATCGTCTTACTAGAGCTCACTCGCGGATTTTGAGTAAGATAAGTGTCAAATTTATTTGAAAATTTTACGTATTCTAAACACTTATCAGTTCCCATTTTCATCCCCTAATTTACTATACTTAGGTGAAGCTTGCATTACTTCTTTGATTTTGTTTTAGTTTGTGTTGACCTCTTTGTTCTAATCCCAGCAAGCGCACTAGATGAATTGTAGTATGCACAAGTGTCGTATTCATAAAGACTTGTACAAATATTCAAATTATCTAACTTTATTTGATTTTCTATACACAGTTTTGATGACAATGTTGTGAGTGACTTAAACAAAATAGTAAAAGATTGAAAGTAATAAATAAATATTGAGATTGAAATTCGTCTATCTTCATTAATTATACTATTACAGTTTTATCAAATAATAGAACAAGCATTTATTGTTAATGAAAGTTCTAAGGTAGATCTAAATCAATTCCTTAAGTTTAGACTATAAAGATCTCAAACACAATATTGATACCTCAAACGTTGATGTATGAACCTTTGTTTTAAGTGTAAGACTTTTAATTTAACTAAAGCATTCAAATCTACTACTAACATATAAATACATTATATAACTTGGTTGGATTATAGATTTAAGATCAATTTTCTAACTCAATTCAAATTAGTTAAATAAGATGAGTACTCAGTTCAAGCTAAACAAATTCTCCACATTCTTCATTCTAATAATTGAAAGCTAAATAAGATAGACATTAGTATGTTGAGTTGTTTTTAATTTTATTTTATGATATTGTACCTATCCATCACTTTCCTTTAGCCCGTAAAATGGATTACGTAAGGAACATGCAACTCCATCTTTGAAATAGCTTAGTCTTTGCATATGACAACCTAATTTTGTAATCCATAAAATGGGCACAATTAGAAAGATTAAAAATTTTGGACTAGTTATACATTTTTTCTATTTCCGTGTTATTAGTGAGCTATTTTCTAACCCATAAAATGTGTTACTAGAAATATCAACAACTCTTAGCGTCTCTATCAATTTGATCTCTTTCCCCTTTTCGTTTTCATTGATGAACTAATTTTGTAATCGACAAAGCGAACAACATTAGAAAGACTAACATTTTAAAGTCTTTAGGCTAATTTCTCTTTATTTTTATGTGACTCGTGTGCTTGATTTTCTAACGCGTAAAATGGATTTGGAATTAGAGCACAAGTAAACTAATCCTAATCCATTTATATTATAATATTAAAAAAATAATAATAATTAGATAAAATTTAAGTAGAGAAAAATGATTTTTTTTCAAATATACAGGTAGTGACGAAACACTCTCTGAAATAATACATCTTACCATGTGATGTCTTGTAATCTTGTGAGGTTTATCTATGTAACACCTCATTTAATTAATAACCGTAATTAAAGGAAGCGTCACACCAAAATAGTATAGTAGCTCAGTCTTAGAGTTTTCACATAGCGCCTTACAATAATCCAAGGCATACAACGATGCCAAACTAAACCAGATACAAAAATTTAATAGAAATATAATGGAAGGTTAAAGGACAACCAATACATGGACCGTGACCTTAAAAGAAAGCCCAAAGTAGAAAATCCAACCCAGATGGCTAAGCAGCGGAGTCACCGTTCCCCTGTTGACTGCAAGGACCTCTCGCATCTGCTCCCATCAATAAATTGATGATCATGGCAAAAAAAGATAAAGAAGAGCCACATACAAGACAACCACACAAACAAACAGGGTAAGCTAGAGTAAAACAGTTCATCAAGTAGTCACATGCCATTACACAATCCAAGTATTTTATATATCATCCAAACATGTTCTGACTTCTCAAACAATACACTAGACTCTGACTCGACTCATCTGGATACATATAGTCTGATTGGATTCAACGGATGCTTGCACTTGTGGTGAATACCTCTGCTCACCCCCGAGCTGTTCACCCCCGAGTTGTTCACTCTCGAGCTATGTGTTACAAGTGTTACAATGAATCAATCTCACACACACAAGGTTAGCCCTTAATGAGTTTCAGGCCTCCTGCTACTCTCACCACAAGAGGCAGTCTGCTCTAAGTGAGACTAATTGACTCCTTAGAGTGTCAGGATGCAACCTTACCTTGAATCCTTACCAGACCATATAAATGGGGCACCACCATGGACACCCACTAATAGGGACCATAGAATTACGTTCCGACCACTGAAGCACGACCCTGAAATCTCACCTAGAGATTCCAAGGGATTACGCACTGACCACAGACCAAACATAAACCAACAATAAGAGAACACATATCATGCTTATAATTTCATACCAACCTCTGAAATAAATCCTCATTCGTACCATATGTTGAATCCATACCATTGGTTATTCCCAATCCATGAGTATAGGGTCTCATCTCATACCAATACCATGTCTCTTTAATTTCTAACCCACTCATTAGTTTCACATGTCAAGATCCCTCAATCTCATCTATCCAATTTATAACCACAGATCATACCACACATTTCATTTCACAGGCCTCATGCGTCATACAGAATATATCATAAATCCAACAATCCAATTACCAATTGAAGAAAACCACTCAACCTGCAGCGGATCTCGCTCAAGCAGCCCTCGCTCAGGCGAGAGGGGTGCTCTCGCTTAGGCAGTAGACCCTCGTTTAGGCGAGATCGCGACCAGGTGCTGGGAGATTTTCGCAGGCTCGCTTAGGCGAGCCCTGCCTCGCCTGAGCGAGACAACCCCTCGCCCAAAGGTGAGGTCCCTTGCTTGGGCTCAACCACAGCAGCGTCCCAAAGCTTCCACGCCTCCTCGCTTAAGCGAGCGACTCTCGCCTGAGCAAGACAGTGCCTCGCTCAAAACCAGAGCTCTTCGCCTGAGCGAGAGTTCGTGAAACCCCTAGTTTGCTCCTGCAAGTCTCGCCTGGGTGAGTCAGTCTCGCTTGGGCGAGAGCAACAGATCTCGTCACTGTTCTTCCTGCAACAGTCACATATTTGCACCCAAACAACAGTACAAGGCATTTCACATATTCATCGCAATCATATAATTCATACAACACCCAACAAACTCTAATCCAGCGAAAAAATCATTCAAGACCCAAAACTCTAACTTCCCCATACCTGAAAAGGGTTAACAAGGACCTTGACGTCACGACCACGAGCACAACAACTCTAGGGACGAACTACAGGGCTGAAATAAGAGTGGAACAGAACTAACATATGAGATTAACAGGAAATCCTAACTGGGAATACGAAAGATGATTAATGGGGACCAGCATGAACTAGGAAGGGATACTTACGTGGAGCAACGAGTCCTCTTAGCTCAACGTAACAGTGGAAGCAAATCCTAGCAGTGAGTGCGGCTGCTCAAGAAGGAGTAGAGATCTGTTTTTCTAGAAAATGATATGGAAAAGTGAGGTTAGGACAGATTAGGGTGTTTGGCTCCCCATGGGCCAGTCCTAGGTCCAACGTGGGCCAGCCCTTTTAATTTTAGGACAAAAAAAGAATAAGGGATTTAATGAGCTTTACAAATTACAATTTCTATGAAAAACAAATTTTAATTAAGTCTTTGCAATACTTTGTTTTTATTTTTTACTTTCAATCTGATGTCACTCATCTGCATTATTATTTTTTGTTTCCGTGATTAAAGAGAGTTGTAAAAGAATTTAACACAATTTTAAGATGAGACAATAATTACATTTTTGTAATGACATCTTAGATTCATGCTCTTGTATTCTCCAAAAAAAAAAAACCTTTAAATTTTAAGATTTTAATTTATCCAAACATTAAAAATATCAAACCCCAGTAAATTATCAAGCTTAGAAACTCTGTTAGTGCGTGTTAGGAAACAATTTGCTGTAAATTATTTTTATTTTGAATAAAATATAGAAGTTAGTTTTCTTAATATTAGTTATCTATTGAGATTGGATTAAATAAAAGCTAGAATAAGTTAATAATACAGAACCTGTGTTGTTTACTTAAACAAAAGATTTCGTCTTGGAACGCCAAAAAAGTTGGGAAGTAGGAAAGTATTAAAATAACAAACGGGTAAAACTATTCTGATTAAAATAACAAGCCACTTCAATTACACAGATATTTAAAAAGGTATCCAAGGATTTCTCGCTCTGATACCAGAAAGGGGGGAAAGAGGGGATATATGTACGGAAAAGTAAAGTACAGAAAAGTAAAGAAAGCACATAAATGAGGTAAAACTTATGAGAATATAAATTTGGCAAAGCCGGTTAGATATTCTCTCATAAATTTTATACTCAGAAGGCAAGACAAAATATAACCAGAAAGATAAACGCCAGAAGGGGGGGAAAGAGGGGATATATGTACGGAAAAGTAAAGTACAGAAAAGTAAAGAAAGCACATAAATGAGGTAAAACTTATGAGAATATAAATCTGGCAAAGCCGGTTAGATATTCTCTCATAAATTTTATACTCAGAAGGCAAGACAAAATATAACCAGAAAGATAAACGGGAAGATAATATTCTGTACATAAAACGTTTTTAAGCCTTTAAATGATTATCGCATCTTTTAATAAATATTACTCAAGGCATCCGTAGATGCCTAAAATGAAACTACTCCATAAAAACTTACTTTGATTCGAGAGGGGAGGAGGAGAGATCTGAAGTTCCTCGTTTATTTATGTTTGGAAGCAAAATATACAAGGGGAGAAATGAGAGAGAGAGAGATTTGTAGAGAGAAGGGAGAGGAAGAGGGAATTGAGGATTTTGAGAGAGAGAGAGTGTGTAGAGCTCCTGCCCAGCATAAGGGACTTAAGGGCCTTTTTAGGACTTTTAAATTATGCTAGAAATTTTATCCCTGATTTGGGAAAATATACGGCTCCTTTATACAATAAAACCTCACTAAAAGGAGAAAGAAAATTCAATTCTGAAGACATAAAATTAGTCCAGGAAATAAAACAAAAGGTAAATAAATTACCTACTTTGCAATTACCATTAGATTCAGATTACTTAGTAGTTGAATGTGATGGATGCGAAGCTGGATGGGGAGCCATCCTAAAAAGAAAGAAAAATAAATATCTGTCTAAAAAAGAAGAACAAATATGCAAGTATGCTTCTGGAAAATATACTGCAAAACCACAAGTTTACCAAACCAGCACGGATTACGAAGTCAATGCAATCATACACGCTTTAGAAACATTTAAACTATTTTTGATAAATAAACCAGAAATAACCATTAGAACTGATTGCGAAGCAATTGTTTCTTATGGAAAAAATCAAATAAATAATGACAAAAAACCTCATAAACGATGGTTACTGGACTAATCCCTCTTGGTGGAAATCCCTGTACTCTGAGGTTAACCCGGAACCCGGGAGGGATCTCAGGATCTCTAATGTGTATCATATCCATATATTTCTATAGGAGATCCTTTTGGATCTTATTTTTGTAAGATGTACCTGGAAAGGATATCAGCAAACATATTGTCAGAACCTTTGATATGTTCAAAATTTATTATTTTTCCGGAGTTTATATAATCTCTGAAAAGTAACCATCGTTTATGAGGTTTTTTGTCATTATTTATTTGATTTTTTCCATAAGAAACAATTGCTTCGCAATCAGTTCTAATGGTTATTTCTGGTTTATTTATCAAAAATAGTTTAAATGTTTCTAAAGCGTGTATGATTGCATTGACTTCGTAATCCGTGCTGGTTTGGTAAACTTGTGGTTTTGCAGTATATTTTCCAGAAGCATACCTGCATATTTGTTCTTCTTTTTTAGACAGATATTTATTTTTCTTTCTTTTTAGGATGGCTCCCCATCCAGCTTCGCATCCATCACATTCAACTACTAAGTAATCTGAATCTAATGGTAATTGCAAAGTAGGTAATTTATTTACCTTTTGTTTTATTTCCTGGACTAATTTTATGTCTTCAGAATTGAATTTTCTTTCTCCTTTTAGTGAGGTTTTATTGTATAAAGGAGCCATATATTTTCCCAAATCAGGGATAAAATTTCTAGCATAATTTAAAAGTCCTAAAAAGGATCTTAGCGTTTTTATGTCTTCCATTTTGTCGGGAAAATCTTGTATTTTTTTAGAAATATGGGGTTGGAGTTTAATAGTTCCATTGCCTATTTCTGTTCCTAGGAATTCAATGAAATTCTTACAAATTTCCATTTTTCCTTTTGATATTATTAAACCGTATTTTTCAAGTTTGTATAGTACTTGTTTTAAATGGAGATAATGTTCTTCTTTTGTTTTGGAAAAAATAAGTATATCGTCTATGTAGACGCATGTAAAGGATTTGCAGTCATTAAAAATGTTGTCCATTTTTCTTTGGAAAATTGCTGAAGCATTTTTAAGACCAAAAGGCATAACGTGCCATTCGTATAATCCTTCAGAACAGGAGAATGCTGTCCATTTTACGGATTCGGGTTCCATTTTTACCTGATGGAATCCACTTTTGAGGTCGAATTTGGAAAACCATTTTGCGTTTTGAATTCGGTTTATGAGAATTTCTTTGGATGGAATAGTGTATCCATCTTCAACTGTATTATCGTTTAATCGTTTATAGTTGTAAACCATTCTAGATTTACCTCTTTTTTTTCAGATGATTTATTTACTATGAAAGCAGGACTCTTGTGAGGGCTTTCACTTGGAGATATCACTTTCAATTTCAGAAGGTGGTCGATATGCATTCGACATTCTTCTTGTTCCCAGTTATTGAACTGTATATCTTTGGTTTTTATAATTAAATCTGGGTTAATTATGTTTAATTTACAAGTAATGGGGTCACGGTCCCAAAATTTTGTAGGATCTTCTCCTATTATACTGGTTTTGTTTAACCTATCCAGGATCTGTTGGATATTATCAAAAGTGATTGTTTTGGATATTTTTATGAATGAAAAAGAATCCATAGTATCATCTGAATAATAATCTATGTCTTCTAAGTTTTCTTTCATACAATCACATTTTTCTGAGGAATTGGGGTTTATACATGAGCATTCCTCATGAGATTGTCTTGTATGGCTGTCTCCACTAATTATGGGTGACATTTGTGTTTTGTCACTAATAGTGACGTAATCTTTATTTATAGTGATAGCTCTATTTTGGCCTAAGATAAAATCTAGACCAATAATCATACTTTGTTTTGAAGGGACCAGGTTTTCTACCCGTATTGTTTTAAGATGTATCTTTTGGCCAAAAAGGTCACAATTTGTACTAAATTGAAGAGAAATATTGTTTATTTCTTCATCATTTATCATTATTATTCCGGACATAGTCCTGGTTTTTTGTATATGTTTACTTTTAGTAATCATATATGAGGGTACTTTTGTTTTACAGACAACTGTTTCTGAGCATCCTGTGTCTATGAGGGCTTGTATGATTTCTTCTTTAGCAGGGTTTTTGTTTTGTTTAGGAAAGTTTAATTTAACTAATACCTTGACAGATATTAGTTGTTTCTCGTTGCAAACTAATGGGATACATTCTGTGGTTCCCATCATGTTATTTGGTATCTTCTGTGGAATGGTGTTTGTTTCAAAATCTTGGATTATTTGTTCTAACCGAAGGATTTTTTCTTCAAGGTTGTTAACTCTGGTTTCTAAGATTGAGGTCCTAGTGTCAATTATGTTTTTATCTTTAATGTTTTCTTTCTGTTCTAGAAAGATTGGTATCTCTTGTATTTTTAGATGTGTTGTAATACATTTTATACAAAAATTTTTATAGCATGTCGGACAATGAGCTCTTTGTGATTTATGGAAATATCTATCACAATACTGGCAGGGAATGGATGTTGGTCCTGAGAAGTATTGTAATGTGTGAGAACATTCGTTTGTTTCAGTTATATTCATTAGGTAATATCCAGAATCATCTAATATTTCACCTAATTCATTGTATCTGTCGTTTAATTCGAAATTATTTTCTTTAGGGTAGATTTGTATGAATTCATTATTTGTGAAATCATTTATTAAATCATAGTTTTTGGGTTGTTTATCTAAATTAATTTCATCATTGAATTCTGTTATACTAACTACTGATAATATTTCAGAGTCAGTGGATACATCATCGTCTATTGGAAGAAGATTCATGTGGCAGGATTTTATCAGTTCTGCTTCTTTTGTATAGAGGTTTGCTATGTTTGGACAATCTCTTGAAAAATGTCCAGTTTGGTTACAAGCATAACATTTTAATGCTTGTTTGTAATTTTTATTTTCTCTAAATTTTCTGACGTGTCTGTCAGGATTTAGAGTAGGTTTTCTAGAGTTTGAGGATCTTATTGTATAAGTTTTTCTAGAATTTGAAGGTTTTTGTACAGAAGATTGAGACCTTTGACTGTAAGATTGGTTATATCTAGGTCTTCTTCTGGGAATGTATTTTCTGTTAGGTTTGTTTTGGTGGTATTGTTGTGGAGTATAAATTTGTTTACAAATTCCAGAATCAGAATTTTTTAATTGTTTTTGTATTGCAATATGTGTGCAAGTGTCTTCCATTATTTTCATAATGTGTTGTATTCTTATTGAGAGGTTATTTAACATGGGAGTTACCTCATTGTTTTTCCAGGATTCTCTAATTTTCTGACCTAATTTTCCTGGAAGTTTGAGAAACATTTTTTCTCCAACACTTATATCATGAAAGCATCCGGCTATGGAGGCATACATGAGATAATCTTGTAAAAATTCTTTTATTTTTCCAAAATATGTTATAGACAACCTTTCTAGGTGTCCTAGATAAATTCGTTGTCTGAGTGTATTCCCATCATTTACAGATTGGGAGGTGAGTAATCTTTGTATTAGTGAACAAAAATTATAAATATTTGGACCAGGTTCGATCACTAATGTATTTAATTCTGTTGGGTATTTTTGTTTGAATGATTCCCAACATGCTCTGGCTATGTCACCTAAATAGGTTTCACCTTTGGAGATCATTTCTTGTGAAGATTGGACTTCCTTTTCGTAATGAATACCATAATCACGGATTACAATAGCAGTCCATTGTTCAATGTATGTTGGTAACAACTGAGGGTCAATTCCAGGGACGAACTATTCCCACACAACCCCTTTCGATACACATATACACTTGCCTCATATAAGGCAGACATCATAATTTTTGAAGAACGCCTCAAGACACTTAGACATTTTATTGCTTAATCTTTTCTCTTGTCTTGTTGCAGGTACAAACATTCCAAAATGGAATTTATACAAAGCACAAAGAAAGGACCTTTAGGTCCAAAACAAGTTAAATCCCCCTTCGTGGTGGAACAATACACAAAGTATGGCAAACAAGAATTGCCAATACTCACAAATACCTACCATTATCCTGGTAGAGAAAATACAAATGTCAAATTAAATGTTTTAATTGACAACATTTGGAATATTCCAAAATACACAGTTCAAAATGAACACCAAGTCACTAAGGTGAAACAAAGCATCATTAGTGCATTATACAATTTCTGCAATGCAGATAACAAAGGAGTTTTGTTAACTTCACCAGCCTCTCCCTCTGGGAAAGGATTTACACATTATGCCCTAATTACAGGGCCAAACAAAGGAGTTTATACTTCCTTCAAAGACCTCTCTGAGGCAAAACAAGATCAATTTTGGTCTACTTACAAAGGCTTTAATTCTTTAGAAGAAGTCCAAATGGCTCTAAGACTAGAGACCATTGATGAAGAAAAAATAAAAACAGGGTTGACATTCGAACCAAAAACCCAAACACATAGCTATGCTACCTCTTGTAGCCTCTCACCACAAATAAACTCAAACATTTTTCTTGCAAAATTTGAAGTCATACAAGAGTCCTTGTTTGAAGTTCATTCTGAAACACAAAATTATAATGGGTTATTTGTAAAACCTCAAACATATTTCGACACAAAAACACCATGCCAAGAGTCTCCTGACTACTGCAAAACAGTTACCACAAAATGTACATGTCAAATAAGATTCATTTTTAGAAAGGCTTTAATTGACTTAAAGATAGATAGTGGTTCTGATTTTACTGAAGAATTTTCTCCTTCTTCTTCGAAATGAAGTCTATCAACAAATTCATTTATGATATCTTCTGTTTCATCGTAAATATTTTCAGGATTTGTGTTTATAGAGGGATTCAAAGATCCTTGTCTGTACATGGCTATAATTTCTTGATGATGATTCCATTCTTCTTCAGTCATTTCATCATCTTCGTCTTCTTCGTATTGTAGGATATTCATCATGGAAATGTGTTCGTTATCAGGTATGGCTGAGGTGCTATACCTATTTTCAGCTAACCTGTCTTGTTCTAAGTCAATTTGTGGTATATGTGTGTAATCTGTAAAGCTTAAGCTAAGTCCTCTAGATCTGTTATGTAAAATAGCAGATGAAGGAGCTGTAATTGGGTTATTTTCTTCTCTGGGTAAATGTGTTTGCCATAAATGTCCCTCATTTCTTCTTGTGAAGGCTTGGGCTGGTAAGAATTGTGTACCATGAGAGCTAATGGCTTCTTCTAATGGTCTGGTGTTTATTCTATACATGGAAGAAATGTGGTTACTTATTCTTCCTATGAAGGTTATATCTAAATGTAGATTTTCACCAATCCAATCGGTTCCAAAACCTATTGTTTGTACTTCTAAGTTTATATGATTTATAAAATCTTGCAGTGTTAATGTAAAATTTGGAGCAAGATAAATAAGGGAAAAAGGTTGATTTAAGTCTACCTCTAAAATCCCTATTACACTTTGTGAATCATTATTTTGAAATCTTGAATCGTGTAGAACTATCAAAGCTCTAGCCCCGATCATATGTCTGGCTAAGGATCTGACTCCTATGGTTATTAATCCCATGTGGACATATCTTCCTTGTTGGTTTAGTAACTGTCTTCCAGTTTGTGGAGATATTAGAGGGATTATCTCATATGTGTTGTCAGGGAGGTGAAAATCTTCCATTCTCCTATATCTGTAAAGGCTAGTTCGTTCAGAACTTAACCAACCTATGTTGTATAACTGTCTAGGATTTAGGGAATCTATCCTTGAGTTAGATCCTATATCTGTATTTTGTTGTATATCTACTAAATCTTCTAATCTTCTAATATTAGTAGTTTGTTGTCTATTTAGGAATCTGTCTAAAATTCCCGGGTGTTGTATAAGATTTTGGCTTCTAGTCTGGTGTTCCCTTAGTCTTCTAGGGGTTCCAGGGAATCTTTGTGTGCTACTAGGTTCTGTTGTACTATTCATATTAACATTATCAGTTTGTGTTTGTGCAGATATATTAGGTTGTGTTGTCATTATAAATTATCTTTATTGTTTGTAGCAGGTGCTGCGTTGGTACTTGCAGCTTTTAAATCTTCTTTAGTTATAACTTTGATAAATTTTTGTGACTTTTTAAAAGTTGTTTTTATAGGTGTATGTGTCCCTAAGGACAGTTTTGATATTTGCTTTATAAGACCATCTATGTCTTCAGACAAGTTTGTCTTTTTAGTAGAATCAATAATATGGTTCAATTTTCTAGAAACTTCTTCTAGAAGAGCTATTATAGTGTTATTTTGTCCTATAAGGACTGTGTGTACAGAGTCTACCTCTGGAGTAGGTTTTTTATATCCTACAGGAGGAGAGTTTGTAATTTTTTCTACAGCAGTTAACGCTGATTTGTAGTCTGTGCCCAAAAATGGCTGTATGGTATCCATTAAAAATTTAAAAAAAAAAACAGGAAAATAAGAAAGCAGTGTAGTAGCAGCGAAACAGTAGTAAGCAAAGCGGAAAAGCAGTAGTAGTAGTAAAACAGTAGTAGGCAAAGCGGAAAAGTTGTAGTAGGGGATGGGAGGCAGGAATCTACGGAATACGCTGTAGAATAATACTTATAAAAGAATATAGATAATCATAAGGCTCAAAAACTCTTTTTTTTTTTTTTTTTTTTTTTTTTTTTTAGATCTGACTTCGTATACCTCAACTGCGAGCTAAGGGGTTGTTATACCCAAGTGCTGTTAGCACTCCTCTTAATATATACTCCGTAGTTATATGCCCACTACAAGCAATATAACCCAGAAATTGATCTTGTTTTGCCTCAGAGAGGTCTTTGAAGGAAGTATAAACTCCTTTGTTTGGCCCTGTAATTAGGGCATAATGTGTAAATCCTTTCCCAGAGGGAGAGGCTGGTGAAGTTAACAAAACTCCTTTGTTATCTGCATTGCAGAAATTGTATAATGCACTAATGATGCTTTGTTTCACCTTAGTGACTTGGTGTTCATTTTGAACTGTGTATTTTGGAATATTCCAAATGTTGTCAATTAAAACATTTAATTTGACATTTGTATTTTCTCTACCAGGATAATGGTAGGTATTTGTGAGTATTGGCAATTCTTGTTTGCCATACTTTGTGTATTGTTCCACCACGAAGGGGGATTTAACTTGTTTTGGACCTAAAGGTCCTTTCTTTGTGCTTTGTATAAATTCCATTTTGGAATGTTTGTACCTGCAACAAGACAAGAGAAAAGATTAAGCAATAAAATGTCTAAGTGTCTTGAGGCGTTCTTCAAAAATTATGATGTCTGCCTTATATGAGGCAAGTGTATATGTGTATCGAAAGGGGTTGTGTGGGAATAGTTCGTCCTTCCCCCGACATAAATACAAATGGAGGGGTCTTCTTCTTTCAAATAGAAATTTGTATGAAATATTTAAAAGGGAAAATTAAATTTTTAAAAGGGAAAATTATTGCGTATAAGGATGAGGGAAAAATAATATTTTTGAAATAAAATTCCAATCTTTCTGAAGGTCGCCATGTTTTATTTTTTGTGTTTAATTTACCATATGTGTAAAACATAGATAGAAACTTTTAAAAAGAATAATCATATAGTAAACCATAAATGTAAAATTTACACATATACTTTCCACAAATAACTTTTTCAAACAATTGATAATGAAAACAAAAAGTTGCATATAAGGAAAAAATATATATCTTTAGAAGTTAGGGTTTTTTATGACTTGTATATTTATTCTTGTTTGCTTCAGCTTAGAATATTCCGGCACATAAAATCTTCAAATGTGATGACTTCACTATAAGAAAAACTTCTAATTAGATACTAATTTTAGTAATCAATAATTATTAATAATTATAATGATCAATTTAAATATTAATTTGTAAAACTAAAATTTATTGGTTATTAAAATTATCATTATTATGAATAAAAATTTATAATTGATCACTAAATTGATCTTTGAAATTAGCTATCATGTAGGGATGGCAACAGGGCGTTTCACTATCCCATACTCATTCCTGTAAAAAAAATTCATCCTCATCCTCATGCACAAACCCAACGAGTATCAAACTTTTGTCTCATCCTCATCCCACCGGATAACAGGTATAATCTCGTACCCATACCCATACCCATACCCATTTTTCTTACTACTTCAATATTGATTTTAATTAATTTTTATAAAGTAATAAAAAATTATGGTAAAGGAAACATAATATTATCAAATATTTAATATTAGAAGGATGGTTGTTTGTTCGATATCAAATACTTTAAAATAAATTATAATTTTTTACATTTTAGATTATAATACCAAATAAAATTTCATGAGAACCAAAACAATTATTAAATTTGCAAATATTAATGAAACATAGTTGATAAAATTTAAAAATATTTTTTTAAAAATATAAAAGAAAATCAAATATTCAAATTAAAATATATTTTAAATGTTTTTTTACTTCAATCTTTTAAATTCTAATAAATCTCTTTTTTATACAATAATAAAAGTTATAATATATCATTTGATCAAAATGATACAAATAACAAATAATAATCATAATAAAAGTTTAAAATAAATTATAATTGTTTACATTTTATATTATAATACCAAATAAAATTTCATGAGAACCAATGTAAGTCCCAATTTTTAGCTTAAAAATGTTTGGGCTTGGCCTTTTTGTAAGCCCAAGACCAGCCCACTAGGGGACCCTCAATACCCTGTCCAGCCCCGCTCACTCTTACTTGTCTCACTTTCAGAAACTGTTTCCCTCTCTCAAACTCTCTCTTGTCTCCAGAAAAGGGCTCTGCTAAGGCATAAACTTTTCCCCTTATCAGCTAGTTAAACTGAATCGTCCTCTCGGGTAAGTTGAACTTCAACTTCGTTCTTCTCCTTTTTCAGTTCAAAGGCTCTAGTTCTGTCTTGGGTTCTTCCTGGAACCTCATTTCTCAACTCTGTATGTGTTTGTTTTCAGCTCTGTAGCTTGCTCCAGTGCCCTATTACTCTTTCATGGGTTACCGTTCTTTGTGCTAGCATCTAAAAAAAGGTAAGGGAAGTTAGAGTTTTAGGTTTTAATGTATTTTTGAGACAGTTGTTGTCGCTTAGGCGAAGGCTTCTAGCCTAAACGAGAATAGTGCGGGTTTACATTGTGAGTGGCTATTTATCTCGAAAATATATTAATTATGTGAATATGCATGAGTTATATGAGTTGTATGAACTGAAATTGGTGCGTTGGAATGAGTTATGGCATGGAATTGTTGGTTGGTGGTGTGATAACATGAGAATTAGATGTTGGAGGTAAAAGTGGTGGTTGCGGTATTAGAAACATGGATTTGGTGTGAGATAGGCGTAATTCCATGAGTCTCGTGGGGAGATTTCATGGTGGTGTGTAGTGTATATAATTAAGATAAGGATTCAAGTAAGGATCGCATCCTGAAACTCTAAAGGATCAGTTAATCTCACGTAGAGCAAACTGATCCAAGTGGTGAGAGTAGCGGGAGGCCCTGGTCTTTGGCAGGATAATGGTCTTAGATGCTTGAAGGCTAACCTTGTGTGTGGTAGGGTGAAACCCATTGCCAATGGCTCTGCATCCAGTGAATCCGATCTTATTATATTTATTCGGATAATTGAGTCATAGTGTCCTGCTTGGTTGCTATAACATGATTTTATGACTACTGTGTTGCATGCTTAAGAACTGTTTTAAGTATCTATTTGCTATGATATGTTGAAACTTATTTTACACTAGCTTACCCTTTCATTTTTGTGTATGTTCTTGTCTTGCTTTCTCTTTTGTGATGATCACCTTACTAGTGGGAGCAGATGGGGGAAATGTTGAATGTAGACCTGATGGTGGCAACAGTGCAGTTTAGATGGCCTATTGTATGTGGCTCTTAGGAGCAGTTTTATGGCCCTAGTGCCTTTTTGTAATTCCTTGCTCTAGGAGCAACTTTTTGCAAACTGTTAAAACTTTAGATTTATGTGTTGTCTATGGCATGGTGGTATACCTAAGTTTCCTTTCCGGTACATTCATGGATGACTATAACAGTGGATTCTTTATGTATATTGTTCATTTGGTTGCTCTGTTTATTATTATAATTATGTGATGTTTTAATTTAGTAGAATTATTCTATTTAAATGGGATGTCACAACCAACACATTTATTAAATTTACAAACATTAATGAAACCTAGTTGATAAAATTAAAAAATATTTTTTTTTAAATATAAAAGGAAAACAAATATTCAAATTAAAATATATTTTAAATGTTTGTTTACTTCAATCTTTTAAATTCTAATAAATCTCTTTTTTATACACTAATAAAAGTTATAATACATCATTGGATCAAAATGTTACAAAGAACAAATAATAATCACAATAAAAGTTTAAAATAAATTATAATTGTTTACATTTTAGATTATAATACCAAATAAAATTTCATGAGAACCAACACATATATTAAATTTGCAAACATTAATGAAACCTAGTTGATAAAATTTAAAAATATTTTTTAAAAAATATAAAAGGAAAACAAATATTCAAATTAAAATTATTTTAAATGTTTGTTTACTTCAATCTTTTAAATTCTAATGAATCTCTTTTTTATATACTAATAAAAGTTATAATACATTACTTGATCAAAATAATACAAAGAACAAATAATAATCATAATAATAAAATTTTAGGTATAATTACTGATTTGGTACCCCAACTTTTTCGTTAAGTTCAATTTGGTACCCAAACTTTTGGTTTGTTCAATTTAGTACCCCAATTTTCTAAAGAGATTTAATTTGGTCCTCTCCGTTAAGTTAGAGTTAACACCGTGTGGACACGTGTCAAGCCATGAAATTTTTAATTTTTTTTTTAATTTTTTTTAAAAAAAAAATATTTTTTTTTCAAAAAAAATTATTTTTTTTTCAAAAAATTTTAAAACTGCCATGTGTCAGTTTATCATGACACGTGGTAGTGTAATAGTTGTTTTCAATTTAGTACCCCAATTTAAATTTTTGGTTCAATTTATTACCCCAATTTTTTAAAATGATCCAATTTCGTCCTCTCCCATTTGAGACCAAATTAGTAAATAAGCTTAATTACAATCTATATATACATGTTACAATAACTTTTTCTAATATATACATCAAATTATTTCACCTAAATACTTAAATTATTTTATTTTTTACATTTTAACCTTTGTAATTTTTTACACATGAAATTTTTTACACTTGTAACAAATAAAATAATTTGAATATTTAGGTGTAGTGATTTGATGTATAAGTTCAAAACAATTATTTTAACATGTATATATAAGTTATAATCAAACTTAGTTACTAATTTGGTCTCAAATTGAAAAAGACGAAATTGGATCATTTTAAAAAATTGGGGTACTAAATTGAACCAAAAATTTAAATTGGGGTACTAAATTGAAAACAACTATTACCACTGCCACATGTCATGATTGTAAGTTGCCACGTGACACGATGATAAACTAACACATGGCAGTTTTAAATTTTTTTGAAAAAAAAATTGAAAAGAGAATTATCTTTTTTAAAAAAAAATTAATTTTTTTAAAAAAAGTTAAAAAAAATAAAAATTTCATGGCTTGACACTGTCTTGTACGGATTCGGTGTTAACTCCAACTTAACGGAGATGACCAAATTGAATCTCTTTAGAAAATTGGGTACTAAATTGAACAAACCAAAAATTTGGGTACCAAATTGAACAAACCAAAAATTTGGGTACCAAATTGAACTTAACAAAAAAGTTGGGGTACCAAATCAGTAATTATACCAAAAGTTTAACATAGATCTTGTATCTTTTGAACTTCAATTATGTTGGATGGTGATAAAAAAATATTCATGAAAATTACATTAAATTTTGATATTGTAATAAATTAAAGTTATTTATACAATTATAGTGAAAAAATTACATTATGATTGATAATGAGTTAGAAAATAAAAAATAATTAGATAAAATATATCAAAATAGTATTCTATATAATGAAAATAAACAAAAAATAAAAATATTAAAAAATTAACAAATGTTTACAAACAAGTTGAGAGACTATTGAAAAAAATCGCACAAAGAAAATCAAATGTATAATTAAGGGTATGATAAGTTGAAAAATATCTTAGAGATCTAGGAAAACTTTTCAAATATCAACATATATACTCAATGGTTGAGAAATAACAAAAACTGTTTTAGTGAAACAAAAGAGTTTCTTCAAATGAAACAAAAACTAATAATAATAAGTAAAAGATTTTTTTATATTACCTAGTAAACGAAATGTTTGTGCTATTAAATACTTAAATTGAGAGTATTAAACATTCTCATGTGAAAAGAAAATATAAAATAAATAAAAATATTAAAAAATAATAGAAATATTCAAATGTGAGATATAAAAAAATTTTAATTAACATACATCCTTTTAACATGAGTACATAAATGTTATGATAAGATGAAAAATATAATTGAGATACGAATGAGTTTCATGACAAACCAAATAATTAGAAGAAATAAAAAATAATATATATATATATATATATATATATATATATGGTTACTTAATTAATTGTGAATATTTTAATAATTTAAACAGGGACGAGTATTATGGCGGGGACATGTACATCCCCATACCCAATTGAAAAAGTCGAGGATTTCCCATACTCATACCCAGTCAATGCGAGGATTTCCCGTCAAAATGGGGACGGGTTTGGACAATACCCACGGAGGCGAGTTTATTTGTCATCGATACTATCATGGTTTTAGCTATCAAAAGAAATTGTTCATTAAAAATTAATAACTACAGTGACCAATTTAAAAACAAATTTACAAAACTAAAAGTTATCGGTTATTAAAATAGTCACTACTATGAATAAAAAATTATAATTGATCACTAAATTGGTCTTTAAAATTAGCGGTTTTAGCTACTAAAGGGAATTACTCACTAAAAATTAGCTACCTAAGTTTTGATTACCAAAATGAATTAGTTTCTAATTAATTAGTGACCAATTTAACAACTAATTATATTTTTTATGTATAGTAGTGACTATTTTAATAACCAAATTTTTTAATTTTATAAATTAATATTTAAATTAGTCATTATAATAACTAATTATTTTTAATTTCTAAAATTGATTTCTAATTATCTACCAATGATATTGGAGTAAGTGTGATTTGAATGGCTAAGACCAAGGCGATCAATGAATTGGATATTTATAGTCAAGCTCTTTCAAATTTTATAAAAATACACTATTAGAACAAACTCATACTTCATGCTAATTTTGCTTTGAATTTTTTTTTAGGAAATACTTATAAATTTTGTTGTGAAAAAAAAATTGCAGAAAATTGCTGCCAATGTTTTCGCAAAATATTTTGTATAAAACACTTTTCATAACAAATTTTGTAAGAAATACTTACGAATTTTATAACTTTGTAAGAAATAATTATCCACGAAAGAATTACCTGCCAATTAAGATTTTTAGAAAACATAACAGAAAAAAAAATTCTTGTAAATCCTTTTAACAAATTTGCAAGAAAAATCTCATGTAATATAATAATTTTTAATAATGATAAAGAAAAAAGGCAAAAAGAGAAAGAAACAAAAATAGAAACTTTAGAAATGTAGGCAGCGATAATACATTTAGTGTGACTGGTTATAAAGAGTCTTTAAAATATATTTGAATATTAATTTTATAAAATAATTATTTGTTGTCAATTAGTTAGAAGAAATAATCAAGCTAAATAAAATAATAATATTAAAATTGATTTAAGAAGTTAGTTAACCGTAAAATTATTTTGATTGAATAAAGTTAACTTGTTTAAACATATGATTCTCGTTTATTTCTTTCATACATTTTCATATAATTGATTAGATGAGGAAAATAAATAACTGGATCTTTAAAATAGTTTAGATTTTATGACCTATGGTTGGTGTCGTAATTTTGTAACCCATATAATGGATAGGACTTTAAAAGTCTTGATTTCATTTTCAGAATTTCCTTGTCACGATGTCCTAATTGAAATAAACAGCATAATACCTACGAAAATGGAAATAATGAAAAGGAAGAAAAGGAGTGGAAGAAGAATATTGAAAACCAAATGACAAGAAGAGAGACTTTTGAATGCCAACATTTTGTGTAGACTTACAATTCAACATTTTGTTATAGCACCTAAACTACGTTTACGTTGCTTCTCTTCTCGTCCTTTAAATTGATACTTTTAAAATCACACTAACCCATAAATGTAAAATTTATACAAGTATTTTACACTCTTTTAGGTCTCCCTAATAATTAATTAATTTTATGTGAAAAAAGAACTGTAACATTCCACTTAAAATAGAAAAAATAATAACTTTGTCCAGCAATATAAGAAAAAAAATCGTTGTAAGTTAGATATTTTGATGACTTGTATATTCATTCTTCTTTCCTAGCGCATATAAGTAAATAAAATTTGAAAAAGAAACCATAATACATGGATTAGTGAGTATGAGAGCGAAAGGCTAAAACTATGTCAAACAAGAAGTTGGGTTATTAATATTATACATCTTAGAAGTTTATTACAAAACAAAGAGAAAAAGAAAGTGGAGCCAGAAATATAGGTAAGATATTTAGTGAGACCTTCACTATTTATGAAGAGAGTTTTTAAATGAATTTCAATACTAATTTTAAACAGTAATTATTTGGCTTTCAGTCAGAAGAAATAAAGCAACAAAAAGTAGAACATTAAGAGTGATTTAAAGAGTTAGTTAAATGTAAAAATAATTTTTGGTCAAATAGAAGTGAACCGTTTATTTAAATATATGATTATCGTTTATTTCTTTAGTACATTCTCAAAGAATGTAAAATATTTAAACTTTTTGCTGGCATCGATGAAGAGGAGAAATGGTGATATTTTGTAAGGTCTCATAAAAAAAATATGAAAGTGATATTGAGAGGTGAATTTGATTTTATAAATTGAACATCATGGAAGTAATTTAGAAACCATGGAGAACATCACAACAATCGAAAGACAAACATACCCCAAGATAGAACTACAAAAACCCTAACTCACGAGCAAACACAACCCAGAAAACCCTAAACCCACTTACCTCGTTGATGATGATTAACTGGAAAATTGACATGAAGAGCGCAACTGCAATCCGATGATGAAATGGCAAGTATTAGCTGTTTCCTCTGCAAATCCGAGTTCAAGAAAGATGAAGATGAAGAAATTTTCCTAATTGAAACATTTCCCCTAAATTGAAAAAATTAATGTTAATTAGCCATATGTACAGTACACGTAAATCACCCTAATACAAATCGTGCCACCGGTACAATGCTTCGTTAATGATTTAAATGGCGTTACAGAAAAGGACCAAATAAAACATGAATTGCGAAAATGAGGACCATTTTGAATATTCGATAAAAATGAGAACCATTTTAAACATTCTGTAAAAATAAGAACCATCCGTAACAAACACTACGAAAATGAGGACCAAAAAGGCATTTAAACCAATAATGAATAAGAAAATCAAGAAACGTTGAGGACGAAAATGAAGAAGAGTGAGACTCACTTACCGGCATAACGGAGGAGAAGCGTGGTGTGTTTTTGACAGAAAGGAAAACCGGCAAGAAAATGCAAGAAAACAGAGGATGTGCGTGAAATGTTGGAAATAAAGTTGAGACTAAATATTTATAATCAACCGTGGGAATAACGGAATTGGAACTGAATTGTAAAATTACTATGCAAAGCTGACTTGAGAAAATCTTTTTTTTTTAATTTTAAATAAAAGTTAACTCAACCAATTAAGATTAGGTGTGATCTGTAATTTATTTTCACTTAATTAATCTTGTTATTTAAGTTGTGGCTTTTAGTTGACATGTTATGTTTATGAATACAACTATTATTTGTTGTTTAAATGTATTCATATTTTCACTAAATCTATACTTAGACCAGAACCTGCATGAATAATAGCGTCATTATTAATATTAGGTATTTGTACAGAAATAAGGTATTTGTACAAAAATTAGGTATTTGTACAGAAATCAGATATTTGTACAAAAATTATGTATTTGTACCATAGATATACCTTGGAGGTATAACAATAAGGTATATCCCTCTAACCATTTCAAATTTAAACTTTCTAAGCATGCTAGACTTGTCTTATAATCATTTGAATGGAAAAATTCCAACAGGAACTCAGTTGCAAACCTCTGATGCCTCAAACTTTATTGGCAACAATCTGTGTGGCCCACCACTACCAATCAGTTGCAGCTCCAATCACAAAAGCTATGATCACAATGGCAAAGGGAGTGATAGACATGGAGTGAACTTATTTTATGTGCTTATGACATTTGGATTTATGGTGGGACTTTGGACAGTAGTCTATCCTTTGTTCATTTGTAGATCATGGCGTTAGGCCTATTTTCATTTCCTCGATCATGTGTGGTTCAGACTTCAATATTTTTTCTAATGTCAATACAATATCTAATGTGGTGAAAACACAAAATTAGTTTGAATTACTCTTAATCGCATAATAGATCAAATTTTCAGGTCATTTATGTATTATTTTTTGTTATTTAATACTATTTGAAAGAGCATGCCAGTTTCTGTGTATTTCATATTAGAGGATGCGTGCAATTTAGAGTGACTCATTAGACCGACTTAATTGTTTGAGATGTAGTACTTTTGGTGATGTGTGTAACTAAGTTCAGAGTCACTGCTTTCATTGACTGGTAGTGTTAGTTTAATTTCATTTCTCAGTTTTTAAAATATAATTTAATTTATTTTAACATTTGTATAGAAAAACAAAACAAAATGAGACTCTGTACAAAAGACAAAGAAGTGAAAAAAAAAAAGTGAAAAAGGAGAAAAAAAATATTTGGTAAGAGTAAACTTGGTAGTATGAGACCTTTGATATACAGACATTTTGAACATAAATAATTTAAAATTACAATGTACTGTGTCCCGTATGAGGCCATTTGTAGAAACACTCTCCTCTTAAATGTCGAGTTTCCAAATTATAGTTTTATATTCTTTGTACTCCATCTATGTATGTTACGCAAGGATAATAGGTTGGGACTTAAGTTGTTGTTTTTCCACAATTCTTTATAGTCTCATTTAATAATGAAGAAGGGTAAAGGAGAAATAAACTATAAATATGAACTGTAAATTTAATGAAGCAATTATTTATGATGTGTTTGAATAAGTATTTTAATGAAATAATTATTATTATTTTTTAAATTTAAACTTTTTTTTCAATGAAATGCTCTATTTGAATAAAAAAAATTAAAAAACATTTAAAATGTAAGTATTTTTTTAAAATATTTTAATTAGTTAAATTAGTAAAAATTTAAATAAAGGTGGAATTTAAAATCATTCCCACTCATGACTTGACACCTTGAACTTGTGAACCTTAAATAGTATAAATTATTTAAATACTTTAAGTTGTCTAATATTTTTTAAATTTAATTTAAAAATCTTATGCATTAAATAAAGTTTTAAATATGTTTTAAGTCCTTGACAAATTTGGGAACTTTCAATTAAGTCCCTAATAAATTTATATGATTCTTTAAAATTTTAAAAATTTTCAATTAGATCCTTATAGTTAAGTATGATGGTTAATTGTGTGATTCGACAGTTGTCTTCCACGGTCACTTTTTATAAATGTCGTCATATAACTTTTAATTTTTTATAATTTTATAGTTTTATATTTTTATCTTTTTTATAGTTTTATAATTATTATAAAACTATAAAATTATAAAAAATAAAAAATTATATTT
The DNA here is from genome assembly GCF_037176805.1 of Vigna unguiculata. Taxonomy (NCBI): domain Eukaryota; kingdom Viridiplantae; phylum Streptophyta; class Magnoliopsida; order Fabales; family Fabaceae; genus Vigna; species Vigna unguiculata. The sequence goes on along the minus strand of NC_140795.1, from coordinate 44,050,537 downwards.
GTATATTTATAATTTTGTAATTATGAAATTATATATTTTTATAATTTTTTAATTGTTGTAATTTATATTTTTTAATTTTTAATTTTATAATTTTGTTTTTGTGATTTTACAATTATATGTTTTATATTTTTGTAATTTTGTTTTTATTTGATTTTAATTAAATTTAAAAATATATTTAATGCAGTAAATATTTGGAAAGAATCTTGTCTTCTCTTATAACAAAATATTATGTAGCAACATGTATGAAGACTAACGATTTAAATGTCACATCACAAAGTTAATCTACACAATTAGAATTTCAATTGAAAAATTTTAAGATTTGAAAGACTTAATACAACATAAAAATTTATTAGAAATTCAATTAAAAGTATTAAACCTAAAATAAATATTATCAAAATAATTTTTTTATCTTACAAAAAATTAAATTGTTTTGTTTAAATAAAATTAAAATATAAAATGTTTTAATTTTTTTTATTTAAATAAATTATTTAAAAAAAATAATTATAAATAATTTAAATATAATGCATTTCAATTTTTCAAACTTCAATAAAATCTTTCATCAAATATTTGTTTATGCGAGTCATGCGCTTAACTTTTTAAGAAGTAAAATAAATTTGGAATTACAGCGCATATAAACTAATCTTAATCTACTTATATTATAATCCGAACAAAATAAATAGATTAAATTTGGGCAGAGAAGAATGATATTTTTTTAAACATGCAAATAGTGACAAAACGCTCTCCGAAATAATACATCTTACCATTTGATGTTTTGTAATTGTGTGAGGTTTATTTATATGAAAGACTAAGTTTAATTAAGTCTTTGCAATACTTTGTTTTTATTTCTTCCTTTCAATCTGATGTCATTCATCTGCATTATTATTTTTTGTTTCCGTGATTGAAGAGACTTCTAATACAATTTAATAAGATGAGACAATAATTTAATTTTTGTGATGACATCTTAGATTCATGCTCTTGTATTCTCCAAAAAACTTTCAATTCTAAGATTTTAATTTATGTAAACATTAAAAATAACACAATTTCAATTTTGTTACAAAATTATCAAACCCCAGTAAATTAGCAAGCTTAGAAACTCTGTTAAGTGCGTTTTAGAAAACAATATGCTGTAAATTATTTTTATTTTTAATAAAATATAGAAGTTAGTTTTTAAAAAAAAATAATAATTATCTACTGAGATTGGATTAAATAAAAGCTAGAATTAAGTTAATAATACAGAACCTGTGTTGTTTACTTAACACAAGATTTCGTCCTGGAATGCCAAGGTTGGGAAGTAGGAAAGTATTAAAATAATTAACGGTAAAAATTATTCTCATTAAATTTAATTTTAACTATATATTTTTAAACGTTACATCAGATTTTTTTTTTCACACTTTCATCTGACAGTGACGCTTATTCATGTCTCCGTATACCATCAAATTGAAATTTAAATATTTTATCCCATTACTCAATAAAAATAAAAGGAAATTATGTTTTGACATTATCGACAAATTTTTTATAAAGTACATGTGACACTATCTTAATAGATGAAAAAGAAAAATCTGATATAACTTAAAAAAAATAATTTACTATGTGTTAAAAAATAAACTTCATCAAACTTTATTAAAAAAAAAAATTGTCAAAAATATCATAGTCCTAAATAAAAATGGAGAGATCTTCTCCTCTCAAATAGAAAATTGCATGAAATATTTTACACAATAAAATTTTGAATAATTAAATTTTTAAAAGGGAAGATTATTGCGTATAAGGATGAGAGACAAATAATATTTTTGAAAAAAAAAATCCACTCTTTCTGAAGGTCGTTATATTTTATTTTTTGTGTTAAATGTACCATGTGTGAAAAATAGATAGAAACTTTTAAAAGGAATAATCATATAGTAAACCATAAATGTAAAATTTACACATGCACTTTCCACAAATAACTTTTTTAAACAATTGAAAATGAAAACAAAAAGTTGCATTTAAGGAAAATAAAAAAATTAGAAGTTAGGGCTTTTTATGACTTGTATATTTATTCTTGTTTGCTTCAACTTAGAATATTCCAGCACATAAGAAAAAACAACCTTCATTAATTTTATTATAAGAAAATTTCTGAATAGTTAATAAATATAATGATCTATAATTATCATCATTAATAATAATGATTAATTTAAATACTAATTTATGAAATTAAAAATTATTGATTATTATAATAATCATTATTATAAATAAAAAATTATAATTATTCATTAAATTGGTCTTCAAAATTAATTATCATGATTTTAGCTATCAAATAGGTGATTGCAAATCAACTATCTAAATGTTGGATACCAGAATGAATTAGTTTTTAATTAATTAATGATCAATTCTAATTTATTTATTTATAATAATGACTATTTTAATAATTAATAATTTTTAATTTTATAAATTAATATCTAAATTAATTATTATAATAATTAATTATATTTTATTTTTAAACTTAATTTTTAATTAAGAATTTTCCTTGAGCCATCGATGAAATTGGAGTGAGTGTTAAGTGAATGGCTAAGATCGAGTCAATCAATGAATTCGATATTTGTAGTCAAGCTCTCTCAAATCAAATTTTATAAAGAAAAAGTCAAAAAGAGAAAGAAACAAAAACAGAGAACTTTAGAAATGTTGCAGCGAAAATACATTTAAGTTGTGTTCTCTGTAAAAAAGATAGATTTGAAAGAAGACGTGAAGATGAATTTTTTTAGATTTAATTGGTTAAATGTGTGTGTTTTTTTAATAGATTTAAAGGATAGAATGACTAAATTTTTTAAAAATAAAATTAATGAAAGTTTAGAAAAGATTTGATGAATATGATAAAGTAAAAAAGATATTTTATTAAACTAAAATGTAAAATTACTTTTTTACCTTCAATTTACTGTAAAGGTAAAAAAAAAAAAAAAAACTGTTGTAAATTCACGCCTTCAATCCTGTGTAAATAGTAAATCATTATCCAAACGAATACACGTTTTGTGTGACTGTTTATAAAGAGTCTTTAAAATATATTTTAATATTTTTATAAAATAATTCTTTGTTGTCAATTAATTAGAAGAAATCAAGCTAAATAAAATAATAACATTAAAAGTGATATAAGAAGTTAGTTAATTGCAAAATGATTTTAAACGAAAAAAGTTAACTTGTTTAAATATATGATTCTCGTTTATTTCTTTCATACATTTTCATATAAAATATTATATGCCGAAAATAAATAACTGGATCTTTAAAATACTTTTGATTTTATGATTTATGTGTGGTGTCGTAATTTTGCAACCCATATAATGGATAGGACTTTAAAAGTATTTTGATTTCATTTTCAGAATTTCCTTGTCACGATGTTCCAATTTCATAACTAATAAAATGGGTTGAACTACTTCCATTTTTTTTTCTTTCTTATGTTTTTAGTGTGCTTAATTTTCTAACTTATAATATGGACGAGGAATAAGAAATCCATGTAAACTTAAAAGACATTTAAATAATGAATACTTTTTTAGCACCTAAATTACGTGCTTCTCGTCCTTTAAATTGATAGTTTTAAAAAGAATATTCAAAAAATTTGATTTTAACGAAAATTTAAATTGTTAAATAGATAACGTATATATTTTCGTACTTGGGGAATGGATTTTGATATGCTGATAATGGCTTAATAAAAAGATATTTGAGCACAAATAAAAGGATCTTAGTAAAGTAATTTATTTTATCTAAGTACTTAAAGAAAGTTAAACAATAACTCTAACTAAATAAAGGGATCTAAAACTATCGAGAATCGTAACTAATCTTTAGGCAAAATTATTAACTTAGGTCTCTTTCTTCGAAATTTAATTACTCAAATAAACGTTTTTACTCTTAATTATTGTTCATGAAAAAGTAAATACAAAATATAAGTTTGATTAGTTTGTAGATTTAGATAACGAAAGGATTTATGCATCATGTTATTGTAAAAACATAATTCAGTAAATTACGGTTGAAAAATAATTTTTTATTAGAGTTCAAGTTTCGTAAGAAGTACAATCATAACAATTTTTACTATAAATGAAAAGAATTAATTACTCGTTTTCACTTTAGTTTGAACGTTTGGAGTTAGTTTCACTTTTAAAAATATTTTAATTGCGTCGTAATGTTTAGAAGAAAAAGAAAATGTCTCTTAGGTTTTTTAAAAAATATTACAAAATATTGCTAATAACGTTAATAACATATCACGAGTTTATCTCTACTTTTTTTTAATCCATTTTAAAATTTTAATATTCTTTTTTGTAAAAATTTTGTTATCACATATTACTTTTTATGTAACCTGTGACATTGTGTCATATAACAGCACACGGCCACATATCAATGTTAATATCAAATGTTATTGTTTTATTAAAAAAAAAAAACAACTCAAACAAAGTGGAGAGATCTTACAATTGTATGAAATTCTACCATTTCTTTCTTAATAAATTTAAGTTTTTAAGTGAGGATTATGAAGTATAAGGATGAGAGACGGATAATATTTTTGAAAATATTCGACACTTTTCCGATCGTCCTATTTTATTTCTTGTGTGAATGTGTCATGTGTGAAAAATATGTCCAAACTTCTAAAAAAGAAAAATCACACTGACCAATAAATATAAAATTTATACAAGTATTTTACACTTTTTTGGGTCTCCCTAATAATTAATTTTATGTGAAACAAAACTGTAACATTCCACTTAAAATAGACAAAAAATAATAACTTTGTCGAGCAATATGACTTGTATAATGTATAAAAGAAATAAAAAAAAAGTCTTTGTAAGTTAGATATTTTGATGACTTGTATATTGATTCTTCTTTCCTACCATAATATATGAATTATTGAGTATGAGAGTGAAAAGGCTAAGATTGTGTCAAACAAGAAGTTGGATTATTAATATTATACATCTTAGAAGTTTATTACAAAACAAAGAGAAAAAGAAAGTGGAGCCAGAAATATAGGTAAGATATTTAGTGAGACCTTCACTATTTATGAAGAGTTTTTTAATTGGATTCAAGTAATTCTTGACTCTCAGTCAAAGAAATCAAGCTACAAAAAGTAGAAAATTAAAAGTGATTTAGGGAGTTAGTTAATTGTAAAAATTATTTTGGTTAAATAAAAGTTAACTGTTTATTTAAATATATGATTCTGGTTTATTTCTTTAGTACAAAAATATTTAAACTTTGTCTCCCATTCTATTATATGTCAATTTTTTTCATTGACATTTTTAATATAAACTTTAAATATAACAATTTGATTGATGCTTACATAGATTATCAAAGAGTAATAGTTTCTTCTTTTAAACATATTTCCATTATAGTGGACCTCTATCCAAGATTAAAACATAACCATAACCAGTAATTGATTTTGTGTCACCTGAATCACTACGTAATTTACATTAATATATTCTTCAATAATCTCTAGAAATTGAACATGTTGTCATAACTAGAAAAATCACAAAAAAATATTATTACTAGATGACAAAATAGTATTAGAGGTATATTTTCATCCACTTTAAAATATATAACGAATAAATTTTATTTATTTTTATTAAGAGTTATATTAACCATTGCAAGATATCTCCACACTTTGAAATATTTTAAATTTGGTTCTCTTTTTTTTAACTCATAAGAGTTTTATCACAACCTTTTGTAAGGAGATATATGTGAGGATATGACAAACAAAATATAAAGTTTCATCTTATATCATTTTAAGCATGCTAGAACTTGTAGAATAACATTAACCATATTGAAACTTTTTTTTTTCTTTCCATTAGATTAGCACTATATACTATATGAAGATGTTACTTAAGAAAGAATATTATGAGTTTCACACAAAATCTCATTTATAAAGACATGTATTCTCATTTCTAAAGACATATATTCATCACTTCCCTTTTTAATTAATTTGTACCTCAAAATTATATAATTTGAATTATCTCTAACCAAACTTCTCAATATTTCTAATAATAGTATATCATATATCACAACTTATGTTTGTAATGATCAAAGAAAAATTATTAGATATTTTATTACAAGATAAAGGTACTAACTCAAACAAATCATCACAAATATATAATTTACCAACCAAATCACATGTCTAGAAATAATAATTTATTGTAATAAAAAACCACTTTATAACCTTGTTGAGCAACAAGAAAGTTTCTAAATTCATAAAAATGAGATATTCATTTAAAAAAAAAAAAAAGATAACTTCTAGAAGACAAGTTTAATTTTATTTGACCATCCCCTCAATTTTTAATATGAATTTTTTTTTTCAGCACACACATGATCATAAGCATGACGTCAATTAAAATAATTCATTTTAATTTCAAAGTCATAAACAATATTTTAAAGTTAATAAATCTTATAAAAATATTATTATCAATCATATACATGTATATATATATATATATATATATATATATATATATATATATATATATATATATATATAAACTTTTTTTCTTGCAAATGCATAGTTTCATAACTCAATAGTAGTTTTAGTAGGCAAATTATTTTATAATTATTTTCATACAAAACACTTGAAATATATTCATGATCTAGAATATCTCTATTTATCCGTTGTAAGAGTAAAAGATATTAAAGTATAGATTAATATAATAGAAAAAACATTATCTTTAGATATCACAACAAACAAAATCACTGAGCCAGAATTTAATTTATCCGTAGTTTCATTTATTGTTATCAATATAAATAAAAACAATTATATATAATTTTTTAGGCTTAGTTGAGATTGATTTAATTATAACTATAACACACATTATTTCATATAAAAAAATATTTTCAGTCTTCTGTTCTATATTGTCTTTAATGTTAGAAATGAATAAGTTTTTCTCTCTAATAATGTTAGAAAATGATTAAATAAATAATACTAATAATAATAAAAATATGAATAATGTAATAATAATTATTAGAGCAATAATAATACTGACATGTATATGAATGAAAGAATATTAATCGAATCCAACAATTCTTACAACAATAAGATATAATAAGTAAATGAGGAAAGAAGTAAAAGTATGATGGGTTGAGACGCGCAGAGTTGTCCTTAGAGAGAAAAGCCTACTGCACATGATATGTGCTTCTCACCTAAAAAACAACAAATTATTAGATCATTTGAGTGTAGTGAAGGATCTCTGAACTTTCTTAAAAGATAATATAGATAAGAATACAAAACAATTGTAATAAATTTGATTAAATAATATATTAATTCGTAATAAAAAATATATAATCATTAACCATAAATAATATTTATCCATAAAATTGAAATTCTAAAAAAATATAAATAATTATAAGATAATATTTTAATTATATATTTTATAAATTATATTAGATATTTCCAACACTTTACGCCAATAACTTTTTCAAATAATTGATAGTGAAAACAAAAAGTTGCATAAAAGAAAAAAAAATAAAAAATCTTTACAAGTTAGGGTTTTTTATGACTTGTATTTTTCTTCTTGTTTGCTACAGCATAGAATATTCCAGCACATAAGAAAAACAAAAGCTTCATGGCTTGGCCTGATATTGGAGTGAGTGAGTGTGAAGTGAATGGCTAAGACCGAGTCAAACAATGAATTAGATATTTATAGTCAAGCTCTTTCAAATTTTTTGAATAAAAAAAAGTAAAAAGAGAAAGAAACAAAAAGAAAGACTTTTAGAAATGTGGGCAGCGATAATACATTTAGTGTAACGGTTTATAAAGATTCTTTAAATATATTTCAATATTAATTTTATAAAATAATTCTTTATTGTCAATTAATTAGAAGAAATCAAGCTAAATAAAATAATAACATAAAAAGTGATTTAAGAAGTTAGTTAATTGCAAAATTATTTTGATTGAAAAAAGTTAACTTGTTTAAATATATGATTCTGGTTTACATTTTCATATAATAGATTACATGACGAAAATAAATATAACTAATTTTGCAATACGATAATTAAATACGATAAACAAAATCATTCCTTCAAATGAAAATAATGAAAAGCAAGAAAAGGAGTGGAAGAAGAATATTATACCATAAGTACAAATGACAAAAAGACAGAGACTTTTGAATGCCAACATTTTGTGTATACTTACAATTCAAACCATCCTTCATACTTTTTTAGCACTTAAATTACGTTGCTTCTCGTCCTTTAAATTGATAGTTTTAAAAAGAATATACAAAAGATGTTACTCATCTCTTGAAAAGTCAAATTGATTTTAACATTTTAGTGTATAAAATGAAAATTGTTAAATAGATAGCGTATAACTGAATAATGGTTAATAAAAATACGTTTGAGCCCAAATAAAGGTAAAGTAAGTTTATTTATCTAAGTACTTCAAGAAAGATACACAAGAACTCTAATTAACTAAATAAAGGGATCTAAAACTATGGAGAATCTTAGCTAATCTTTAAGCAAAATTACTAACTTAGGTCTCTTTCTTTGAGATTTAAATACTCAAATAATTATTTTTTTACTTTTAACTATTGTTCATGAAAAATTTAATACAAAATATAAGTTTATTAGATTCTTTTTCTTTTACTCCTATAAAATTTTCAAGTATAATTTACTGAATCATGTTTTTACAATTACATGAGTCATAAATCCTTTCCTTATCTTTATCTACAAACTAATCATTAAAATCTTAATCCAATCGGAACTAACTCGTAAAATTAGAGATCAAATTTTGTAAGAATCGCAATGACAACAAATTTTACTATAAATATAAATGTTTAATTATTCGTTTTGTCACTATAAATATAAATGTTTAATTATTCGTTTTGTCTGTATTTTGGTCGGACGATTTTAAGTTGGTTCCTGTTTTGTAAAAAATTTTAATCATGTTCTAACTTTTAAAAAAGATAATCAACTACATCTCCATTTTTTTATTTTTTAATATATTTTCTGCAAAAACTTTTGTTGTCACATGTTAAATTTTTTGTGTGACACGTAATAATGCACGGTAGTACACCATCAATGTTCAGTATCATTGTCTTTAACATTACACAAAAATTCTTTTTCTACACAACTCAAACAAAAGTTAAGAGATCTTCTCCTTTCATGTAAAAAATTGTAATAATATTCTACCTTTTTCTGAATAAATTAAAGTTTTAAAAGTGAGGATCATGAAGTATAAGGATGAGAGACTGATAATATTTTTCAAAATATTCAACCCTTTCTCCATCGTTCTATTTTATTTTTGTGTGAAAAATATGTCCAAACTTTAAAAATAAGAAAAACTACACTAACCCATAAATGTAAAATTTATACAAATATTTTACACTCTTTTAGGTCTCCCTAATAATTAATTAATTTTATGTGAAATAAAAAACTGTAACATTCCACTTAAAATAGAAAAAATAATAACTTTCTCGAGCAATATAAGAAACAAAAAATCATGGTAAGTTAGATATTTTGATGACTTGTATATTTATTGTTCTTTCCTGGCGCATATAAGTAAATAAAAATTGAAAAAGAAACCATAATACATATGAGAGTAAAATGCTAAGACTATGTCAAACAAGAAGTTGGGTTATTAATATTATACATCTTAGAAGTTTATTACAAAACAAAGAGAAAAAGAAAGTGGAGCCAACAATAGAGACATTCAGAAATATAGGTGAGATATTTGGTGAAACCTTCACTATTTATGAAGAGAGTTTTTAAAATGGATTTCAATACTAATTTTAAAAAGTAATTATTGGCTTTCAGTTAGAAGAAATAAAGCTACAAAAAGTAGAACATTAAAAGTGATTTATGGAGTTAGTTAATCGTAAAAATTATTTTGATTAAATAAAAGTTAACTGTTTATTTAAATATATGATTCTGGTTTATTTCTTTTAGTACATCCTCAAAGAATGAAGAGGAGGAATGGTGATCTTTTGTAAGGTCTAAGAAAAAAAGAAGATAAAATATGAAAGTGATTTTGACCGGTGAATTTGATTTTATAAAATTAGCATAGAAATTAAAATTGATAGATAGATAGCGCAATTATGCAAAGGCGATGCAGCTCTCTCTATAAATAGGGTATTTAGTATGTATGCATAACCCATAACCACTTCTTTCTAATGAAAAAACACTCGTTTCTTTGTAATAGCTTGTTAAAAATGACTTGCTCCTTTTTTATGGTTGTGTTTGTTTATTCGCTTTTGATATCAACTTTTGGTGTGTGCAGAGAGACGGTGTGTATTGAAAGTGAGAGAGAGACACTGTTAAAGTTGAAGTATAATCTCACAGATCCTTCAAATAGGCTTTCTTCTTGGAATGCTTCTATCAATCCCAATTGTTGCCACTGGGATGGAGTTGTCTGCAACAACATTACATCTCATGTTTCAGAGCTTCACCTCAGAACTTCATTTCCTGATTTCGATGACAACCTTCCTTATCCATTAGGTGAAGAAGCATGGGAAGAAGCATGGGAAGAGCACACAAGACGGGCCTTTGGTGGAGAGATAAATCCTTGTTTGGTTGATTTGAAGCATTTGAATTACTTGGATCTCAGCGGCAATCATTTTCCAAGTACTCCAATTCCTTCCTTCATTGCAACAATCACTTCTTTAACTCACCTCGATCTTTCTGATGCTGGATTCATGGGGAATATTCCTTCTCAGATTGGAAATCTCTCCAATTTGCTCTATCTTGACCTCTCTTATGTTGCCAATGGAACAATTCCTCCCCAGATAGGGAGTCTTTCCAATTTGCTCCACCTCCACCTTAGTGGATATGATGAAGAATCTTTGTTTCTTGAAAATATTAATTGGCTATCAAGTCTTTCCAAAATTCGTTATCTTACATTGAGCAACATTTGGTCACGTAAAGCAAGTATGCCAATTCCTTCTTTTATTGGCTCAATGACCACCTTAATTCACTTGGACCTCTCTTTTTCTGGATTCATGGGCAACATTCCTCCCCAGATTGGTAATCTTTCCAATTTGGCGTATCTAGATCTAAGTTATTCTACCAATGGAACTATTCCCTCTCAAATTGGAAATCTCTCCAACTTGCTCTACCTTGATCTTCAAAGTGGTTATTCTATTGACAAAACTTTGTTTATTGGAAATGTTGACCGGTTATCAAGTCTTACTAAGCTTGAATATCTTAATTTAGGAGGTGCAAACCTATCCCAATCATTTCACTTGCTTCACACCATCCAACCTCTTTCTTCTTTGTTGCACCTAGATTTGTCAGGATGTACACTTCCACAGTACAATCAACCATCATTTCTTAACTTCTCGTCTCTCCTGACTCTTGATATTTCTGAGATTTCTTATCATTCTACAATTTCATTTGTTCCAAAGTGGGTATTTGGACTGAAGAAACTTGTTTCTCTTGTTTCAAATTTTAACTTCTTTGAAGGTCAAATTCCTAACGGTCTTCGAAACCTCACACTTCTTGAAAATCTTGATTTGAGTGAAAATTCATTTTCATCTTCTATACCTCATTGGTTTTATAGTAGTTTTCCTCATCTCAAGTTCTTGGACCTATCAGGCAACAACTTACAAGGAAATATTTCTGATGCCTTTGGAAATATGACTTCTCTAGTTACACTTGACTTGTCATACAATCAACTTGAAGGTCCAATTCCAACTTCTTTTGGTTATCTCTGCAACTTAAGGGTGATACAATTCTCATATCTCAAACTCAATCAGCACATTAATGAAATTTTAGATATTCTTGCTCCTTGTATTTCCCATGGACTCAAAACACTTGAATTTGGAAGTTCTCAAATTTCAGGTAATCTAACAAACCAATTTGAGGTTTATAAAAAAATTGCCACACTAAATTTTTATGGAAACAAAATTGGTGGAGAACTCCCAATATCACTCGGAAAACTTTCATCACTGAGATCTCTTTCTCTATCCTATAATCAGCTTAGAGGAAATCCATTTGAAAGTCTTAGAACACTTTCTGAATTGTTATATCTTGGTATTGATTATAATCATTTTGAAGGAGTTATCACGAAAGATCATCTCACAAATCTTACGAGTTTGTATGAGTTTTCTGCACCAGGAAACAATTTGACTTTAAAAGTGGGTCCAAAATGGTATCCTACTTTTCAACTTACTTATTTGGATATGAGCTCTTGGCAATTAGGTCCCAACTTTCCTTCCTGGATTCAATCACAAGACAAACTTTCTTATATAGCGATGTCTAACACGGGAATTTTAGATTCTATTCCCAATTGGTTTTGGAAAACATTTTCTCAAGCTTATTTTCTAAATCTCTCTCATAATCATATCCATGGTGAGCTTGGGACTACATTAAAGAATCCAATATCTATAATTGCTGTTGATCTAAGTGCAAATAAGTTAAGTAACAAATTTCCCTCACTTTCAAATGGTGTGGGTTTTTTGGACCTTTCAAACAATTCATTCTCCAAGTCCATGGATGATTTTTTATGTAAAGGTAAAGAGAAGCCAATGAAATTAGAATTTCTCAATCTTGCATCGAATAACTTATCAGGGGAAATACCAGATTGTTGGGACATCTGGCCATATCTATTGGATGTAAATTTACAAAATAATAATTTTGTTGGAAACATTCCCCAATCCATGAGTTCCTTGATAGAGCTAAAATCATTAAGCATCCGTAAAAACTTGCTCTCGGGAACATTTCCTACAATTTTGAAAAAAACCAATAAATTGATTTTGTTGGATCTTGGAGAAAATAATTTTTCAGGAACAATTCCAACTTGGGTTGGAGAAAGATTTTTAGATATGAAGGTTCTTATCCTTCGATCAAATAGATTTTCGGATCATATTCCTAATAAAATATGTGATATGAGTCTTCTTCAAGTGTTAGACCTTGCACAAAATAATCTGACTGGAAACATACCTACTTGTTTTAATAGTTTGAAGACCATGACCCAGATGAACAAAAGTACAACTGCTCTTATCTATTGTTCTGCTAGAAACTATACATTTCGATATTCAGATTATACTGTAATCAGTGTTCGTCTTTGGTTGAAAGGAAGAGGAGATGAATACAAAAACTTTCTTGGGTTGGTAACAAGCATCGATTTGTCAAATAACAAATTAGTAGGAGAAATACCGAGAGAAGTCACAGATTTAAATGGTTTGATGTTTTTGAACTTGTCCCACAACCAACTTAGTGGTCACATCCCACAAAACATTGGTAATATGGGATCATTGTTGTCCATTGATTTATCAAGGAATGAACTTTCTGGTGAAATCCCTCCAACTATTTCAAATTTGAGCTTTCTAAGCATGCTAGACTTGTCTTATAATGATTTGAATGGAAAAATTCCAACAGGAACTCAGTTGCAAACCTTTGATGCCTCAAACTTTATTGGCAACAATCTCTGTGGCCCACCACTACCCATCAGTTGCATCTCCAATGACAAAAGCTATGATCACAATGGCAAAGGGAATGATGATAGGCATGGAGTGAACTTCTTTTATGTGGGTATGACATTTGGATATATGGTGGGATTTTGGATAGTAGTTGGTCCATTGGTCATTTGTAGATCATGGCGTTATGCCTATTTTCATTTCCTTGATCATGTGTGGTTCAAACTTCAACATTTTTTCTAATGTCAGTACAATATATCTAATGTGGTGAAAAATAAAGTTATTATAAAGCATGTAAGTTAATTTGAACTACTCTGTATTGCATAGTTGATCAAATTTTCAGGTAATTTCTGTTTTGTTTGATTTATTTTCAATATGACAGTGTTATTTATTTAAAGCACTAGTGGATTTCAAAGCTAAAGAATCTACATGTCCAACTTATTATGGATAAATTCTAGCTAATTTAACAAATTGCAATCTATTGTTAGAAAATTTAGACAGTGTGAACTTAATTTGAACCATGTAAAACTCTTGCTGAAAAGAATTGAGGCAATATATTTAATGAGTTGCTTGGGTTTTAGATACTCAAAGGCATTCGTATTCAAATTTATAAATGGTTATAATTTCTTTCTCAATAGCAAGATTCAAAGGCATTATAAAAGACTACTTTCTTTCTCAACAGCAAGATTCAATTACTTTGTGAACGTTTAGTTTTGGATGTTGCATTTTTAACTTTATCTCTTCATCTTTTAAATTTAGTCCATTTTATTTTAACATTTTACATATAAACAGGAGGAAAAAATGAGACTCTGGCATGAAGGTCTAATGACACCCATTGGAACTTTATGTTGAATAGGCAAAATTCTCTTCTCTGCATTTGATAGACATTTGATCAAAGATATGTAAAAAATTCTCATACATTGGATTAATCGGAGGGGTACTGCTTTCATTAATTGGTGTTGTTAGTTTCAATTTTCATTGTTAAAAGGTAAATGTTGAATGCCATAAATAACAGCTTATAAAAGAAAAGTGATTCATGAAAGAGGTAGAGAGTAAAGAAAAGTAGTAATGGAAAGAAAGCAGATGCAGGATAAAATAGGTTAGTTTGATTGATTTGTGTTGTCCTCTATAATTTATACACAAAGTTTGCCTTCCTATTTTTAAAGGCAATATCATTCAAAAGCTTTTAACACCTATGAGCCTCTTGAAGGTAAGAAACTGGTGAAAAATATTCTCAACCATTCAGATAATTTTTTTATACTGGCATATAGCTGAATTCTGCATTGATTACCTCTAACTCTGCTAAGACTTTGAATAGTCGAATGTTCCTCATTCAACTAATTATGTAAACTGCCATTTTGACTTTGTTCGCCTTCAGTTGATCTTGTATTCAGCTAAAATTAGCCCTATCTCGTGCTAGCTGAACCATTATGCTGAATCCTAGTGACCCAATTTCACACTAGCTGATATCAATTCTGCTGCACCTTCAATGGCTCAGTTTCACACTAGTTAACATCAGTTATGCTGAATCCTCGATAGAGAACTTCTAGAAACACATACTTTGCTATCAATTGATTTCTGAATTAAAAGAATTCAATGTTTCATCGGTTGATCTTTATTCGGACAGCTTCCTTCAGTACTTAATTTTCTTAGCTCAGCGACTCATCTTCGTAAGCTAATATCAGCTTTCAGTTAATCATATGTAATAGGTTCTACGTTGTTATTATTTGAACGCTATTTTTTCCTTTCTAGTTTCCCACGTCTCGTGATCCACGAAGTTAGAAATGTAGACAAAAATGGATTGAGAAAGTACTCAATATGTATAAAAAAAACATTGAAAACATTACACTGTAAACATTTCAGACGAAACACTGAAAACTATAATCTATTGTGCCCTGTATGAAAGACCATTTGCAGAAATACCGTCCTCTTCAATACCAAGTTGCCAAATTATTGTGATAGTCTGCGGACTCGATCTATGTATTGTATGGAGTTTAGGAATGAAAGGTGGGGACTAAAGTTGGTCAAATTTGAGAAACAAAGTGTTCTCCCACAAGACGACGCAAAATCTTTCCGGTGGCAGTCTTGGGCAAAGAATCAGTAATGAACACCTTTTTCGGAACTTTGAAGGATGCAAGATTCTTCTTGCTATATCTTAGCACCTCTGCCTCGTCAACATTTGATCCTTCTCTTGGGATCACCGCACAATATATCTGTCGAAAGTTAACAATATATCATCAACACAAATTTTAGTGAAAAAAAGTTTGATATGTAGTAATCCACGAGTTAATTAGTCAGTGATACACCAAACACTTTTCAGATTTAGACACTTAACATTTCGGGAAATTAAAGTTAGAAGGTAAGTTTCTGTAACGTGGTATTGAAATGGTGGTTCCATTTGCCAAAAGGTGATCAAATAAAAATGGACTCTTCGATTAGAAGGGTTTTCTTGTACGCCACAAAATGTTCGTACATGATTAGATTATGACCTTTGAAGGCAGAAAATGATAAAACTTAAATGGCTCAGAAATCCTCGGTTGTGTTTGTCTTTCAGGTACGTGTTACTCACTTATGAGTGGCCCTCCATTACCAACCAATGCAAAAAATAGAATAACACCCGATATGCCAATGTCATAAAATAATACAAAAAGAGTAGGCCAGTGTTTATTCTTGTGGGGCGTAACCTTTTTATGGCAAGTTTATTCTTTATGAGCGGTGTATAAAACATAGGGTATGACTAGTGGAAAGAGAAAGAATCACAACATTGTATCATATTACTAATATAACTCTAAATTTTTTGTGGTAACATATCGCCCATAAAAAATGGTGATGGGCAAAATTTGTAGTTGTATTTTTGTGGTTTCTTTGAGAAAAAGCCCGTTAAATTTGTAGTGTGTGTAAAAGTTAAAAATGGATGAATGAGACAGAGACACACCTCTTCACCGTACTTGGCATCAGGCGCTCCGAAAGCAACTGCTTGTGCAATGTCCGGATGTGAAAGCAGAACAGCATCAACTTCAATTGGTGATATCTTTTCGCCTAAAATTTAAAAACCCTTCTCATCAGCTAACATGTATCACTGATTTCATTAAATTTTCTGAAAATGAACACTGTTTCTTTTTCTCTTTGTGACGCTAAATAAATGAAAATAAAATATAGAACTTTTATAGTGTTCTCTACTTTTCACCTAATATATAAATTGAATGAACTAAACCCCGTGTCATGATATGGATAGTTTATACCTACTTCTTTCCTGATATAACTGCCAAATCAAAACCTAATTAACATCACTGTCACTCTCTTGACGTACAAACCATAACTCTAATAGTTGTTAATACCAAACAAAAAGCCCAACTTCAACCTTAGTGCATATAAAAACAGTTATGACATTTGTTTCATCTGAGAATACTATAATAATTCTCACACAATTTAAATATTGACAAGTTGTTCACATAACGCGTAAAACTATTGAGAAGTCTCTTGAGTTTACACCAGACAAATTACTCAGCAAGAATCAAACTCACGTCATCAATGACACACCACCGACAAATATTTCTCGAAGACAATGAATCACCAAAATCAATGGTTAAGCTTAGTCTGTATTCAACCCAAACTTTTCCTTCAAAACGGTCAATGCACCGAATTTTGAAAAAGCGTGGTTCCCTCAATTCAGAATATTCGCAATACCTTCCGCAGAAAATTCCGTATTCACAAGCAAAATAATATTTTGATAATTTATGAACAAAAAGTTTTTGAATAATAAATATTAACATACCTCCACGGTTGATGAGTTCCTTGATGCGACCTACGAGATGCAAATAACCATCAGAATCCAAGTAGCCAACATCACCGGTGTGGAACCAACCAAACTCAAACGCCGCCGTATTGGCATCCACATTATTTTTATACCCTTTCGTAACATTGGGGCCACGAATGCAGACTTCTCCGCTAACTTCAGCCTCTTGAACCCGACCCGTCTGGTCCAAAATAACCATTTCTTGGCCCACGGGCTTTCCAACCGACCCGGCCTTGTGTGGCCCATCTTGCGGCAAAGGGTTCGAAGCCATGAGATGCGACGCTTCCGTCATCGCATAAGCCTCCAACACCGGCGCACCGAAAGCCTCCTCGAGTTTACCCAAAATAACCGGTGCCAGCGACGCGCTGCAGCTTCGGATGAACCGGAGCCGCGGGTATACCGGTTCGGGGTTGTTCGCGTGGCGGTCCAATATAATCTGGTGTATGGTGGGGACCGCAGTGTACCACGTGGCGTTGTACTTCACCATGTCTTTCCAGAACGACGATGCGGAGAACCTCCCCGCTGCCGGCAGCGCCACCGCCGCACCGGCCGCGAGGGAACTTAGCAACCCCGCAATCAAACCGTGCACGTGAAAAAGCGGAAGCACAATCACCGTCGAGTCAGACTCAGTGAGTCGGTACACCGATTTAATGTTCTGTACCGAAGAGAGCAAGTTGTGCTGAGTGAGCGGCACTCCCTTGGGTCGGCTTGTGGTACCGGAGGTGTGAAGGAAAAGCGCCACGTCATCAGGATCGTTAACCACTGACTCAACGGAATCGACCGAGTTAACCGAGTCGGATTGACTCAGCGAGAGACTCAGCTCGGCTTCATTATTCTCGGCTTGGGTTACCGAAGCAGTGGCGTGAGCTATGTTGAGTTTTGAAGCTGCGGCTTGAGCTGCGTTGTTTCCTTCTGAAGATGTTAGGAGAAGCTTGGACTCAGAATCCGTTAAATAAAACTCGAACTCTTCGGCTGTGTAAGCCGAGTTCAACGGCGCAGCTGTGGCGCGTACTCGAATAACAGCTAGAAACATGATAACAAACTGAAACGAACGTAAAAGAAAACGTTGGATTGTAATTAACGACGATCGAGATTGTATCATTGTTTCAACTTTGCGAGAAGGAAAATTTAATCAATTGAAATTATTTGTAACGTAATGTAATATAATTGACAACGATGTAACAGTTTACAGATTAGGGAACGGACCTCGACGGTGTTCGGGAACGTGAGGGCGACGACATCGCCGGGTTTGATTCCGGCGGCGAGCAACCGTTGGGCGGCGGATTCCACCAGCTGGTGGAGGCGGGAGTGGGTGAGGTCAAATTTGGCAGCGACGGAGAGCGCTCGTCGGGAGGGGAACTTGGCGGCGACATGACGGAGGAAGGCGGTGAGTGTGGATGCGGTTTCCATTGTGCTTTTTGCTTAGAAAAATTATGGTTGTGTGGTGTTTGGGAATGGATTGGGAAATTGGGAATTGTGGAAAGTATTTATAGGGGTTGAGAAACACGGGTGGCGGTAGTATCTGGGAAGAAGAAAAGTAGAAAAGATGTTTGTGAGACTTTGGTCAAATCTCTCTGCCTCACCACACAGCCACCTTCTACAGTTCATGTCATTAACTTTTATTTTCATTTTAATCTCAATAATAAAATCTAATCAAAATATTTAAATTGTTATGTTGTGCTTAGTCTTTTATTTACTTTCGAGTTATTTTTAATATTATCCTATGATAGTTTAAAAATACTTTTAAGGAAGTTAGTAATTCCAATATATTTTCCTTTAAGATGATTAATTAATTCTTGATACATGTACAGAACTTACACAATCATATATTAAAATAATTATTGTTAAAATAATAAAGTAATTAACAATACAATTATCTTTTTATGGCGAAACTTACATGTTCATGCTCTCTTATCTATAAATTTTACCTTTGATATTTTTGTGCATGATGTTTGGTACTTGTGTTAGTTAATGTTTCATTTCTATTCTTAAATTGTACTTTTTCCGTTCCTGTTATTGGCTATTGTAGGAGTGAGAATATGAAGTAATTTGTGAGAGGAATCATGAGTCACGAAAGAGTCTACGAACTACATAGTTTCTTGCGAGTTGTTCAATTGTCTTCACATCTATTTATTATCTTTTCCCAGTTGGACTTTTATCATGAAAACTAAATATAGTATCTATGCGCAGGGTATGAATATTAAAGTTGTAAAAGTAACTTCTTTAAGATTAAATTGAATCGAATTATTTTTATAGTATATAGCATCTCAACTTAAGGATGTGTTTCGATCGGAAAAAGATTCGACAGAAAATAATAGATGAATTTGAGAAGATAATGAGGATATTATGGTGTTGTTTGGATTAAGATAAATATGATGTGATTTGAGTATATTTGAAATGAATGTTTGTGTATCATGTAGTTGGTATTATAATTGAAAAATTGTTTTGATGAACAAAATTATATGTTACAATTTCAGTCTTTATGATATAAAATTAAATATATATATATATATATATATATATATATATATGATATTAAATTAAAATAAGTTGTTTTTATTATTATTATTATTATTATTATAATTACAACTAGTAAGATTTATTATTAGTGTTATTATAAAGTTATGTTTGTATAATAAAATGAAATTTTGTATTTAAAAATAAAAATTAAGAATATATAGAATTGATTCCATGTAACTTTGTATTTAAGAATAATTTTGTATAGAATCGATTCCAAGTAACTTGGTATACACTCTATTCCATGTATAACTTTGTATTTAAAAGTTAAGAAATGTAACTTTGTATATAAAAATAAAAATGGTTAAATATGTTTTTATTCCTTAACTTTAAGTGAAAATTGAAATTGGTCTCTCATTGAAATTTGGAAGTCTCTCATATTTATAAATGCGTGAATTTAATCTTTTTAACCAAATTTTGTTAAGTTTATTTAACGTTTCAAACACATTTCTAACTAACATTGAAGTGAAATAAGTAAAACGATGAAAATAACTCAAATGTTTCAAATGTTATCATGAAACATGTTTAAAATGTTAAATAAACTTAACAAAATTTGGTTAAAATGACTAAATTCATACATTTATAAAGTTATGGGACTAAATTGGGCAAAAATTTTGAAGATGGACTTATTCTAATTTTCATTGAAATTTAAGGAACCAAAAACATATTTAACCCAAATAAAGATTAAGAATGTAGTCAACAACCACCAATATTGTGGTGAATCGATTCCATGCTGGTGGTGAATCGACTCCATGCATGTGCAACCTTACAAGTGATCAACAACAATCTAAAGGGTAATTTTGTAATTTCACATTGCTAGCGCAATAAATCTTTTCTTATCTCTAATGTGAAGATGCAAATATGATACCCACCAACAAATTCACTCTTTCAAATACCTTCAAATTCACTAAAACAAACAATATATCCACTTGCAAATCCATCTATTTACATAGCGCATAAGTAAAACAATATGTTCCTTTTCGCACAAGGGAGTGTTCCTTTATGTTAATTTGTTGTATGCGTGGATTTGGTGAGATGGATTTGCAGGTGTGGATGATGTTCGCATGTGTTTATTTGCGAGAGAATGCGAGGGCGGATTTGCGAGATACTTGCTTAATCCCATCTCGCCAAAGTTTAGCCTTTTTACCATTATGTCCCTCTCATGTGCCATCCAGGATGACCACAAAGTTAGACTTAATGGAGATGGAAATGGCCTTAGGCGGTGGCGCCGCCTAGGATTGGGGGAGTATGAACCTGCGTGTCACATGGAAACTTATAAGGAGAAGTTTTTTAGTGGTAGAGTTTGATGAGAATGGCAATAGAGAAGTGTTTAGTTGAAATGTAATTAGAATCCGTGGGCGTAGTGTTAGGGGAAATCAATTCCAATCCTTGAAATTATTTTGTGTTACAAAATAATGCATGGTGCATTGTTGGGGAGCACATTGTTAAGAGAATCAGTTCTGTAACCGATTTGCAATCCTTGAACTATTTGTGTTTTTGTGTACGTTGCATTTGACTAATAATAATAATAAATAATTATAATAATAATATGAATAATAGTAATAATAATATATTAATTTTTACTATAAGAGAAAAATAGTAATATTGTATTTTAATCTCTTAAAACTTTTTTATCTACTATATCAATCAAATTACTTACAAATTTTTACAAACTTCACCTCCAAATCTATTCTCTTTCACCTCTAAATCCCTTAAATGAAACAACAAACTTTATTTCTAAATCCATTCACATCATTCACTCACTCTCTCTTAAATTCATCCTCTCAAAAGAACACACCCTAAGTGAGATATCAAATGGACATCTCAACTTTTTAGTATTTTCTCTGCATGGGAGTTCAATACCTAATACTTTGCCATAGGAAGTTCTTAATGAATACTCAATATTACTTTATACTCATGTGTACATATCATGTAGACCAACCTTGCTAACTTCATGTCGCCTTGTGACAACAACAGGGTGATCGGTCTAGAGCAATGACAAATCCAATAGTTAATTATGAGATTATTTCGGTAAACAAGATTAAAAGGTAATTGGATCGTTATTAGATTGTCATTAAGGTAAAAGGCTTACCATAACGCCTATAAATATGGAGTGTAGGTAAGACATTTAATATTTTTGCATCTACTGCATTTAATGAGCTCTGACCTTACCGAACACTAACTTGACGTCAGAGTACCTTTGACAGATAACCGACAAGGACAGGACAACGCGTACGGAACAACAAGAAATACAAATACTAGTGAGAATATCCAAGCCAGGAAGTGACACAATCAAACAAACATAAGAAATACCTTTTGTATACCTTGTGCCTATATACAAGAACATCTTATATTATCCTTCTATTCTTACTAACTTGAGTGTTGACTCACTCTGCACTAGAGATCGAGACATTGAAGATCTTTCATCCACCTTAAAAGTTACCTGAAAAATCTAGATAAGAACAACTTTAATGTGTAATTTATAAATCAACTTACTTCATAAATTAATAATGTCATTTAAAAATAAAAATAACCATCAGACCCTCTTTTTTGTGTTTATATTTACTTTCCAATTTTACCCTTTGAATAAAATATTTTTTAAATTAAATTAATTATTTTATCAATTTTAATCTTAAGAATTTTGTTAATTTTTAGTATCATAAAAAAATATTAAATAATTAAATATATGTATAATGGATGTGTTTTTACTTGTTTACAATAAAAGAAAAATTATAATAGAATAATAATGTAAAAGTGTATCATGTTTTCTCTATATGTATGGTCTTTGAAATGTGTGATCAGAAAGAGACTGTCCAGTCATTATCTCATGGGATCTGTTTTTCTCATTTATTAAAAGGGGGCTTAAACCTCAATTAGAGTATGCAAATGCACCTTTTCATTCTAAGTTTTTTAGTTTACAGAAAATTACTAGTAAATCTCTTTTTTTTTTTCTATTTTCTCTGCTTTTATGTTTGAAATTACTGATTTTAGTAATTATAATCTGTTCACACTCTCTTGCAAGGTCGTGAGACACAGCTTAACATTGGATCCATTCGGTGTAGATAACGTTAATAATTGGTCTTTCTTTGGTTCAAGATGAGATTGTATAGATTAGTTTATCTCCTCCACCAATTTATCTTTTATTTTGTAAAATTTCTTTCATCACATTATTAATCCAAAACCAGACAATTGACATATAATTGAGAATTATTGTGAAAAGGACTACAGTTGTCAATAATATATATATATATATATATATATATATATATATATATATATATATATATATATATATATATATATTGTTTAAATATTTATTTTAAATAGATCACTTTTATTGCAGTCACTCTAAATATGTTAATTTTTGTTTTTATTTATTATGAATACATCAATCGCCTTAAAAAAATCACGTTTTCATTTTTTTTTAGATAAAAATACATTATTTTTTAATTTAATTCAATAAAAGTGTCACTTTATATATATATATATATATATATATATATATATATATATATATATATATATATATATATATATATATATATATATATATATAAGTATGTTAAGATTTTTATTTTAACCTGGTAAATGTACTTTAAAAAGAAAAAAAAAAACTATGGCGCTATTTATTCATTTGACATTTTTATGATGTTATTATTTAATTTGGTATATATTCTATGGTATGATGTGTAATGATATCTTATACTTAAGAAATAATTATAGAAATTAAAACAAAAAATAATAATACTCGTATACCAAAAGTTATTTAAGTTTTATCAATAAGTATGATTATTATTTTATAAAAATTAAAAAAATATTATCTATATATGTGGGTTTTAATATTAAAATCTTGTCAAAATAGCTTTTTGCTTTTAGTATTATAAAATTATAATATTAGATTTATTTTACATATTAGTTAATTACTATTATATTAAAAGGTTAAAATACCTTTTTGGTCCCAATTTTCGTCAAGTTTTTTGAAACAAGTCCTAATTTTGGTTTTGTGCTCAAATAGGTCCCAATTTTCGTCAATTTTGGTCAATTGGGTCCTTTTTTGCTAACACCGTTTGAATCATTAACGGCCATGAATAGTGACTGCCACGTGTCACTTCGTGGTTTTTTTGAATTTTTTTTTTATTTTTATTTTTATTTTTTTTAATTTTTTTTTAAATTTTTTTTTTATTTTTTTTAAATATACACGTGTCAACCCAGGAGTGTGCCACGTGTCACTTTGTGGTTTTTTTAAATTTTAAATTTTTTATTTTATTTTATTTTTTTGAATTTTTTTGAATTATTTTTTAAATGTCCACGTGTCAATCTAGTAGTGTGCCACGTGTCAAAGTTAACATTCTATATTCAATTTGGTCCCTATATTTATTATTTTTGTTCAATTAGGTCCTAATTTTTGTTAAGATTAACCAATTTGGTCCCTATAGAAGATGTGACCAAATTTAATTTTTATATCAAAGTTATAATGATGTGAATTTTAATATATTAAATAAAGATATTTAATAAAAAATATGAATTTTAATATAAAAATTAAATTTGGTTTTAATTTGGAGAGGGACCAAATT
Source organism: Vigna unguiculata (assembly GCF_037176805.1). NCBI lineage: Eukaryota > Viridiplantae > Streptophyta > Magnoliopsida > Fabales > Fabaceae > Vigna > Vigna unguiculata. The sequence goes on along the minus strand of NC_140795.1, from coordinate 44,026,319 downwards.
GGTTAATGTTAACAAAAATTTGGACCTAATTGAACAAAAATAACAAATATAGGGATCAAATTGAATTTAGAACATTGACTTTGACACGTGGCACTCTACTGGGTTGACACGTGGACATTTAAAAAAAAATTAAAAAAAATTAAATTTTTTTTTAAAAAATTCAAAAAAATTCAAAAAAACCACAAAGTGACACGTGGCACACCCCTAGGTTGACACGTGTACATTTAAAAAAAATTAAAAAAAAAATAAAAAAAAAATAAAAAAAAAATTCAAAAAAACCACGAAATGACACGTGGCAGTCACTGTTCATGGCCGTTAATGATTTAAACGGTGTTAGCGAAAAAGGACCCAATTGAACAAAATTGACGAAAATTGGGACCTATTTGAACACAAAACCAAAATTAGGACTTGTTTCAAAAAACTTTACTAAAATTGGGACCAAAAAGGTATTTTAACCATATTAAAATCACTAATTCAATCTTGATTATACAATTAAGAATAAATATCCAATTTAGTTCTAAAATATTTAGGCGTAGGTCTTTGAATAATTGATCTGCTACTAAAAGTTTTATTGATAAAAAATAACATTTTGAAGATTTTAAGCTTTTCTTTTTAATTTATAATATACAACACTTTATTTCTCATATAACACATATTTATATTAATATTTAATTAATTTATTCAATTAATCAATTTGTTATACAAGTCAAATCAAAATATTATTCAATATAATTTGCAATTATGAAATTGAAATTTAATTGATTTTTAATTTAATTTTAAAATAAAAAAACAAATTATAATCAAAAATACAAATTTGAAATTAGAGAAAAGAAAATACAAACTCAGAGCATTAAATGACTGATGTAAAACATTAGATTTTTTATTCCGTAATTTGATTCTCAATAATTACTGAACAAAATTCATTTAAAACTAAACCTATGAAAAGGGTTTTCAATGTACTATAAACTATAAATATATATGCAAAAAATATGCAGCAAATGAGTCCTTAAATAATTTATTGTTTCCTTCTTAAACATAAAGAATATTGTTTTAATTTCATCTCGGAGAACTCTTTCATGTCAGTAAAAATCAAGAAACAATAATAAAAAATAAATAAAACTTAAATTAGCTACACAGGATAATTTGGTTTGTACAAACCAACTATTATAGTGAAAATTAGAAATAGTGAACCAACTAATAATAACCTTAATAATACCCGCCAAATGATACTTATAGTCAAAAACATTTTCTCTACAAAACTTATGTAGCTAATAAACATAGATAAAAAAAAAAAAATCTTAAATTCGAATACATCTTCACAAAATCACCATCAAACTCTTCTCCATCACACGTCCTAAACACTAACTCAACCTTCAAATCCTAACTCCAAAATCTCATACATTACCACCTATCAAACCACACTCATAGTCTTTTCAAAACACATCACTTTTAATATAAAAACTCAAACAAACAAAAATACAAAACAGACTACTTTAAAAGACAAAACAAAAAAATCAAAACATTTTCTTTTCTTTTTTTACTTTTTGTCTTCATGTTATGAAAAAATAATATTTTTTCTTTAAGTATATTTATTATATGGCATATTCCTAATAACATAAGTGAATAAAATATTAAATTTAAGAGTGATATTTAAAAAATATTTTAAGAATAATAAATCTATTTAAATATAGAACACTAAATTATTCAAAAACTTCTTTATATATTAATTTAAGTTTCTTTTTTTTCACAATTAAGAACTCCACAAATGCAGAAATAGAAAGCATGTCATTGTTATATTTGTAAGCCTTTTTTTTTCTTTCTATCCCAGAGGTTTGGGCCTGGCCCTTCGTAGGCCCAAGGGCAGCCCTCCTGAAGGACTCCCTACCCTACCAGCCCCTCCTCACAGTTTCACATCACCTCTGTTTCAGAAAGACAGCCTTCCCCTCAACTTCTCTACGAAAGCATAAGCTCTACTAGGGCACGAAGCTTGTCCGCCTTCGAGCTAACGAAACTCATCTAGTGCCTTCCGGTAAGTTGAACTTCAGAGTCCTTTGGTCTATTTCTTCACCATTCCTCACAGTTGTGCGCGTTGGTCACGTTAGGGTTTTAGTTTCCTGACCTCTCTCTACACCAAATCTGCAGGTTCCAGCTCTTTCCTAACTCCGGGAGCTGTGGTGCCCTTAGTTCGAATCTGTTGTTTTGGTTGTTCTCTTGAACAGGTAAGGGAAGCTAGATCTAGGGTCTTCGTTGCATGCATCTGATTTCATCTCTATTTTTAGCGTGAAATGGATTAAATGTGCCTGGGTTTGCATCTGAATGCTTGGTTGGTCTGTATTTGGAGTTTGCATGCATGGAACAGTGGGGGAGATATGATATTCTCGCCCAAGCGAGCTTGTCTCGCCTAGGCGAGAATATCAGAGGCTTGCCTAAGGTTCTGCCTCGAACGCTCGCCTGGGCGACCAGTCCACGTTCTGAGCGACGCCATGTCTCGCTCAGGCGAGGAGGTCTCGCCTGAGCGAGAATTCGTGAAAAACCCATGTTGCTTATCTCGCCTGGGCGAGAATCCGCTGAGTCAAGAAGGCCAGCGTCTCGCCTGAGCGAGTTTGCGAATGTGTGGCATGTTTTCCTGACTGTTTGGGTGCTTCATTGTATTTATTGGTCAGACTTTTTCCTCCTAAAATTGATGTACGTGATTATACTTGGGTGTTTGGATTTTTATGCATGAAATTGGCATGCTTGGTATGAGATTGATCATGAGTTTGTGGCTTCGTGATGTTTTAACATGAAAATTGGATGAATGACCAAAAAGAGGTGGGAATTGTATGAGAAACATGATTATGATGGTGAGATAGGCGTAATTCCATGAGTCCCATGGGGAGACTTCATGGTGGCGTGTAGTGTATATATTAAGATAAGGATTCAAGTAAGGATCGCATCCCGAAACTCTAAAGGGTCAGTGAGTCTCAGGTAGAGAAATCTGACCCAAGTGGTGAGAGTAGCGGGAGGCCCTAGTCTTTGGCAGGATAATGGCCTTAGACTTTTAAAGGCTAACCTTGTGTGTGGTAGGGTGAAACCCATTGGCAATGGCTCTGCAGAGCAGTAGAGGCCACCACAAGTGCAAGCGTCCAGTGAATCCGATCTTAATATATGTATCCGGATAATCGAGTCATAGTGTTTTGCTTGTTTGTCATAACATGAATTATGTGCCTCTGTGTTGTATGTCTGGGAATGTTTATGCACTTATTCCGTTATACCATGATAAGTCTTATATTACACTAGCTTACCCTTGCATTTTTGTGTGTGTTCCTGTTGTGTTTTCTCTTTTGCGATGATCACCTTTTGGTGGGAGCAAATGAGAGGGAGGTTCGAGATGGATCCGGGGGACGCAGCGAAGCGATCTAGTTTGTCTGTCTTGATGACCTTAGGGGCAGATTCATGGCCATGGGGCCTTTTGTAATGGTTGCCCAGTGGCAACTCCTTTTGCAAAATTGTTGAATTCTGTTAGTTTTCTTTTGGTTGTGGCATGGTTTCATGCCTAGCTCTTCTTCCTTTCGAAGTACTTTTGGGATGACTGTAATAGTTACTTTTCGTACGTTTCATGTTAATCTGATTGGTTCTCGTTATCAAAATTTTGTGATGCTTTATTTGGTAGAGTAATCTATTAAAACGGGACGTCACACTTTTATGGTATCAGAGCCTTCGTTCCTAAGTGTCTGTGGGTTATGTGTTTGCTTAGCTTTTGTTGTGCCTTCCTTGTCGTGTTTAGATGAGTTCCAATCTAACCGAGTTCCTAATGGTGCTTTCTGTGTGTCCAGTGATATGGCACCCCCGCGTATCGCTCCTTCTCCACCCCCTCAGGGCGATGGGCAAGATCTGGCTAGGGCAATCGAGGCCATGGCTGCGGCTTTGACTCAGCAAAGCAATGCCATGATGCAACAGCACGAGGCGGCGATGCAGCGCCAGGAAGCCTCTCTTGAGCAGCAGAACTTCATGATGCAGCAAATGGAAGCTGCTAGGCAGGCTGCAGAGGATGCTCAGAGGCAGCATGTGGATGCTCTCCGTCAGTTAGGGGAGAATGCTGCTGGTGCTCAGATGTATGGTCCCCATCCCCGACCTCCACCCCCTGAATGGAGTTTGGAAGACTTTTTGAAGCACCAACCTGCCAAGTTTGATGGCAAGAAGAGTCCCGATCAGGCGGACCAATGGATGAAAGATATGGAGCGCATCTTTGATGCCAAGAGGTGCCCTGATGAGAGCAGGCTTGCTTTCACTGTTTACATGCTCACTGGAGAGGCTGAGCATTGGTGGGCCAGCATGAAGCTGGTGATGGAGGAGAAACGTGAGGACATCACATGGAGAGCCTTCAAGAGGAGGTTCTTGTCGGAGTATTTCCCTGATAGCGTGAGGTACGCTAAGGAGGTAGAATTCCTCCAACTGACGCAGGGAAATAGATCAGTGGCCGAATATGCTGAGCAGTTCAAGCATTTGGGGCATTTCTATACCATGCCACTAGATGAGGAGTGGCGTTGCAGGAAGTTTGAGAATGGTCTCAGAGGAGACATCCGCTTGATGGTAGCTCCACTGTCCATCAAGGACTTTGCGGCCTTAGTGGAAAAGGCCAGGGTCATGGAGCGAATGAAGGTAGAGGTGGAAGCTCAGCAGTAGCCACATCAGAGAGTTAGTGGACCATCTGGGTCCAGGCCGAGGGTTGAAGAGAAGAGGAAGCCTTACGCTAGACCTCATCCACCGTCACAGAGATCTGGAGGTTTTTCTTTTCCGCCCGGCAGGATACAGTGCTATCATTGCGGAGGACCGCATGCGAAGAATTTCTACCCTTAGCTACCAGGTTTCCGCAGATGCAACCTTTGTGGCAGGGGAGGTCACTTCGGCAGGGATTGTCCTTCTAGGAGAGGGGCAGTAGCACGACCTTCACCACACACTCCGAGTCAGAGTTCAGGCCAGACTCAGTAGAGAGGAGGAGGCAGCAGGCCTCAGGCTACAGGCAGGGTCTTTGCGATGACTGGGTCAGAGGCGGCGAGTTCAGGTAACCTTGTGATTGGTTGTTGTGTGATATCTTGAAAATCTTGTTGCGTGCTTTTTGATTCTGGAGCGACACACTCATTTGTGTCAGAGTCTTGTGTGCGGGAGTTGGGTCTACCGGTGTGTGAGCTACAGTTTGATCTCGTGGTATCTACTCCGGCATCTGGGTTGGTTAGGACTTCTTCAGTGTGTTCTAGATGTTCAGTTGAGGTAGAGGGGCGCGTATACAAAGTCAATCTTATATGCCTCCCTCTGCAAGGGTTAGATGTGATCTTGGGAATGGACTGGCTCTCTGCCAATCACGTTCTAATCGACTGCCAGGAGAAGAAGTTGTTGTTCCACAGCTCGGAGGAGCCTGAGCTAATACCTTCCCATGAGGTTATGAAGGAAATCCGGGACGGTGCACAGTGCTTTATGGTCTTTGCCAGGACGGAAGTTGAGAAAGAGGAAAGGATAACAGTGATACCAGTGGTCAGAGAATTTGAGGATGTGTTCCCCGAAGAGGTATCAGGTTTGCCCCCGAGAAGAGAGGTTGAGTTCTCCATAGACTTGGTACCAGGAGCCGGTCCTGTATCGATAGCTCCTTACCGCATGGCGCCAGCAGAGTTGGTGGAGTTAAAGAAGCAGATAGAGGAATTGCTTGAGAAACAGTTTATACGGCCGAGTGCTTCGCCGTGGGGAGCGCCTGTCTTGTTGGTAAAGAAGAAGGACGGTGGCTCAAGGTTGTGTGTGGACTATAGGCAGCTGAACAAGCTGACTATAAAAAACAAGTACCCCTTGCCGAGAATAGATGATTTGATGGATCAGCTTCATGGGGCATCTGTGTTCTCCAAGATTGATCTCCGGTCAGGTTATCATCAGATTCTGGTGAAGGCAGAAGATGCTACCAGTTGCGCTGCAGCACAACTGGTGACATCTCTCCAGTTGGGAGGGTGTTAAAGGTCAGGTTGGGAGTTCGATACCCACTGACAACAACCTGCCTTGCGAAGTGGGTGGACACTTGGGGCGAGGGGTTGGGGTGTATTGGGCTGCAGACCTGACATGCTGCTGGGCCAGGGGTGGCGCCAGGGATGTTATAATATTAACTATTGTTAAGTGTTAAGAGTCGTGTTCACTAACCTATCAATTAATATATATATATATATATATATATATATATATATATATATATATATATATATATAAGGATTCAGTTAATGAATTTAAGAGTACAAATTGTTTAACAAAGACAGATTATGAATGTTTTATTATTTATGTTAAGACGCTTATAAACAAAAAAAAAATCATTTACAAAAGACTTTTTTTTATACTTCTTTTTAAAATTATGAAGAATGTATTCATCTTTTCTTATATCAGAACCCACCTTAACGATCTCGACAAATACTATAACATTTATGTTCGATCAAATTTGTTGGATGGACTATTTAAATAAAAACTTTAGGAGGAAAGTTTTATTTAAAAAAAAAAATTAACAAAAAAAAAGGTTTAATTATGCCTTTGGTCCCCTTTTTGGACTCGAAATCTCAAAATGGTACCTGTATTTTTGGAAATCTCAAAATGGTCCCCTTTTAAGTTTAAAAGTCTCAATTTTGCCCTTTCCGTCAAGTGTGGGCAAACGGCGTTAGGTGAACAGTGACATGACAAGGTTGACCACTTGTTGAACAGTGACTTGGCAGGGAAGGCGTTGACGTGGAATGGGCAGCTGTAATTAAATTATGTTTAGGGTAAGAAAAAATGTTAAATTAAATTAGGGTTTAGGGTTTTTATAATTTAAGGTGGGATAATTATTTTTTAAAAAACTCAGAATTGCGAATTTAGGTTTAGGGTTCTTAAAACAGAAAGGTGGGGTAAAATTGGGGAAACTGATCCAGAAGGTTGTGAAGTGCGATCGCTGTCGTTCTCCATCGTCATCACGCGTGCAATCTGAGGATTTTTACTTCATCGCATTCATCTCAAACGCTGGAGCAATCTCAGGTTAGTGAGTTTCCCTATTTTGGTTCGGTGCTTTTGTTGGGTGCATTTGTTCAGTGCCTTTTGTTTGTCGGTTGAAAAGTTTGCTTTTTGGAAAGGAAATGGTAGTGTTGTCGGTGAAATGCAGTGTATTATTGATTAGTGTGCTTATTTGAGCATGGGTCTGTGTCATAGCATGTGGTCCTTTATTTTTTCGTTTGTGGTCCCTCTTTTTTGAAAGTGATCTCGTGTATTTCTGTACTTTGTATTTTTAAATTTTTTTAATGTTTGTTTGTATATGAATATTATATAGGTGTAGTTGGTGAGTATTATAAATGGACGAGGAAAAGTTTGATGTTGTTAGGCACCTATATGCCAATTTTAGGAAAAAATTCCCAGGTAAAAATTTGAAGAGATTGATGTGGAAGGCAGTTGCTTGCACACATTCAGAAGGTTGGGAGCAAGATATGAGGGACATCAAAGAGCTAAACGAAGATGCCTTCAAATACTTGCTGGCCATTCCACCCAGGTATGTTTTCAAAAATGTTATTGTGTGTATTTGTCATTACAAACTGGGATAATATTAATGTAATTATTGTGCTGCAGGTTTTGGTCACGATCTAGATTCACAACAACTGCCCAATCTGATACGTTGGTTAACAATATGTCTGAAGCCTTTAACAGTGTCTTAGTGGAATGTATGGGCAAGCCAATAATCACCATGTTGGAGGAAATAAGGCTATACATGATGCATAGGTGGGCTAAGAACAGAAAAAAGGCTACATCTTATGAGGGGAACATTTGTCCCAAAATCCTGACAAGATACAACTTGGAAGCAAATTTGACAAGGCATTGGATTCCTAGGTAAACCTCTTCCTGTGTATGTACCCAGTTTTGTATAACCACTTATATCATCATATGCCAAAACCTTGTAGTTGGTCAGCAGACAAAATTTTTGAGGTGAGGCATGCATCACATGTTGGTGATAAGTTTGTGGTCAATATCGATGAAGCATCCTGCACATGCAGGAAGTGGAGCATCACTGGGATACCCTGCTATCATGCCCTATCAGCCATGAGGTTTCTAAACATAGATGGAAAAGATTTCATCTCCACATGGTATAAGAAGTCCACCTACGAAGAGACATACGCATCCATCATATACCCAATCAATGGCCAAAGGGTGTGGGAGGTTACACCATATCCAGATATTTTACCTCCTCCAAAAAGATCATTACCAGGCAGACCAAAAAAGAAAAGGAGATTGCAGGAATGGGAGCTACGCAAAGATGACACACAAATAACCAAAGCAGACTTACGCAAGAGGTGTCGCATATGTAGGGAAGTTGGCCATAATAGAAGACATTGCCCTCAAGCACCTGCAACTGAAGCACCTACTCAACCATCCCAACCACAATCACAGCAACAAACCCCTGCAACTGAAGCACCTACTCAATCATCCCAGCCACAATCACAGCAACAAACCCCTGGAACTGAAGCACTTTCTCAACCATCCCAGCCACAATCACAACAACAAACCCCTGCAACTGAAACTCCTACTCAGCCATCCCACCCACCATCACAACAACTAACCCCTGCAACTGAAGCTCCAGGTCAGCCATCCCAGCCACCATCACAGCAACCAACCCCTGCATTATCACAGCCAAGTTCACAACCTGCACAACCTTCTACTACAGCACCAAGGACTTCAGCTCAACATTCTCACCAAGGAACACGTGGGCGTGGAAGACCAATGATGAGACCAAAACTGAATGCAAGGAGGGGACGCATATGGAAACCCTGACTACATGTGCTTTCCATATTATAATGTTTTGTAGCTTTGGTCTGTAATTACCTTTTTGAAAAACAATTTAGGTACTAGTGGATGAATATATTTTGTCAATATGTGTAATTGGTATTTGGGGGACCACTTTTTTGTCCGTTTCAGTTATGTTGTAGTGGTCCACTTTATTCACAGATGTTAAACATTTGCTGCTGAAATCAAAATCTAACTACACCTTATTTATATATCAAAATCTGTATTCATGTCCAATTATCATATTCAGTACTGGCGCATTAAAGGTTTCCTGCCAATTTTACTTAAACAGATATTGATATCATTCATTAACTTTTTAAACCTTATACAAACAAAATCATCTACTACATTAAAGGTCTGCTTGAACAAGATATAACAAAATCTACCCCTGCTTGAAAAACATACAACAAAATCTACTCCTTTGGCAGGTCACACACTCATTCTAATTCACCAACAAAAATGCACTAAAGATGTTCAATACAACGCAGAGACAGACCACTCCAATCAACAGTTTAACCCTTTTTTCTAATGAATTAATACATATTTTGATATCACCAACTACTTCTTCAGACATCACGTAACTTCTTCTCATTTCTTAGGTATTCAAACTGCCACCAACAGCGTGTTCTTCAATCTTCACATTGCCACCAACCTTTTCTTCATTCTTCACATGCTTCCAAAGGTTTTCTTCAATCACAACAGTGCTTGCAGAACCCGCTTCTCCCCTCCTATACTGATCAAACCAGCTAAAGTAATTGCACCCACCACACGCTTCACTTCCACTCTGATGCAAATATACCCTTAACGTCAGATTTTTTCACAAAACACACAAAATAACACAAAAACAAAACACAAAATACAAAGGACATTACCTTGAAGTTTGGACAGCCCCAAAACCTTTTTCCTTTCTTCTTGGCTATTCTCGCGGTTCTCAACACAGCCTTAGCACCACAATAACAACTGGGCGTCACATTGGAGCTTCTACACCCACCTGCATTGCAATTGACGCTGTTCTTCTACTTTCCTCCAACATCTGAACTTGAACAAGACCCACAAGACACAGAACTGGCTGGATTCATCACAGAAGAAGGGAGAAGATGGTAACAAAATTAGGGATTCTACATTGCAATGCTGGTGGCTTAAATAAATAAACATTTCCACACTAATACACCTGTATTTGACACGTTTCAGTAACAGAAAGCCATCTCAGCAACCACTAACGCCGTTTGCCCAGACTTGACGGAAAGGGCAAAATTGAGACTTTTAAAGTTGAAAGGGGACCATTTTGAGATTTCCAAAAATACAGGTACCATTTTGAGATTTCGAGTCCAAAATGGGGACCAAAGGCATAATTAAACAAAAAAAAAATTAGATGTAAGTAGGTAATGGAAATGTTGAGATGTTACAACATCTCAATATTTTATAAATCAAACTCAATATTTACTCAAATAATCAAACTAGATTAATGTAGAGTTAGAACCCATGGGTTAATTCGGCCCACCACAAGTTTAGATCGGGTAGAGTTGAAATTTTTTTACAAATTTCAGTATGGGTCAATTTTTGATCCGGCCTACCAAGAACCCGGCTCACCCGGGTTAAATCCGTGATGAGCCGGATTGGTCCACCAATTCGTATGGTCATACATATTATGTTGGGTTTTGCAATGTTAGGTTGTTTTTTTTAACCAAACATATTAGTGGGTTGGCAAATGAAAACCTAGCTTCAACTCCAAATAGATGGGAATAAAGAAGATGCTTTAAAAGATGAAAATGTTGTGGGTTTATCCATTCAATACTCTAATATTATAGTTGGATAAGTGATAAGAATGTTTTGATCTTAGATAGTAATTTTTTTTTAATTTTGTTTTGTATTGGAGTTTAACATCATTTTGGATTATATTTAGATTGTATTGAAGTTTATTTAAATTTTAATCCGAATTTTAATTTATGACTTAAGAAAAAAATTATATTTTATTTTAATTAAGTGGACTAGTGAGCCAACCCGTTTAACCCATCAACCCGTGGTGGGCCGAGTTGAGTTCGAAGTTTTTCAGCTCGCTTATAAGTGAGCCGGAATAGGTTGGCCCACTAAGTGACCAACCCATAGTGGGTCGGTTCGGGTTGAGCCGGGTGGCCCATTTTGACAGCTCTAGATTAATGAATCATTTACGAATTTTCATTTGTTCCTGCGAAAACAATAACAGAATGTCAGGGAACATAAATCACATCTTACCTCAATCACTGACTTCTCAGACTGGTTACTCCTCGATTCGTCGTATGTGTCTTCGTCTAACGTTGGCGGTTTGGACCTCTAAGGGGTTACCTACGGAAAGAACGATCATGTCAGCAAAGACTCTCAAAAGTCAAATCTCATATTAGTGAATTAATGAAAGCATACCTTTAATGGTTTTAATGGTTGGGGTTCACATGTATTTATAGAATCATTAATTATGTTTTCCCCTTCTTATGGGCCGAATCCTCTTTATTATTTTGGGCTAATGTTCAGGGTTTTAAATGGGCCTAGGCCAAGTCCAAGCCCTATGTTAGTGAGTTGATACTGGAGGCCTTGCTGTAATTTTCTAAGTTTGGGGTTAGCGACTCTTCCTTATGCACTATTCTTTGGAGTAGGCACTAGTGCAGATTTGATAATTTACCTCGTCTTATAGGTCTCGGTTATGGCGGAATCGAAGCTTATAAGGAGGCGGTGGCAATTTTGCAATTTCAGCAACATATATTGCTTCGGTTCTACAAACAACCTATGCCATAAGCAACTTTAGGCCTCAGTTCCTTAAGAACCGAAGCCTATTAGGCAGCCCAGAAATGAAAATTTTAAAATTGGCGCCAACGAGAACACATTTGGCCTCGGTTGCTTTTCGACCGAGGCAATATTGGGCAGTTTTAGGCCTCAGTTGAAATAGAACCGAAGCCTATAACCCTGTCCAGAAACCCTAATTTATAAATTTCATCAGCGCCGCCCCCTTTGGCTTCGGGTCCCCTTCGACCGAGGCCATTGAGCCTGTTAAAATCCCCAAATCGCGAACCTCGATCACTATTCATCTTCTTCCCCAATTCTCTCTACGCGAACCCCAATTCTCTCGTCACTGCTTGGTGGACTGCGCGAAGGATTCGCGATGGGTGCTGCCGGCGAGATGAAGAACGGAACTGCGGTGGCTGAACTAGCGTCTCTGGTGTGTGCTCGCGTGATTGTTGTTGGCGCTGTTCTGGTTCGCTGCTGCAATGGAGGATACGTCTCCGCTGCTGCCATGGTGGTCGCGAATCTGGTTCGATGTGCAAAGGTGGAGCTCGCGTCGGCGTTGCAGTGGAAATGATGGTGGTGATGATGCATCTTCAATGGTTGTGGTGGCAGCGTGAAGATGAACTCTCGATGGTGATGGCAGCGTCGAGATGATGCGCGGCTGCGTGGCTGAAAGGTTGGACGCAGTGCAAATCTGAAAGGTTCGCGTTTCCGCTGCTGTTTCGCTGCTGCAACTGTTCCGACGTGATGGTTCTGGTTCGCTGCTTCCATGGTGGAGCGTTAATGGTGTTTTGAACGTTGCTATTGCTGCAAGCGCGGTGGTGATGGTTCAGCTGCTGTGCGGGCAGCTTGCTCATGGTGGTTCGATGGGGTATGGTGTTGCGGTGGCTGCGCGTTGCAGAGAGGATGGAGAAGCGGTGGCTGCCGACAATGGTGGAACGTGAACTGCCATGGTTGGTGCACGAGGAAGCTTCGCGGAGGCTGCGAATTTTATTTTATTTTTTTAAAAAATATTGAATTTATGGCTTCGGTCTATCTGCAACTGAGGCAGAAAAGAGGTCTATGGCTTCGGGTAATGACCGAGGCCAAAAGGGGATGCCTTTTGGCCTCACTTTAATATGCCTCGGTTCTTAAACCGAGGCAGAATCTCGAAAATAACCGGGGTCAAAAGGGTATACTGCACTAGTGAGGCGGCTTGAGCCGTTATGTGTGTTGTCTTGTTCAGTTAACCATCCATCTATTCTTCTTTTTATAATAGAGCTAGACGCAGACGATTCAAACCAGGTAATTAACTAGGTTTGCGTAGATATAGTAAAGTTAAAAATGGATTGAGAATATTATATGGGAAAATACTTACTGATTGATTGATCAATGATCATGGCTCACACTTAAAAGTTAAAATGGAATTTTGGTTCTTACAACATTATTGATGATCGGTAGGGTTAAAGGGCAAGGGTAGGTTTATACTTCTATAGCTTTCGTAGGGCAATGTGTGAATGAAGTTCTTAAAAAGAAACTGGGGTAGGCACTATCTCACTATTGTGTCAGCCTTCGATTTTTTAACTATACAAAACCTTACTGGGGAAGGTGCTATCTCACATATCCATAATCTTCGTTCATGAATTCAAAATACATGAATCATATTAAATGCTATAAAAATATTAAATATTATAAGAAAATATATTTATCACTTACGTGAGTGTTTTAAAGATTGTCTCCATTATGCATAACATTAAAGCAGCAATGATTAACTTCTCCGTAATTAATTAAATAGACAATTAAAAAAATCTACGCACTAGAGAAAGTGATCTTTTTTTTTTATCTTGCGAAAGTAACCATGATATCATGTTTATGTAATAATCTCCGAGTGAAAATTGTGAGTTGTTTAATGTCTTATAATTTTGGAGTTCCAACTTAACTTTAACATGTTTTTGTCATTTAAATGGTTTCGATAAAGTAAAAGTGATAATAATTATAAATTAATTCTTTTTAATGATACTAGCGTAAACACGATATTGAACTTGTGTGTATGCATTTTTTAAATATGCGTGATATTATATTAGTAGGTGATAATATTGTAATGTTATTAAGTTAATATATAAATTAAAATTATATTTATTAAAAATAAAGTGAAATATATCAGAACAGATGAAAGAATAATCATTGATAAATAAATAAAAGAAGAAGTAGAGATATCTAATTTTATAAGAAACATGTAAAAGTAATAGTCAATTTTTAAAAATTTAATAAATTATTATATTTAAAGGGTAAAATTGATATTTTAAAATGTGGACACAAAAAAGAAAATCTCTTTTATACATTGTTATAGATTAAACTTTTAAGTATAACGGAAATATTATGGTAAATTCAATAATAATTTTGTTACAAAACTTACGTTCATCTTAAATTTTTATCATTAAATACACACACAATGAGATGTTTAAGCTAAGAGTGATAGTATTTAAAAATTATCTTACTATGAAACTCTAAGATATTTGTTATGTTCATATATAGCTATTTTAAAGAAATATTATTCTTTATTATCTATTATTTTTAGAATAATCGTTTTTTCAGTGATATTATTATGTTTATTTTTATTATGTGTTATAATTTTTTTTAGAAAGAACACCAAAAAAGATATAGTAACTAATGCATTTAAAATAAAATAAATAAATGTTTTCTTTTTTATGGAGTGAAAGAACTACTATACAGAAAGAGTACAGTGGAACAATTGTTATATAATTCTTTCAAATAATTACAATTTTATTTCGATATTACACTTGCATTAATCTTAACTCTTTCATTATTAACCATAAACAATTAGGTGAGAAAAAATATTGTTCACTGGGGTAATTATTAGTGCATTCTACAGACAAATAAGGTGAAAATAACAATTCTTGGAGTTATATATATTTATAAAAGCATGTATTGCTATGTGTGCTTATAGAATTTGTTCTGTTTGAAACAAAGAACAAAATTTTATATATATATATATATATATATATATATATATATATATATATATATATATATATATATATATATAAGGCGTGATAACCATTTTAATTTTTACCTATATTTTCATTTAATTTTAAAAAATAAACACTTAAAAAAAAAAATATGACGCGGTTTCTGTTTCGCCATAAAATTAACAAGTGGCCGGCGGCTGCTGGTCTAATTTTACATTACATTTATAAAGGCGAATTTTAATGTTAGTAAATGTAAGTTATATTAAATCAATAAGGTCGTGTTAACCGTGACCTAAGGTTTATTTTAATTTTAATTTAATAATATATCTAATAATTTTTATATTACTTAATATGATAATCAATTTTATTATAAAAATTATTGCACTAACATTATTATTTATTTATTTAATTTAAGTTTAATTTTTATAGATGTAATAAATTATCAATAATAATCATTTTAATCTTTTAAATGAAGTAAAATTGCATTAATTGCAGTCAAAATTTATTAAATAATACGTTTAACTGTAAATGTTATACCTATTAAACATACCTTAACTGGTATCTTGTTAGCATTCTCGAAACAATAAAAGCAAACAAATTAAATATAGAAAACGTATAAAACTGCATCCCTCGTCTTTATCTTCTTCTCACGCCTTTTTTCAGCAAGTCATTTTTTTTCCTCAATCACTTTTAAAGGTTTTTCTTTATCTTTATTTATTTTTAATCATTGTTCATATCAAAAGTAGTTAAAATTAATATTATGGATATATATATATATATATATATATATATATATATATATATATATATATATATATATATATATATATATAAACATTCGATTTTATTAGGAGTAGAAATTAATCTAATATTATCTTTTCAAATTTTAAATAACATGTACAAAAATAATTAATATAAAAAAATAGGGGAACACAAAAAGATTTAAAATAAAATAATAGAGTGATAATAAATAAAAAAAGAATCAATTTTTTATTAGTTTTCATAAATAACATTATTATAAATTTATTTATACAATAGATAATAAATAGTAATGTTATTATGTTTCTTTATACTAGAAATAAGAAATATTAATTTTATAATTAATAAATAATAAATGTTATTATATTTTATGTTTATACAAAATTGTGAATGCAGAATTGGAAAGTTATAATTATTTTAAATTTTAACTGAGAAGTGTTGTAATGTGTTGTAGCTAGATTATATTAATTTTTATTAAAAAATAAATTTTAATTAAATTAATATTTAATTTAATTATGGGAAAGGTGATTGTGTGACTTGATAACACATAACAATGTAAAATTTTAATTATTTACCAAAAGATATTAACAGGTAGTGTAATAAAAAATCCAAAAAATAACGATTTACACGATTTTACAATTTTGTTTGATGATCCTACCAATATATTGTATTATAATTATACGTAAGATCTGACTCATAAATATTATGTAAAATCGTGACATCTTACGATTTAAATATTGATTTTGACTATGGTGATATTGATCATACCATGTTGTAACAGTGAAGCTAAAATTCACATTACAAGCCACGGAATCCTAAATATAACTGCCACTTCATCACCTAAAGACTAAATTCATCCTAAAAAAATTTAGAAACTAGGAAAAATATTTATGCAGGAAAGAAAATAAAAATTTAAAGATTGAGTGATTAAAACCATAATTTATTTCTATATTTATATTAACTAAAAATAGTTTTAAAATGTCAAATTACATGTTTCAATCGGTTATTTGCAAATTGTCACGAAATATTGGACCAACAATCAATTGTTTTAAAGATGATAACAATGTGGAAGGGATTTGTAAGTGTCAAATATATTACGGAGTTTCTCTTTTTATACTAAATGCTTTTGACTTTTATATTATTTATTACGTGCAACTATTCTTTATCCCCTCTTCATTAGAAGTATCCAATTTGAATTGCACCAAAATTGAACAAACAATACCTAGTTTCTTTAAAATTAATAATGGACTTAAAAAGCTAAAACTATTTATAATCGATTATAATACAATTTATTATATCTTTGAATTGTTATTATTGCCCTAATTGTTTTTCATTTTGATACTTTTATAAATAATTATTCATATATTTCGCCGGTTTATTATCTAATCAATTATAAAACTTATTATTTTATGGTTTATTATATATGTATTCTTTTTCATCAATAATTAAAAGTTTTAGTTTTAAAAGGCAGCCATTTAATTATTATAGTCACATCCCAAAGAAATAAAAGTCAAATCTGAAATTAGTGCAGTTTATATATTAGTCTCTCGTAACCTCAACATGCCACATGTTATGTCGCTTTTTCACTTTTTTTTTCCTCTCACATAGTGACATCTGTATTCCTTGCCACCTGTTTCTTTAAAAATAAAAATTTGAAACAACGTAAACAAAATAAAGTTGTTTCCACAAGCAACACATGGAAAATAATGTTTTGACAAAATTTTTTTTGACAAATTGACAAAATTACTATAAATGGAATTAAAATAGATTATCATTTTATTTTTTAATCAAAATAAAATAATAAAATAATACTTTTTTACTTAAATTAGTAATTTGTCAAAAAGTTTGTTAAAAAACTTTGTTAACCGATCACTTCCCTATTACATTTAATTTGACCTTTTTAAAATATTGAGGCTAGGATAGAGATTTTTTTTTTTTTCAGAATAAAACTAATTAAAAAATTCCTGCAAACTCATTTCAATCTAATTACAACTATAGACATATTTAGTACTTAGGAACACACAATAAGTCAATTTTTTGTGCAGGGTTTTCAATTTTTCTGTATTTAATAAATTCAATATAATAATGTATACTATAAGTTTTGAATTTAAATATTTTTAATTAATAGTTTCTTAACACTACTAAATTTTTCTATATAATAGTTTACGAATACTGTAAAGAATTATATTTAATATATTTTCAACGATTTTAAAAAGCAAACAAATGTTTATAAACTTAGAAAATATTTTTAACATTAAGAAATATTTATAATTTAAGATTAATATTTAAAAAAAATACAAAATACAGTTTATAATAAACTAATAGTTTGTACTTATTTTAAATCATGTTAGACTATGAAAATGAATATAAGTATTTAAAATATATAATTAATAACTATCAGGGGAAAATCATCTTTTCGTTCTCTGTTTTAAAAATTTAACTAGATTTCTAATTTTTATTTGGTTAACTCTTTTGATTTTTTTAAGAACGATTTAATTAGGTCATTTTTATTAGTTTAATGTTAAGGTTGTGTCAGTTCATAATATTTTTATTTTTTAATTATTATTCTTTTAAATTGTTGTTATATTATTATTTTATTACGTAATAATATTAGTGTTATGTGACAGTGTTGGGTGCCACATGTTTATACGTATTGTCAATATTAGAGTTAGTGTCATCGTGAATTGTACTCCATTTAATTTTTATATTTAAAATTTTGATTTAATTTAATTTCTATATTTGAAAATTTAATTTAATTTAATCCAATTTTTTTATTAAATGAAGTAATATTATCATTTTTTAAATCAAATTAAATTATTAATTAAGTTTAATTACAAATTATATATATATATATATATATATTAAAATATTTTTTAGATTTAAAAATTCTGGAACGTAGATGATTAAATATTAGATTCTTTCTATTCAGAAATTGAATGTTCATAGCGTACTTCTATTTTGTTTTTTTTTCGATATGCTTGTTTACAACCTGTATTCATGAAATCCAGAAACGCAAAAACATGAGAAAATAAGTGTAAAAATTCAATCCCGTCTATTTACAATCGAATTGAGTTCTTATTATTCTGTATCATCCTCTAGAACTTTTATAATCGAAGAACATTCAATTCAATAAACAATATAAAAACTAAAATTGAAATAGTAAATAACATAATCAGAGAGTGAAGAAACCAGTGGTGTTGTCGGTGAGAAACAAGCGATTCGTTCTCACGCAACGGTGGCACTGTCATCGGCGATTTTGATAGCAATCGTGAATATTAGAAACAAAAACACATTAGTGAAAGTATTTAATATAGCATAGAAATTAACGTTGGTCAGTTCAAGGAAAGTATTTAAGTTAAGTTAAAAAAAGTAATCTCTTTCTCAACAAATTAAAGGTCGGGGAATTAAAATGCATTAAAACTGAATTAAAATTAGAAAACAAGAAACCGAAAGAGTATTGAAATGCAAAATTTAAAAACTAAAATTGAAGTGCAATGGAAAATAAAGGAAAGTTGTAAAAGAAAACGATAAAGGAAAGCTATAAACGAAAGCATTAAAAGAAAGTTATAAACGAAAAAAATAAAAGGAAGTTGCAAATGAAACGCATTAAGAAAACGTAATAAACAAAAAAACTATAAAGAAAAATGTAAAATAAATGCAGTAAGTGGGAAAAATAATCAGACAAAATGAACAATAAAGACACAAACCAGAGAAAACTCAGAAAACTGTAAAAACTAAAAATTAACTTCTACAACTGAAAGTAAATGTCGTATCAACTAAAAAACCATAACACCGTAAACATCCGTAAAACAAAAATACCAGATGTCGACGTCCTTGAAAGAAAAAAACTTGGGATGAGTTAGTTAGTGTAAAGAAAAGTAACTACTTTTAACTGAGAGGAGCAAAATGAAAATTTAAAAAAATGTTGGAGGTACAAAAGAAGTGTTTGGAGGTGCAGGGAGAAGTCCCTTTGTATTATTTTTGGATGGGAAACTTTCATTTTGGGACATTTTAATTGGACCTGGTTTTGTGAATATTTGGGTGTTTCTCTTGCATTTCCAACTTTTCTTCAGCACCCTCAAACTTTTTTAATATATCTAAAATGATCTTTTGATTTTTTGATCAACATCCCTTACAAAAAAATATTTAAATAAAATAAAAAAATTTAAAATAGAATATAAAAAAATTAAAATATATATTATATTTTTTAAATTTAATAAATATATAATAGAAAATAGAAAATAAATAAATAAATAAAAAATTTAATTATCATAAATCCATTATATTATTGGGTTAAATTCTATTATCATAAATCATATAATTTGGGCTACTCATCTTCTTTTTTTTCATGCACCCCGATGTAATAATTTTTATTGAATTCTTTTCTGTATTTTTATTAAGCACACACCCCACTTCTTTAATGGACTGATTTACTTGGAGCACTCCTGCATTTACATGTTCATGTTGCATCCTTATAATTTGTTTTCTATTTTTACCCTTGTTTAAATTAATCCGCTTTTTTCACATGAAACTTTTTCTTTTTAAATAATAAAAGTATTAAAAATGTTTTCTTATCATTCTGTTTCTTGTGTTTACCGACCGATCCGCATGACACTCAATTTTAATTTTTTTAATCAATTTTTTAGTTGAATCATAAAATCTAAGTACAGAATTTTTTTCACGCTGCTTCTTAAACTCATCATCAAGACCTCCTATACTTGCCAGTAGTGCTCTGGAACAAAAAGGAAAACTATGGTCTCAAATAAGTTTTATGGGATGGAAAAGTGTACTAAATATCCAAAAATATTAGTATCTCACTAAACCGAAAACAACATCAATTAATTTCAATCTCACTAATGACAATGAAATTACGGAAAAATAAATAAAACTGATAATAAAAATGGTGAATTTTACGTGTACAGGCAGCATAACTGAAAATAGAGAGGAGCTAAATATAATAAAGAGTAAGATAAATAGAATAGAAAAATTATTGTGATATCTTATTACAGAAAAATAATGTACTCATTTGATATATGTAAAATTAATTATCCAATAATTAGTAAATAAGGATGTAATCAAAAAAGAACATGAGACTTTAATTTTAAAATGGCAATAATTTTGAAAGAAGAAGTTATTGGACCAAAATATAAAAACTAAAATGATAATTAAATATTTAACATGTTAATTTGCATTCGTCCATTTAATTAAAAATTTTAAATCATTTATAAAATTGAATTAGTTTAGAACAATAAATAATCTATTAATAATTTAAAATTAATAATATGTAATTTGTTTCTTCTTACAATGATCTCTTTCTAAAATTAACTAATTAATAATGATTATTAGTAGGTAATGGTGTATATAGGGATAGTTAAGTAAACGTTGATTCACATATTATCTAACACTCGTTTAAAAACGTGTATAGCTTGAATGATTCTATTCTTATATGAATATGAGAAGAGACAACTTCATGGTGTGTTGAAGACTTCCTGTGATGGAGGTAATGCATTTGCGAAACTGGGAAGCAATTTCCTGCACAGGTTAAGTTTCTGTATTTTTTCGCATATGTTGTTTTTTTTTCTTCACCAATTGTTCTTACTCATGCAAAAGTAAAAAATAACCTTAATTCGTTTCTCTCTTTGACCACATTCAATGCAGAAAGCATCACAAAAGACCAAGATTTGAAAATGTGAAATAGAAGAAAACGAACACATAAAACTTGTTAGAATTGGAAATGAAATTAATTCTTTCTCCAATTATTTTAGTTCTGCCTACACGGAAGCTTTTTTTCTCTTTTCCCCATGCTGAAAAGGCTGAAAACTTTTTATGTGCCCTGCTCAATAATTTCAGTTTAATTAGTATCCTAGATTAAACGTGAATATGTTTCATTTATGGTCTAATTAGAATCCATTTTTTAACATATATGTTTCCAAATTGACCACCTTTCTTATTATGATATATTAAGTTCCAAGATTGTTGAATGCACAAACATGGCAAAGATCAACACAAGTAAAACAAGAAACCAACCAATAACAATTCAATTCAAAGATAAAAGAACATAAAGTTGATGTTAGGTTGATTAATCACCATGGTTAAGATGAAGACATTAAAGAAGAATCTTAACAATTATTTGACACAACGATGCTAATCACCATTATTTGTTGGCGTGCTGAGATAACAGAAAAAACAATAATGCCACAAAATTTTGGTGATACTATGAAAATATATAATGTTAATTTATTGAATATGAACAAAAAAAGTATGCAAATTAGATATGTAATGTGTCAGAATATAAAAGGTACACAGAGGGAATGTCATGATTTCACATGAAAAACCTCTCTTTACAAAGCCCTCACTTGAGTCTCTGCCAATAGTAGACAGAACAAAAACAAAAAGAGACAAAATTTATCTCTTAAATAAATATGATGTGAAACAAAAAATTATTTTGTTGCAAACCATTGTTGGTCTTTTTACTAAATGTCATGTAACTTGGTTCAATATCAACTTTGAAAGCAAATCAATCCCTCACATGTGAATGAACAAAATTCATTCTTTAATATCTTTCACAGAGAAACGTATGTTATATCTTTTTAGAATGAAACTAATTATATTTTTCTCTTGTTCTGCTTTAATCAATCATTCAATCGAAGACTTGGAATTAAAGAAGAACCACTCTGTGTCACTTGATAATAGAAATGAAAAAGATGCATAACAACAATATGGGAACATTGTTTTGAATAAAACTACAACATTAAAATTCCAACAAAAGGGAATATGACAAACGAAAAGTATACTTTGACCCCTTTTTTTACTCTCACCATTTACAAAAGATAATAGTATATTAATCGATGATCTATATTAAACTACGCCAATGAATAAATAATGAGAGTAAGAATGTGAGTAAAAAAAGAAATGATGAATTTCATAAATAAAAGATTATGAAAGAAAAACAATAAAAAGAAGTGATACAAAGAAAAGTAAGTATGCATAAAATAGGTTTCTTATAATTGATTTGTGTGTCCCATGAAATCAAGTATTAGGCCTAAAAACTAGGTACTTTCAAATTAATTTTACAAAAATGGATTTAGAAAGTATTCAATATAGCAATACATCGTAAACATCTTTCACGAGGCATTGAAAACTATAATTTTCTATGCACGGCATTTCCAGTTTATCAAAATCATAGAAACAACAAATCACCAATTACTACTAACGATTAATGCTAAAACTATTTTCCATGCACGCCTTTCCAAATTCCAATAAAATGATGGAAACAAAACGTTAATTACTATTACAAAACATCAATGAGGGCCTAACTATTTAAAGAAAACAATTAATTGAATTTTTTTCTTCCTCCAAAGTGTGAATGTTGGGGAAGAGTAGGAGAGTGGACCCAAGAGCATGAAGGATTGGTAAAATTGTGAAATGGAGATTACTTGCAAAGACTTAAAACAAGATAGTAAAAGTTAGGTGTGTATCACATTCTAGTTTCTAAAAAATGGGGACTTTTGGTTCAAGAAAACGTGATTAATTAATCCAAAAAATCCAAAGTTTGAGTCGCTAATCACGGAGGTAAATCGTTGATTTTCAGATTAAGTGTTGACTTCACTCTTCGAGCTCACCATGCCATGAATTTTATTTCATCTAGAATGTCTTATCATCAATACTAAGATGTTTTACTTCAATTCTAAATATAAGTGTAAATCTTAAGAGATTAACAGCTTATAAGACTCCTTCGATTACAACATTTGTTATTTGTTATAATTTGCATTGGACATAACTATCCAACCATTCTCAATCTCTTATAATTTTAAATATTTAAAACCAATATATGGAAGTTTATAATATATTGTAGATACACGAGTCCCACCTATGTTAATTTGATTTTAGGAAAAATAAATATATAAAAGTATTCCAACTTTAAAACAAATAACGATTATAATTTCTTTTTTTAACTAACTCTTAAAATCTTCAATTTAGATAAATGACAATACATTAATTAAAACAACACAAATTTGATAAAGTGACAAACTTCTCTATAAGAATAGTAGTTTTTTTAAAGTATTTTTGTGTTGATTTTAATAAACAACTTATCATTATTATTTTCTTAGTGATTATTGTTAAAGAAAAATAACCCAAAACCAAATAACGCAATCACAAATCAGATAAGCTAGTTTATAAAAAAATTTATATATATATATATATATATATATATATATATATATATATATATATATATATATATATATATATAAAGATAGATAGATAAATAGATAGATAGATGAAATTTATAATTTTTACTATTTATTCTTGGACAATCAAATAGATACTCAAAATTAACTTCCAAAATTAATCTAAATACATTTCAGAAAATTATTAGTTCTACTTAGGAATTATGCTTTGATTAATCCAAAAATTTAAACAGATAAACCGGTGAACAAAACAAAACAAGTTACAGAAAACATAAATTTTGATCTTTTATTTTGAATTGCAAGTTACAGTAAGTAAAATCCTAATGAAGATTCAAATAATAACGTAATAAAAGAAAGGCATAACAAAATAAAAGAATTATTCAATGCTCTATATGTTTAATCTGTCATTCTTAGGAAATTAAATATATATATATATATATATATATATATATATATATATATATATATATATATATATATATACTTAAAAATTGAGACGGTCAACCAATAAACGATAGTTTGAAAAAACATCAACAAAATTAACATTAGTAACTAAATTGAAATTTTATTAGAAAAAAACAGTGAATAGGTTAAAAAGAACGTTAAACGCAAGAACGGAATACAGTTTCAAAACTGTAAACAATTTTGAATAATAAAAATATACAAAACTAAGACTATTTTTTCTTTATTTCTCTCTAATTTGGTTGTTGAATAATCTTTACAATTTAAAAACCATCAAAATTAAACTCATTTTATAAGAAAGGATTGATGGAAATTTAGTCTTACACTTTGTTAGTTTGTTAGAAGAGTAGAGTTACTTCTTCAAAGACATGTACATGATATTGTGACGGTTGTGTTTTTTTTACGAAATGTCATTTTAACAAAAATATCACATTACAAAATTTAGGACTCAATTGATTTTTAGTTTAAAAAAAATAAATACTCAATTGAATAAAAAAATAATATATAAAGATCAAAATAAATAAAAAATTTAAGTACAAGACCAAATTATTAATTAAACCAAAAATAAAATATGTAAATATTTTCAAGTATCTATGAATATCAATAGTGTAAAAACTAATAAGTTTTCTTTCACATATGCTTAATGAATAATAAAGTAACAATTTCTTTTAAATCAAACGAGTAATATGTATATGTAATTTTATTCGACCCAATAGTTGTCATACTTAATCATAATTAACATGAGAAAGAAAAAGAAAAAAATATCTTTAATTAACTCAAAATATATATAATATTATTTGAAGACACCTTCAAATAAGAACATAAATTAATATTGACGAAACAACAAATCTTTGCGAATAAATAATTATATGTGGTTGCAATCAACATTCAGTGCCCCTATAGCTCAGTGGTAGAGCGTCAGTCTTGTAAACTGAAGGTCTGTAGTTCGATCCTGCATGGGGGCAATTTTTTCAATTTCTAGCTTTTTATTTTGAACTTTTACCATTTTTAAAGAATCACTCTATTTTTGGGTTTAAGTCTCTTTTCATGTTAAATCTAACTATTTATACTCTTAATTTCATTTCTCTTAATATTTCAAATTTAATTTTTTTCTTAAATTTATTTAAAAATGTTATTTTTTGACCTCTTATTCATTTAAAATAAGTTCTCTTTTGAATATTCATTTTTCCAGAATTTATATTTTTTAATACTATTATATATTTTTTGAATTATTTTAAACTTTTACCATTTTAAAAAAAATTACTCTATTTTTTTACCTCTTATTCATTTAAAATAAGTTCTCTTTTGAATATTCATTTTTCCAGAATTTATATTTTTTAATACTATTATATATTTTTTGAATTATTTTAAACTTTTACCATTTTAAAAAAATTACTCTATTTTTTATATTGTGTTTAAGTTTCTTTTCATATTAAATCTAACTATTTATACTCTTAATTTCATTTCATTTAATATTTCGAATTTAATTTGTTTCTTAACTTTATTTAATATTGCTACTTTTCTTTACATCTTATTCATTTAAAATAAGTTCTCTTTTAACTTACTTTTTCAGAATTTACATTTATTTGAAATTGCTACTTTTTTGTTTACCTCTTATCCATTTAAAATAAAGTATTTTCTAAATATTTTTAAGTCGGATATGCTTTAAAAATGTCTTTTAAGTTGGATATTTTTTTTTGTTTTATGTGTTAAGTTATAATTTGACATAGACGTAGCTAACGATAAATTTGTCAGATTTAAATTTTGACGTAAAAAATTACATATTTATGTTCGACTTACATGCACTAAATAAGTGTATGAAACATATTTCCGTGTTAAGAAAGTCGTGAAATCTCTTAATAACACATTTTATACACACACGTACAACTTTATTATATAGTCATTACACTTTCCAAATGCCATATTTTGTATTTTTAGCTCATTGGCATATTTAAGTAATAAATCGGGTTTTTTGACAATTTTATTTTAATTTTGTATTTTTAACTTGTTTGACCTTCACTCAATTTTTCAGCCATAACTTTCTTTTTAGATATAATTTTGACTTGATTCCAGTTACACTATTCATCTAGGATATGTGATTTACTAGATTTAAACTCGTGTGCTATTTTTATTTTTATTTTTATTTTGTAGAAGTTGAAACAGATTTGTCCAAAAATTGCAAAGAAGATCCTAAATATTTATTTCTTTCCTTGTATTACCTTAAATTTTGTAATTGGACTTACGACCTTAATTAAAGCCCAAATTAGGCCTTTATTAGCTTAAAACTTTTAAGACTTTTCATGTACTAAAAACAAGTGACAAATCATTTGTAAGATTTACATAAATTTAGTTTAGTTTCTTTTATCTCCTTTTTTGTTCTTTTTGTCTTTTCATCTTCCTTTGGTGTTGTGTTGTGTTTATTCTCTATTCTCTGTCATATCTTATGTTCTTTAAGTGTGGAGGAGCAATTAACAAACTGAAGATTAATTTAAGATTAAAAGATTTTCTGTTTGACTTTGTTCTTGAATTTGTAGTTGATTTGTATAAATTATTTTTTTACTGTACTTGTTGTTCTTTAGTTTTTTTCTTTTAATTTAATTTTCTGCTTTCTTGATTTCAGTTTCATTCCACATTGCTTGTTTTTAATTTTGATTTACTATTTTTCAAAATTTAAATCTCCAAATTAATTTGTAAAAGAATGGTACTAAATATTGAATATAAATGAATATATTTCCTTTGATAACAAAATTCAGTAGGAGTAATCATGGATTGGATTTTTAATGATCTAATCCACCTCCATTTTAGATCTAAATAATTTGATCAGATTTTCGATCTAAATCCATTTTTTCAACAAAATTACTTTGAATTTTTTTAAAATGCAAATCCAAATATTTGGATCAAGTTCAAAATCCAGAATCCCTTTTTTATAGAAGAAATTTAAATTAAATTTTCTAAAACTGGTGTCCTTAAGGTCAGGCCGAGACGAAAATATTTTGCCCAACCCGTTGGGCTAGGGGTAAAATGTTCCCCCGTCGGGTTGTTGGCCTGCCTAGCACATCAAGGACATCAGGCATGTCCAGTCCGTACAAGTCGTCTGGCACAACCCGTCTGAGTTGTCGGACCGACTCAGCTTGTCCGGGTTTTCGGGCCCACCCAACCCATCAGGGTTGTCAGGCCTACCCAATCTGTTTAGGTCATCAGGTATGACCCGTTCGAGTCGTCAGGCTGGCTTAGCCCATTTGGGTCTTCAGGCTTGCCTGTCCTCTTCGGATCATCGGGCCCACCCGACTTTTTGGGGTTGTCAGCCCCCACGATTCCGATTCGTTGGGCTCGCCCATCCCATTCGTGTCTTTGAGCCCACCCGACCCGTTCAGGTTGTCGGGCCCAACGACTCGGAGTCGCTGTGCCTGCCCAACCCATTTTGGTCGTCGGGTCTGCCCGACCCTTAAGGGTTGTGGGCTTGCCCAATCGGTACAGGTTGTCGACCACGGGCGATCTGAGTTTGAATTTAGCCTAGTCCATCTCAACCTTTAATTAACCCAACTAAAAGTTTAAATTGAAAATTTGGATTATATTTTTTGTATTATCCATATTTCAAAATCTTGATTTAGATAATGGGTATTCAATCCATAAAATATATAAAATGTGGATTAGATTGAAATTCATATTCGTTAAAATAGATTTTAAATAGATCGGATCGGAGCAAAGATGGATCGAATAGAAAAATTAATATTTTTGTCCACCTCTAAAATTTAGTTTTTTTTGAAACCCCCTTCAAAACAATTATTATCACTCCCCGTCTAATGACAATGACAAATGACTTCAAAATTTACATGGACTAAAATATAATCAGAAATAAATTTTGATATTTACGTCAAACTTTAAAATGTATTATGTAGATATTGTTGTTTCTAAATTCAAAAGTTTTACTAGGTTGATCCAACACTAAATCAGTGACGTAAATAACTTTTCTTACACTTATGATCCACGGATATGATACGTGTATCAGATAGGACACGTATCTGACGCATCGATACATTTATTTTGAAAATAATAGGATACGATACATGATAGATACACAATATATGAATATTGAAAAGTGTACAATAATTCTTAAAAACATAATAAATATATGATTGTTATTATGTAAATTCAAATTAAAACTATATATATATATATATATATATATATATATATATATTAAAGTTGTCAACATAAAAATATATAAATTATTATCATTATAAAAGTACCACTATAAGACCAATTTTAGTAACAAAAATTATGTTAGAGACAAATTATTTTAGTAGTTAAAAATTTTGGTAACTAATGTTAGTGACCAATTTAGAAACCATTTCATAATAAAAGCTATTTTAATTATCAATTTAAAAACCAAATATATTTTTTTGAACTATTTTAGTTGCAAATAATTTTTAGTTTTTAATTGGTACTTAAATTGGTCACTATATAATGACTAATTATTTTTTTTCACTAAAATTTGTCATTATTCAAAGATTTTCTTGTATTGTATTATAACTTTATAAATTAGATATTTCACTACTTCACTAGTAAGTATAGTTAAAGTATCCTAAAATATCAGACACAAATATGTATCGGACATGAATACGTGACCCAAATTAAAGTAAATGTAATTCTACACTGATGCATACTTAAAACAATATTTTATTTTAAACTAATACATCACAAATATATATTATTACTTGTGACATCATTAAATATGTTATAATTAAATAATTTTCAAAACATAAACTATTATACTACTGGAAAAACGTAGCTTCACTTCACTTCACATTATTCTTATTATAACGATAAATCTACTACGCAACATCGTCAAACGTATTTTTCAGCATGAGAATTTATATGGTGACCCATCATGAACAATCTTTTGTTTTGTTCCAAATCTAAAGTGACACGTGGGTTTCGTACGCTAAGATGTTCTCCATTGATAGCGGGCACTGCTTGACTAGTAGTCACAGGTTGTTTTGAACAACAATTTCAAATTTATATTTGCATGATGAAATTAAGAAAATAAATTAAAATAAACAATTTTTATTGTTGATGACAATTGTTGATGAGATATATTTTGATTCTTCCTTCTAAATTTTTCGCATTTCTTCTATTTTTTGGACTTATTGAAAAGTGTTTTGCAATAATAAAATCTGAAAGAAACTTCCCATAATGCGTAAGTTAATCAAACTTCTTTAAACAACTAAATTACTATTCTTCCTTTTCCCCTATTTTGATTCGTATCGAAAGGTCCACTTTCTATATAAAATATCCTTTTTTTTAACCTAAAGAAAGAATAACGTTCTCCTACAAGGAACCACTATAAATACATTCCTCAAATGTCCACAAAAAAAACATCACAACAATCCCACAACCAAACTTTCCAAACTCCCAAGTTATAGTTTTTGGCCATTCCCAACAACCTTCTGCTTCAGCCATGGCCCTTAACATTAGCTTGAGATGTTTGGCAATGGTTGCCATTGCATTTTTCTTCATAGTGCAAGGAACTCTTGGTAAGTCTCTAAAACATGAAAAACTCTTAACTAAATAGTTATTTTCCGGATTTAATTTATGTGGGTATTTTTTTTTAATGGTGAGTGACTACTTTTTCATTATCAAAAACGAATTTGATTTTCATCCCCATTTGATCCTTTTAATCCTTTAGAAAAAATAGTTAGTCTTTGAAAAGTTAGGATGTAACTCCCATAAATTTTGAAAATTTATAAACCAAAAAAAATAGGAACATAAAATGATTGACAAGGGAGCGAGAAAAATTAGATAAATTTTTTGTGCGCTTCTTAGTATTTGTTTTCCAATTATTTACATTTAATAATATGTAAAATTAACAAGATTACCCAAATTAAATTCCATTTAAGCTTTATCCTTAAAAGTTAATTAATTAAAGGATATTTGATTTAATTAATATATTATTTGCTACAACGCACTAATATATACTTATACATATGCACAATTCTACATGCAGATATATGATTCCGATTCTCTGAATACTTCCCTTAATAGTTTATCAAATGTTCAAAAAAGATAAAAAAAAAAAGTAAATTGTTATTTTAATTTGTATGAATTAAAAAATGACGGTGTTGCATTTGGAATGTTGTACGAAAAAAGACAACATTTCTCTTTAATTAAATCGTTTGAAAAATTTAATTTATTTCTTACAATTAAGGAAAAATAGTTTTAGCGTCTCTAACACACACACACGCGCGTGGGAACGGTGAAATTTCAGGGGAGGTAGAATGCGAGCGTCTGAGCGAGGACACGTGTGCGTTTGCGGTGTCGCGGGAGGGAAAACGGTGCGTGCTGGAGAAGCGTGTGAAGAGGAGCGGGGAAGAGGCTTACACGTGCCGGACTTCAGAGATCGAAACGGAAACACAAAACGGACACATCGAAACGGAGGAATGCATAAAGGGTTGTGGTTTGGACAGAAAATCCTTCGGAATCTCTTCGGATTCTCTTCTTGAAGTTGGGTTCACCAAAACCCTATGCTCCCCTCACTGTTACCAAAACTGCCCCAACATCGTTGATCTCTATTTCAACCTTGCCGCCGGTGAAGGTAACAATATCACTCCCTGCGTCACCCGCCCTATTCAGTATTTAACAATTTTGAAATTTCGATGATGTTAAAATATGTAAAAGTTTTTTCCTTAATGTATATGCAGGTGTGTTTCTTCCCCAATTGTGTGCATCACATGGTGCAAATGCTCGTCGACAAACGGCTGAGATCAGAAGCTCCGGTACGGTGGCTCCAGGACCAGTGCAATCTCTGCAATTCATTGCAACTTCTCCACAACCTTTTGATGCTGTTGAACTCACACATGAACCTGCAGTAGCTCCATTTCCCCAGTTCTAAGTAGTGTTATGCAAGAAATAATGAAAAATAATTAGTGTATTTCATACTTAATGCGTGTTTAGTTTATAATAAGGATGTTGCACTCACACCAATATATAGCTACATAGAGGGTTTGGAATGTGTAATTAGTTATTAATGAAAAAATTATACTTTTAACTCCTATTTTTTTACTTTCATCCATTACTTTTTAACATAAATTGGTGTGTATCATTTATTTTTTAGAGAAAAAATAAGGGTATATTAATCAATAATTTACATTAAATCATGTTAAGAAATATAAGATAAGAGTCATAGTATCATTGTTCTAAATAATAGTAAAAAAATAGGAGTCCTAATATCATTATTATTATTAATGTATTATTTTCTGCAAAGTTTTAATGCTCCAAGTCATCTTTCAGACTCGTGACGTTGAAAATGAGTGTACTTTTCAATATTTTTGGTTGATTAAAGTATTGTTCATTGTAATTAACGTCCGTGATTGGCTCAGTTGTATTGGACTCGAGATTTTTACGTTAATGGTTAATGATTTGGATTCTAATTCTTGCATATATGAAGAAAGTATTTAGAAGATATAATTTATATGACTGTTTTCAGTATTGTTCAAAAGAGATTAGTCTTAATGAGCAATTAGGCATGTTTTTACAATTATATATGCATAAAAATAATATATGAACTTGTAAGAGAATATAATTTCCAAGAAGGAAAAGATAATTTTTAAATAAAAATGAACTTAGTATTGGATATGACTCTACACTGCACATAAAACAAACCCAATCAACGACACCTATATCTCTTGCTAAGAAATTTAGGGACATGAAAGGTGCATAGATTTTCTGAGTAGTGTCAGAGACCGATTGTACATATCCCACTTTTTTCAGAATCATTGATCCAATAACACCACATATAATGTTTTTGGTTCTAAACCTCAGGACAGGTTCCTCCATGAACAGTGGTATTAGGCCAAAAAGTGTTGGGTAGGTACATTAAAAAGACAATTTCACACTCAATTTCCAAACACAGCACCAAACTTTGGAAATATTTACATGCCTGGATCTGAGTAAATTGAGGTTTATATATAAAACATTTAAATTCAGGTGAGTCTCCACTTAGTGTAATATATAAGACCACGCTTTTATTCTATGTAGTTTTCAACAGTGAATTCTTCATGTCAAAGTATTTGAAAAATTAAAAACAGTTAATGTAATCCACAGCATAATGTTATCTAAAGGGTGTTTGCAATTGCATCATCAAAAATGTTATATGCCACATTAATAATGTTCATACCGAAAGACTCTTTAGGTCAAAATATCTAAAGTTAATTTTCTGACATCGTGGATTCCAATTACTTTAGGACATTTTACAATGAAACTAATCACTCGAAAAATTTATCACAAAGAGTAAAGTTAACATACTCATCAATAATGATAAGGTAAGATCCACAAAACTCTTGATCCAACAACAAAATAAATTGAGTATATATAAAATAAGGGTTAAATTACTATTTTAGTCTTTGTTTTCGTTTAAAAATGTTAGGTTGGTACTCCAATCATTTTTAGTCTCATTTTGATCATAATTTTTTTAAAAAATTTATGCAATTTAACATTTTTTGATAAATTTTTTGAAGCAGATCAATGATTTTTCATCAAAATTGATACTAGAATTATGTTAATTATATCAATAAAACAAATAATCCTCATTCATAACTTTAATTTTGTAGGAAAAACATTGATCCATTTCAAGAAATTTAATAAAAAGGATTAAATTTCATCAATTTTTTAAAAATTGAAACTAAATTAAGACTAAAAATACTAGAGGACTAACTTGATATTTTTGAAAGAAAATAGGGACCTGAAGAGTTGTTAAACTTAAAATTAATAAATAAAACGGATATTTATTTATATTTATTATCTATATTTGCTAAAGATAAAAGGTAATGAGTGTTTATATTTTTTTTCTTAGGTAGATATCTCTTCTTTAGAAGTTGAGGCAATGGCAATTTAATTTTTTTTTCTAACCTTTTGAAACAATGAAATCGTGAAGTTGTTATAGGTTCCAAAATAAATAATATTTCAGATGTGGTAATTGACTCTAATAATGTATCAACGTACTTGAAATCAAAACTTTAGTACTCGAGTTTCAAAGATGAACATTTATTCCCCTCTGATCTTGACTAAGAGTTTGTTTGTAATAGTTCTATATTGTTTAAAATTAAGGTCAAGGACAATTTACATCTTCTTTATCCAATTTTTGAGACTCTTTTTTAGAACAAAACCTTAACAAAATTTCAGACTTCAAAATAGACAATACCTCAAATATAGTAATTAACTTTGACGCTATATATTATCTCAATATACTTGAAGTCGGAACAAAAACAATTGCTCATGCATTTACAATATGTTTGCATCTTTTAAAAGCAAAGTTATATCTATGACTATAATTTAAAACCTTGGATCGAATCTATTCAATTCTTATGCAAAGATTTCATGATAGTTTCTTAACTAACATTGAAACGAAGATGTGTCATTATATAAACAACTCAAATGGTATCATGAAATGGTAAACGTTAAATAAACTTAACAAAATTTGATTAAAATGACTAAATTCATGCGATTATAAAATTAGGGAATTAAATTAGATAAAAGTTTCAAACAATGACTAATTTCAATTATGACCGGAAGTTGAAGGAGTAAAAATATATTTAATCATATAATTTAAAACCTCGCAATAGAACTATTGAATTCCCATGAGAGGTTTTGAAATACAAATAAGTTATTTTATATTTTTGTTATTTAATTAGTCTCTTTCAATTTCAAATGTCTGGATTTCAAATTTGTCACAATATTAACGTATATAAAGTGATGTGAGTTATGACTTATGAAATGAGAACCAGCTATTTTTTTTGTGGTCGTGCAAAGATCTGATACAGTTGCTGATGTGTGCAATGTAACCACCACCATGATTGGTATGAACCAGTCTATTCTTAAATTAAAGCTTTTCTGTCTTTCATCTCTCATTAATTCACTCAATTGTTCTACTTCATTATATACTTGTATCTGCAGTTTATAACCAACAAGTTTAATTTTGAAGTCAAACTTCTATTTACTATAGCTTCTCATCTAATAAATGTGTACATTTTTATAACAATTTTTTCATTGATTCTGTTAATTTTGTTCACCCAAACAATGAATATATTTTTTAATAACATGTTTTCTTCATGTAGATCAGCCCCTCTCAAAAACACATTTTTTGAAAGAAAAAAAAAACAAAATAGTACAAAAAAAAAAAAAACATGTCTTTTAAAACTAAATTTATGACACTAAACAATGGGTAGGAAACAAAACTAACTAGGATCAACTTTTGTTAATCATTTCATGAGTTCAGCAAAGTATACAGATGTTAGCATAATGGAAAAGTGAACAATAATTGGTT
Source organism: Vigna unguiculata (assembly GCF_037176805.1). Classification (NCBI taxonomy): domain Eukaryota; kingdom Viridiplantae; phylum Streptophyta; class Magnoliopsida; order Fabales; family Fabaceae; genus Vigna; species Vigna unguiculata. Next base: position 43,992,057 of record NC_140795.1, on the reverse strand, counting down.
CTGGTAAAAATGAAAGATTTAAAATTGTGGGGACATGATGGTTTATCTTTGTGTTGAAAAGCAATTACACTATGATAAAGAGGGTGTAAATTGTTTTAAGAAAGATGAAAATCATGTTCGAGGTTGGAATTAAGGTTAGAGTATCGTGCAAGTAATTTGTTGCTTCGAAGTTGGTGTTTCTCATGCAAGAAAAATTATAGTAATACACAAAGCACAATTAGTAACAAAGGAAAAGTGCTTATAAGGAAAGGGAAAAGTGGGAACTTATGTTATTTCCTTCGAAAATTAACTTTTTTTAACTTTTTTTTTCCTAGTAGCCTTAGTTTCACCGACCTTTAATCAATAAAAAATAATTTATTTCAGTGACAACTCAACCCTTACACAAATTTAATGTATTCATTTTTTTTATTATTTAGGTTTGTATAGGTTATTAGGACATTAATTCAATTATTATTTATTTAAAATTATAAAAATATTTTACCATTTTATTATAACATCATAATATAAATAAATTTTAATTCATTTTTGTTTATATATTGATTTGTTTATATAAACAAGTTTTAAAAAAACCGGGGATTAACTGCCACAAAATAGTGTTGGTTAAAAAAGGAATTCTATTATTGTTGGTCAAACCTATAGATGTAATATAGGTATTATTGTTTATTATATAATTCTTTAAGTGTTAATATACTTCGTAGTAAATATATTACATATTATTAAGTTAAAACTTTATATAGATTGAAAGTATCTATAATAATACATGTAAGTTTTCTTCTAATGGTAGTCCTTCCAATTTAGGAAACAAAGGAAGAAGATGTAAATGGTGACCTATAAGTAAAATACTAAAATATGTTTCTTTACACGTTACTTTACTTTAACAAGAATATTTTTTATTTAACAATATCATATTACTTTTTTTTGGATAAATAATCCATAATGTCATTTCACTTTTTAATTTTTTTTTTTTTTTTTACATTACTTTCGCTTTCTTTTTTTCTCAAACAAACATACATCACTAGTATTTGATGATGTTTCAAGAAAATATATATTTAAAGAACAAAAGATGTGAGAAGAAAGAAAGCATAATATTTATGGTGAAACTAATTTAATAAATACAGGAATTTAAAGGCAAAGTTATTGAAATGAATAAGCAAGCAAGCAACCCTAATGAATAGGGTTTGATGGTTAGTGGAAGTAGAGAGAATGGAGACACATGAGATGATGGAAGGAACAAAAATTTATGTGAGTGTTATCAACCGACATGTTAGATTGATGGGCTTGTCCATTGGGCCACTTGTGTTGGGGGTTGATGTGATCAAAATCTACCTCACACATGGGCCCCTCCCAACACACATTTTGTTTTTTCTCTCCCTAAAGGGAATCTCATGTCAATTCACTTCTCATATTTAATGTGTGTTTCCTTCCACATTTTCAATCTCAATTCATCCAAAACTTATATTACTTCAACTAATTTTAGTTATTATTTCTCATTTCTTAAATAAATTTGATTTGCAACAAAAAAAATCAAATTATATGGTCACATTCATTAAGACATGTTGGACAAAATAATATACAATTTATCTATTTTATTTGATTTTCTTACTAATTGTTCATTTTTTATACCTATTTATTGATAAGGCAAAAAAATATCTGTGTATTGTGAACAATAAATGAACCAACAGAATATGAATTTATATTAGTGACATTGAAAGATGGAGAGTGAAATTAATAAAAATAATAGTAGTAGTTAATTATATAAAGAGAAATAAAAAAAAATAAGTTTATTAAAATTGTAAAATATTTTATATTAAATATATTTCTTTCTTCAAAATTCTGCCTTATAATAATAGAGGTAGGAGGGAGTATAGATAGTACTAAGTTTGTTAATTTATATGATAATTACTTTAAAAAGTTACATGAAAATTAGTTTTTAGTTAGGATATTGGATTAACATTGACATTAAAGCATACAAATTTTATAACTTTTAAGAGACTTTATCTAAGTGATCGAGATATCTCTATAGAATGATCAAGTTGTATACTATTCTCACAAGTTTGATCGTATATTATGAATATTGTGAACCTTATATATTTAAATAAATAAAATTTAGCCTATTCTTCTGAAATGAAAATTTCTGTACCTTTTTTAAAAAAAATTAAATATATATTTGGAATATTGTGCTTTGACTTTTCTTGTTACAGTATAAGGACAATATATAATTTAATTACACATATACAAAATATTGGGCTAATTTAAAATGTTTGTGGAGACATCTTATAACTTGGATTTGTTCCTGGGTATTAGCCTATAGTTTTCGGAAGTAAAAAAAAGAAATCTAAAAGAATTTAAAGTGGGAACAAAAACTATAAATAAAGGAATATGAATATGAATAACAAATTCGTTTGAAAATAATATAATATTGTTGCACCGTTATTTAAAATAGTAAAATGATTGGACAATTGACAATTCCTAAGAGACTGAAACCTGCGGCAAACAACTGAGGCAAACCACGAGAACGTGATAACTTTAACCTAAAAATATAATTGCCGAGGAATTAATTAAGAACTTTATGCCATGTGCGTGAGAAGTTTCGTGCTTTTTTTTTTCCCACAATAAATCCATCATAATTTCTTTTTAAATTGACATGTGTTAATATTAACTAAATTTATTTATTATTTATGTTGAGAATTTAATTTGTCATCGGAAAATTAGTTTGGAAAACCAAGTACTCTCCAAAATTCAATTTTCTAAAGATTAAATTATAACCACCGATAACTTTTCAGATATTAAATATTAAATTTTCAGACACAGATAATGTTATTTTATACAGTAAATTTTATTATTTAAAAAGTAAATTTCTGATATTAGGTGAAATAAAATGTCTGTAAAATAAATTTTAATTTGTTAAAAGTCGATTTTAAAGTTTAATTCAATTCCATAAAATTAATTTTGTACTTATATATTATGAAATTGTCTTATGTTGTGAGACTTCTAACATAATGAAATGAAATGATGTATTTTAGTACATAATGTTAAAAAAAATTATAGAATTCTAAATTTCACAACTACAAAGTTTCGTGAATATTATCCCAAAGAAAGTTCCATGTGAAATTCATTGTTCAGTACAAAATGAATATGTAAGATATGTTCCTTCATGTGAACGTTAAAGCTCAAAGTTAAAGAGAAAAGGAAAGAAATTTATGAAGAAGGTCCAAATAAGGGTCCCCAGTATGGCCATCATCACTTTATTTTCCTTAATAATTCACTCTACACAAAATACTTTACGTCTCTTTTCAATAATATAGATTTAGCTTAAATAAGACACTACACTGATATCAGTTTTACCAATATTTTTTTAAGAATAAATAACATATGTGTATTTATAGTACTTTTTCACTGTTATATAATTGTAAATAATCATATAATAAAACTATTAATTTTTTAAATAATTATCTTAGAAGTGTTAAAATACCAACTTTTTACTCATCAATAATATACATAATTTTATATTGAAACTGATGGTATATATGCAAATTAAATTCCTAAATGAATTATGTTTGCTAAGATATTAGTAACACAACATTTATCAAACAAATTACTTGTTTTTTTTTTCCTCTCTTGTGTATTTAACTTTCTACTGATTTTAAGTGGGAAAAAATGAAAATAGTCCTGAAATGGAGTTTTATTTATTTTAATTATGGAAATAAATAAGACATATATAGAGTGATATTACTTTTTGTTGGCAAGTATAGAACTACTGGGAATATGTATGTTTGCTACTGATAGTAATATAAATATTTTGCAACATCTATCAAACAAAATATTTACTTATTTTGCTTCTTCTGTGTATTTGCTTTTTATAGAATTCTTCTTTTTATTTTCTTCCAAGGATGTGACATATTTTCCATAATACATGCTTCAAAATACTCATTTATTGACTAAAAATTATTAAAAATTACAAAACTGTATAAATTTCACTGATGGTTTCAATAAACTTCACTTGTACTTTTATTTATACTTTAAATTTTCAAATAGAATAAGTATGATTCTATCTGTCAAACTTTCTGTAAATCCTAGATGAATCTTCCTTTCTGCTCCTTCTTCCCCGTGAATGAAAAGTTCATATTCTTACTTTTTTATTGAAAAAAAATTAATATTGCTGCGAAATGATATTATGCCATGCACAAAACTAAAGAAAGAACATAAGAAAGAACAAAGAGGAACATATATAATATGGATAGCTCTGCAAAAGCAAGATCTGACAGTAGAAACTGCAGAAAGCTGTTAGCTGTGATGAAATCAGCAAAATCAATGATTTAAGAAAGAACTTGTTAAGAACATCATCAACCATTACAATGACTACATATTTTTATGTCTAAGATTAATCAAGACATGAATATCATCATCTTCAAACCATGGACAAAGAAAAAAGCTAAGGCAGTTTAACATAAGTTACAAACCAAGCAGTGTCAGAAAACAAAAATCTAACAAACTTCAGATGATGAAACATATATTTCATCAGACAGAGAAGGAAGATGAAACATGTAGCTTGATGATTCAGTTTACCTCATCAAAAGGATGATGATGAACAAAAGTTAAAGTTAGAGTCGATGGAAAGTTCCTAAGGGATCGCATGATCTGATGATAAGGGAACCTGGGAAGCAAATTCTGCAGAATCTACCCACAAGAATCAGATCAATGCGATCCCTTTGGAACTCTCCACCCACAATAAGGCAGAGAAAAAGTTGATATTTTTGGTGTGAGGTTTAGAGGGGGTGGTTGTGGTGTGTGTGTGTGGGGTGGTCCAAAAAGTGGTTGTGGGTTGGTTTGTGATTTATAGAATGAGAAGAGAAAGGTGGGGTGAGCTATGTGATTGTGAAGTTTGTTTGGATTCACATATTCACATTCACTTGGTGTGACATGAAGAAAATGTAGATGAATGAGTATGCAATGTGTGTGTGAGTGTGTGTTTCTGAAATTACTGAAGTAGAGCTTTCAGTGGTATTTATGTGAATGTGAAACATTCTTCTACTGCGTGCTTTATCTTGTCTCTTCAGGCTTTGCTTAAATACCAACCATCTAACATATACCTCCACACTTACCACCTACTTTATCATTATTATCTTCAAATTAAACTCACTTTCATCTTTTTCTTTATTAATTAATTATATCACTAATCAAGTTTCTTTTGTTTGCTTATAGACATACTAGTTATTTGCATATTTTCTAGTCCTGTCTAGTTAAACACACAAAACTCTTATTCTGTTTAAATATACGATACAATTGCCTACTTAAAATATATATATATATATATATATATATATATATATATATATATATATATATATATATATATATATTTAAGCTCAAATATGTAGAATTAGAATTCATCTCTATTTCAAATTTTGAAATAATTTGGTCTTTAAATTTTGAAAATTAGTGGATAGACATTTCAATCTAATTGCGTGAAACTTTTTGTATCTGTTAAATTGTACTTCAGATTATTTTAACTATTTCTACAATTTGACATGTTACAACTCAAATGTTAAAAAATGTCAACTTAAAATATTGTTTAAAATGTAAAAAAAATAAAAAATAATATTATTGGATTAAAAAGATAATATTTACCTATCAAAATTTGAAATATATACGAAATTTAATTTCATATCCACAAAAACACATATTCCTAAAGGTGAAAACTTAGATATATAATTGAAGATTTTGAGTGAAGTAAAAATAATGTATATTGTAATATATAAGTGGAGTTTAATTTTTGTAAATGAGTTATTAAATATTGAATATGTATAAACACATGTTCTCAAAATGATATTAAAGTTATTCAGAATTTATTCTAATAAATTGATTGAGACTATTGTACCATTAATATTGGACTCAAATAAAAATATAATTTATGTGTTGTATACATAAATTAAAATAAAAAGTATAACGTATGTATTACATATATTTAAATATTGAAATAATTAAATTTTAACTTTTTTGTATAAATCTAAGTATTTTTAATTACTACGTCTTTATTAATTTTTTTAACATACCAAATATTCAAGAATTATATATTTTTTATTTGAATATATGTATTGTTTAATATTTGTTTTCATTAATGAGTGATGTAATTCCTCTAACACAAATATCTGATTTCTCATTCATTTATGTTCATTATTCACCATATAATTTATGGTATGAATTTTCATAAATAATATATTCAATTTATGGTATGAAGTATATATAAGCTAAAAAAAAAGGTGTAGAATATTCTTTTGAAAAGCTTGGAGAAAACCTATATTTAAGGCATTGTTTCAACAACTTTTTATTTGTGTGGTGGATTCTTATGAGCCGTTGTGGAGGCATCAATCATCACATCCAACTGATTAAATACTAAACGTCTATTCAACGAATAATCTTCTCATTTCAAGAATAAAAGACAAGAACACACTCGTGTGGACCCAATTATACTCTTTTTAAAAAAAAAAATTAATATATTAATATTCTGTCTAAACAATGGTATAATATGTTATACATTGTACAGTATGATCTCGTAGATCGTGTTTAAAATTATGATATTTAAAACAAAAGTTTATGGTTGATACCGAGTTTAATACTACTCATTAAGTCTTACTTTAATTTTCTATGTTTAAATATATTTTTGTTCGTTAGTTTTCGGCGAATTTTAGAATTAGTCCATTTTAAAACTTTGAATCAATTTAGTCCTTCATCTTTCGAAATAAGTAAATTTAGTTTTTTTAATTAAATTTTGTTAAGTTTATTTGATGTTTCATACACATCTCAGGATTGTATTTGAGTTGTTTATACTATTTGACACATTTTTATTTTAATATTAAGTCAAATACTATTATGAAACGCATTTGAAATGTCAAATAAACTTATCAAAATTTGATTAAAATGACTAAATTCACGTATTTTGAGAGATGGATGACTAAATTGGTTCAAAAATGGATTAATTTCAAAATTCATTGAAAGTTAAGGAATCAAAATCATATTTAACCCATTTTCTATTTATGACATAATTTCAAACAAAACTATAAGTTTAATAATCGAATAGTTCTATATCAAAATTTCAATAGATAATCTAATTCATTTGATCTTAAAATATATACAATTAGTCTAAAAGATTAAGTGTCCAATAATAAATAATACCTAAAAAAAATCTAGAAGTAAAGAATACACAAATAGTTGTGATATGTCACAAAACTGACATTTTATAATGACACATCATATTGTAAGAGAAAGTTGTCAAAATTTAGTAGTCAAAATATCATTGTCCTTTATAATATAACTAAAGTAGAAACTTACTTCTTTATTGTAGGACCCAATGCACACTTAAATCTTAAAGTGGACCTTTAACTCTATTTGTGGCTACTTGCTAATACTATACACATATATATAAATATTCAAACTCTTATTATCATGGATTACTTAATTGAAAGCAAATATAATTATTGATTTACAATAGAAAATAGAAAAGAGAAACACTTTTGGTTTTGTTGACCTAATAGATAGGTCCATTAATAATGAGAAGGTTTAGCATTTAACCTAATTATATATTTTCCCACCAATCCACACATGATAGCCGACAAGAAGTTTTTGAATCTTTTTAAGATTCAACCCACAATCTAAATACTATAATTTTATATAAACATACTTCACAATTCCTTTTACTAAGGTTCCCTTGGTCTAGTCAGATCATAGATCGATGTGGAAATCCCACCCAAAGATTTCGTTCATATCTTAGATTTTTTTTTCTTAACTTTGAGTTTGTTTGATAGAAGATTTCCACTTTAACAATTTGACAATTTATTTGGATTTAAATCAATTTATTTTTTTAATTGAAATATAAACATACATTACAAATTTTGTTGAGAAAATTTTCTTTTTCAAGAAATTGCTACCAATTTTCTTGCAAAATATTTGTATAAAACACTTTTCACAACAAATTTTGTAAGAAATACTTGCAAATTTTATAATTTTATAAGAAATAATTACCCACGAAGGAATCACTTGCCAATTAAAATTCTTAGAAAAAATAGCAGAAAAAAGTATTTTCTTGCAAATTTTTTTAACAAATTTGAAAAAAAAATTCATGTAATATGAGAATTTATAGTAGTGTCTGACTCAGTTGCAAAATATCTCATATCTTTTTTTTTTTATAATTTTATATTCTTAATATGATTAGGACTTGAAGTATGAATTGGAAGTTTTATACAATGAGAAAGTTAAATAACATATTAAAAACTAATTCAAAATATATTTTAAGATTTTGATTAGAATTAATATCATAATTTTTAAATCGGTTTGATCATAATTTATTAGTGTAGAATTTCAATAGTATCAAGTTGGTATAAATCCGTTGTGATAAAAACTAACTCACATTTGGTCATAACCCGTTAATCTTAATTAAATCTCTCCAATATTTCCCATAGAAAACCGAGAAAATGTGTTAAGATAGTTAGAATTTCAAATCTAAATCAAAAGTTGAAGGATAAAAGTAATAATTTATTTAAGCCCGAAACGACCTTTAATTTAATATATATATATATATATATATATATATATATATATATATATATATATATATATATATATATATAACTTTTTCATAACAACATCTCAAATGCACGTAGGCCCAATAAAAAAATTCATTTCTTGATGATAATTATACCCTTCTCCATAAAATGTGGGAGCACACTTGTGAGTTAAGCTATCAAGTAGTCAAATGGTCAGTAAAACTTCAGAGAAAAGTGAATTAAATTAAAAAAAAAATTAAGAACAAATTTGTAAATCATTAATAAATGTTATCTATGCATTTTGTGAGAGAACTTTAAATAATCACACTTCATGAACTTCAGTTATACTAGTTTTAGTTAAGTTTTAAATAAGTGGTACTTTTAGTTTGAGTTACAAAGTTATTATCTTATGTTTTTTAAGTTTGGAAGGTTTTGATTGAAGAATAATCTAAAAATAAGTTTACAATTCCTTTTTAATATAAAAAAAAATTAAAGATTTTGGAAGTTATCATGAAATAAATAAAAGAAAAATGAAAACTTTTTCTAAATATAAGCAATAATCTATTTGTAGACAACTTTGATATTATGCTGATAATTTTTGGAACATTAGAAACCCTGTACGTACATCTATATTATAAGATATTTTATGTTGATTAGAGATAAAGTGAACTTTCATTAAATAAGTCTGTATCAATTTTGTTTTACACATTGATTTTATAAGATTAAATTAACTTTTTCAAATAATTTCAGAATTATTTAAAATTTATTCTAATAAAATTGTTATTTATTGCACTTATCGTATGAATCGTTACTTGACCGTTATGAGATCATTATATAAACTTCATTTTCCAAATAATTTTATAAAAGCTTGAATTAGATAAAATTCACTTCTTTAATATATAATTAAAAATTCTTTCCATTGACAACACATATTTAATCAATAAAATAACCGCGCGAAATTCAAAGAAACATAGTAGAAAGATCAAAATCTAGAAAATAGTGTTCACCAAGATTTAGAGTAATTCATCTTCAAATTATAATTTACAAATGATTATAATATACTATATACACATCAACGATAAACTTATACAACCAAATTTTGCTTGATAATGAAAATACTTTTTTCATAGAAAACCAATAATTAAAAAAAGATATATTATATGTTTTTTCTAGATTAAAATATCTTATAAAAATCATGTTGCATTATCACATGCTAATCTAGAAAAATACAAATAGTTATGTTCTTAGAGATACATTTAAATAAAATAGAACAAAATATATGATATTGGAAAATAAATAATTGTCTAAATATATATATTATATTCATAACTAATTATATATCATGTATAATAGGGGTGAGCAAGGGTCGGTTTGGGTCAGATTCGGGTTCAATCATCTCGATCCGACTCGATCTGAATTTGAAAATTTAAAATCATAACTAACCGATTAATGTCTCGGATTTATCAGATTCGGATTATTCGGGTACGGTTATATTCGGATGCATGTATCGGGTTATCCAAATAAAAGAATTTTTTTTTAAAGAAAATGAAGAAGAACGATAACAGAGAACAACAAGCTCATGCAGTGTAGAGGTCATGATTGACTACATCTTTGTTGCACTCCTTCTCAGATCCTCAAAGTTTCATTCCTTAATCTATAATTTTCGTTTTTCCTAAACAAAAGAGGAACAAAGCAACCACATGTAGCCACACATTAAAGAAATAAACAGACAAAAAGGAACCAAAGCAACAATGGCCATCAAGTGGGGAAAACCCTAACGTCTTCCACCACGGCGGCACCGACAGCAGTAGCGTCACTACTGTCTCCCACAACATCAACAGTAACGACAACACCAATAACCAAAAAAATTCGACACCAAGAACATCCTTCAGAGTGACGAAGGGCGTGAAAGAAAAATGAAGGAGGAGAGGGAAGGAGTGAGGCCTGCCTTCAAAGTGACAAAGGGCATGAAAAAAAAAAACGAAGGAGGAGAAGGAAGCAGTGCGGCGGCATAGAATTAGGTTAAAATAAAAAGTTGAACTTTTATATGCAGCTGATTCGGGTCGGGTCGGGTATTATGAAATTAAAAATTAAAAATCATATCTGACCGTAACCGACCGTAACAATCCGTTTTTATCCGAATTTTGTTATTCATTATAACCCGACCCGTTTAAAACCAATCCATTAACATTTTTTTTTCGGGTCGGGCGGATTCGGACAGGCCCACATAATATGCTCAGGCCTAATGTATAAAGTGTTGGAAGTCCTACATCAACAATAGATATGATTAATTTATTGTATAAGTGTCTGCAAACCTTACTTTACAAGTCAATTTTATAAGGTTGAGTTAGACTTAAATACACTTTTTAACATGATATCAAAATCATGAGTTAAAACCTATCCTAGCAAAATATTGTAAATGAGTGCAAACCTTACTTTTCAAGCTTATTTTCTGAGCTTGAGTTAGACCTAAAATTCATTTTTTAAAGTACACTTTTTGACATGATATGAAAACCATAAAGTTAAAACCTATCTTAACAAAGTATTGCAAATGAGTGCAAGCATTACCTTTCAAGCAAGTTTATTTTTTGAGGTTGAGTTAGACCTAAAATTTATTTTTAATAAAGAAACTAAATAATTACCTTGGGAAAATATTTTGCATAACCATATAAATCAATATTTTTTTTCCATTTTGATCGATATTGATGGATCATTATTGCATGATTTTGAATATAAATTCCCTTATACATGTATAATCCCCATTGATCTTATGAAAGAAATTAAAGGATCATAGAATATCTTAGAGAATAAACAGAACATATCGAGTTACACTAACTATTACACCTACATTCTCAATAAAATATAAAATACGTTTTTATTGATGTAACTAAATTATATTTATATCTAATTATTTGTATTAAATTTATAAACAATGACAAAAACAATTAAAATAGTTCATGTTAAGGGTTGCAAAATGGGTCGTGATCCATGGATCAGTTTGTGAGCCCATCAAAACAGTCCAGGCTGAATTGAAATTTTCAACCTGTCAACCTATTGGGCCTAACTTGCCAAATTGGCAGGCCTGCTTATCTCGATTTGCTAACTCATTTTATTTTTTACTTTTTAATTTTTATTTTTTTAAATTATAAATTAAAATAAAATAATTTATATTGTAATTTCAGTTGTTAATATTTACAAATTAAATTTCAATTATTAGTTATAATACAGTAATTTAATATGTAAATATAATAATTATTTAAATTTATCTAATTAAAAATACTAATTAGTTGATAAAAAGTTTATAAAATATTTATATGATCAAATATACTTTTAATGTTTAATTATATATATAAAAAAGTTTAAAAGTTAAAAAATTAAAAAAAATAAAATAAAAGAGTGACATGACTTGTTCACCTTGTGATAGGATGAGTTGGAATATCTGATCCATTTTTTTTTTGAGTTAGACTGGCCTAACCCGACCCGTTTTGATAGGTAAGGGTCGGACGGGCTAAAACTTAGCCCATTTTGTCACTCTTCATGTCATTTTTAAATACATAAATATTGTGTGAAATAGTTTATAAGATCAATAAAATGTTCTACAATTGTGATGTAAATAAAAGAAAATATATATCAATAGATATTTGTTAAGAAGTGAATTTTAAATTTAACTCTGTCTCATACAATTACAAATATAATTTGTAGAGTGAAGTTTGCAAATATTTTGTAAATTGATTTTATTTATAGTTGATATTTTGTAACAATATTTATTTAAATTGAGATAATAACATATTTGGTAGGGATATATTTTTAATTTTTATTTTCATAGTTTGATAGTATAAGAGTTGGTACTAAATAAATTGACCTCACATCTTTGTGTGTCTATACTACACACATACTCAGCATGCAACAATGGGTCCTTTAATGTGCAGTGGAGATTGTTATTAATTATGGGGACCAACAAGATAAAGAAAGATTATATGTGTTTGAGGGAAGATGAAGGTTTCAATCAAACATAAAATGGTGTTGGAGACAACATAGACATCCTCTATTTCTGATTATGACATATTACTTATCATTAACGCTTTTAACATCACATTTAAACCCTAATTCACACCTTCTCGTTAGCTTTACTTCATTCGGTGCTTTCAAAACTTAAATCAAATCTTGTTTTCATTTGTATAAGGACCAAGATCTTTTTTTGGATCGATACTTGAAGCATGTACATCAATTGGGTCATATACTCTTCTTTAGGGTGTGGCAGGGGGAATTTATGGAGGTGCAGGAGGAAGAAGCACCCTAGAATGGGTTTCTTTTGGACCTTGATTTGGGTTTCTTTTGGACAAAGATTGAAAACTAGAGTAAGGTCTTTATTTTTGTATAGGGAAGAAATTATGAAAGAGAAAAACGAAAATGTTTGTAAGCTTCTATTGCAAAATTTTCTTTTCTGACTGATGATATGCTTATGACATTATTAATTAAGAATTATATTTTAAATATAATTTTAAATTATTTCATCTAAAATACTATTTTGAATTATAAAATTTAAAATGTAGCTAATTCAAAATAATATTCTATAATTATAACCATATTTCGAATTTCTTAAATTTTTTTATTTCTTAGTATAAAACTATATCCTTATTTCTTCATCTAGAATCTAAAAAGAAGAAGTGATGTTCTTTATTTAGATAGTAGATAGGCTGTTTTAATAAATGCAATAAATGACTTATAATTAGGCTTCTGCTTCCAGTACCATTAGAATTTTTAACTACACCCTCCAAATTTTTAAAATGCCTATTTATCCTTCATAATGGTAGTTTTTGGACTATTTATTCCAGAAATATTTTGTAACAACTTTTTCAGATTTTAAGAATATAATTTCTGGAATAAAATTTTTGGAAGCAAATTTCTAAAATATATATATATATGAAATGCGTTCTCGGAAAAAAGTTGTTTGGAATCAACTTTCCGAAATATAAGAGATATTTTCCAAAATGGACTTTCCGAATCGAGTTTTCCAAAACAAACTTTTCAATGTGTAATAGATCTATTTTGGAACAGTATTTGTAGAACAATATTTTCAGAATTAGCTTTCCAGAACTACTAGAATAACATTTTTGAAACAAAATTTTCCAAAAGACAATTTATGGAATGAAATTTTCAAAATAAGATTTTCGAAATAAATTTCCCAGAATACATATAGTAAATTCTGGAATGAATTTCTCAGAATACTTCTATATAAAATATGTTTCAGAATTTCCAGAACACGTGAAATATTTTCTGATTTTCTTTTTCTAGGATGAGTTCTTTTAACATTTTATTTTTTCTTCTTTGCGATCTGGTCGTAGTGGCATCAACGGCGACGATGAAAATGGTGATGTAATATTATGGTGAAAGATATTTGAGTATTTTTCTTAGTACTGTAAAATACAGGAAGAAATTTAATCAGGTACAAGAAGTAATTGGTTCTGAAAAATTGTCATACTTAATTTTTCAAACCATTTATTACGTCAATTTTGAACTTGTATACATTCATATTCTTGGCTACTAAAACTTTTAGATGCGTTAAACATCCTTAGGATATGTTTTTGTTGAGAATATTACTTAATATTTTTTTTTATTTAAATTAGTTTTTAGAAAATATTTCAGTTTTAGAGACATGTTTCAGTTGTAGAAATTTATTATTATTTTAGATTAGGAGTGAGATATTTTAAATATTTTATACTTGATATTTGTTATATTTTGCTCTATATATAGAGTATATCAATAAAATACAAAAACATGTTCCTCCGTATAACATATACATATATCTCTCATATATCTCATATCTCTCATCTCTTCAAAAACCCTAAAAATCCCAACAGTTTTGTCCCTTAGCATTTATTAAATTTTGGAATTAGTTCATTTCAAAACTTTAAATTAATTTAGTCATTCAAGTCATTTATCTTTCGATATACGTGGATTTAGTCATTTTAATCAAATTTTGTTAAGTTTATTTGACATTTTAAGCATGTTTCATGATAATATTTGACTTAGCATTAAAACAAAATGTGTTAAAGAGTATAAACAACTCAAATACAATCCTAAAATGCATACGAAACATCAAATAAACCTAATAAAATTTGATTAAAAGGACTAAAATCCACGTATTTCAAAAGATGAAGGACTAAATTGGTCCAAAGTTTCGAAATAGACTAATTTCAAAATTTACTGAAAATTAAGGGACAAAAACATATTTAACACATATCCTTTCACACAAATTATCGGTTCTTTCTAAAACTTCATTAAATTGTATATTTAGTTGTCAAATCTCATCACATTTTATGCACTAAAACATTTTCCTAACGAAACATAGTGCAATCAAGTATTAATTCACAAAAATATTCCACTTTAGTGTTCTTAGTGATAAGAGGTTTGAATTGTTTTCATGGTCATAAATGTAAACGTTGTTACTGTTGTGCATAAAAAAGTTTTAAAACATATTTAATACAACAGAAAGTTAAGAAAATTAGAAATTGACCCGGAAAAAATTGTTTAATTTATTTAGAAATTGACCTGATCACAAGTGTTAGCTTTAAAGAACAGAACCATTTCAAAATTGAAAATATTAGTGTAGAATATCTGCATGAAACAGAATTTTTCTAAAAGATAATATCTATTATTTTTTGAATTTAATCTAAAACGCCTTTAAGATAAATAAAGTACAAAGATTATGAATTTTGTGTCTGGTAGGAGGAGAGGGTTTAATAATTTCATTTGAAGTTAGGCTAAAAACTCTTTATACAATTGTTTTTTTTATTTCAATATGATGATTTTTTTCGTTAATCTCAACACACTTTTTAAACTGTGGAAATAACGAGGAAAAAAGTGAAAACAATCAAAAGCATTATTTTGACAAAAAAAATGCGAGAATAAAGATGAGTAACTTACCATTTTCTTCAAACAAATATGCACAAAAATTTATGAAATGTGTTTTTTCGACACAATATAATCAATTATTTCATGTTGCAAAACATGTTAATAGTTGTTTTAGCTCTTTCGAATCTATTCTATATGACTTTTCATAATTGGTTATGAGTATTTTTCATTTTTATTATTATAATAATTAATAATTAAAGTCATGATAATAAAAACATAATAATAAAATTTATACATTGTGTGAATTTTGTGTATTTTGTGATACATTGATGATATATTGAAGGCAGTTTTGTGAGTTGACACGTTGGTTAAGTGTATATATACAACATGAATATGAAGTCTGACCTTATTATATGGCCGGTTGGTCAACGTGTATATCATTTACCATATATAGATAAGAAAACACGATATACTTATGCCAAATAAAGAAATTAAATACATTGAATTTCCAAAAGATATTATATATATATATATATATATATATATATATATATATATGAAATTTAATTAAATGCAATTTTTTTTCTATATGTTTTAGATTACCATACATGATGTGATTTTGAGTTATGTAGCTTTTATTTAAAAAAAATAAACTTTGAAGGTGATTTTTTATATTTAATTTATTTTAATATTGTTATATTAAGTTAATTTTAGTTCTCTCATGTTCAGGTTTTCTTTTCTATAATTTTTTGTGATGACAATGCCCTATTAGTGTCAATGTGGATTGAGATTTGTTATTGTTTTTAGATTTAATTATGTTTCTAGTATTTAATTTTATGTGTGAAATTCAAATTTATTTTTTTAAAATATTTTAGTTTTTAAATTTTAAAAATGATTGAACATAGTTCTTTTAATCTAATGACGTCTTTAGAACTTTTTAAATCGTATTACAGACTAACATTGAATTGGAACGTGTCAAAATAGTATAAATAGTTGAAACACTATCATAAAATGTGTCAAATACGTCAACGAACTTTAATAAATTTGAGTTAAAAAGACTATATCTTATATATTTAAAGTTTAGAAATAAAAATAAATCAAAATTTAATACATATGAACAAATTTTATTTTCGCTAAGGATTGTTTCAAGACAATCGAGTTAATATAGGTACTTTTTCTCTCCAAATTTAAGTGGCATAAAATGAATGTTAGTTATGTTATGTTGTGATTAGTGGTAATATAATGCTAAAATGGTTCACATACGCTGAACATGTAGTTATTATTTATAGTTTTGGCTTAATTAAAATTTAAATTTGTTTAATTTAAATATTTCTAATTTAGTTCTTATTAAATTTTGATCTATAGAGTATTTAATTTTTTTTATTTTTAATTGAATTTTTGTCTTTTACTTCTTCATTAACTATTTTGTGTTCAATTATTGCTTGTCTTCATATATTTAGAAATACGAAATTTTATAATTAATATAAAAATATATTGCAGTTAATATGAAACAATTTCGAGTTAAAATAAAAATTTATGAAAATTTTATAACTTAATTAAACTTATAAATTTAATTATAAAAATATCTTACTAATTTATATTTATATTATTTTAGATAATTGTAAGAAGAAAATCTATGCTATAAGTACTGTTGCTACTATTACTTTTACATTTTTTTCTGGGAATTTATCGTACCTTCGATTTATTATATGTGTGATTAATTGCTAATTAATTAATATAAATTGCAATCGGTATAAATATTAGTTCATCACGAGAACTTTTATATCTTTATTACGTGTATGCTATATACACTTTCTTTGTATAATATGATAAATATAATTTTCATTTTCTTATAAATGAAAGTAATGTTAAGAGAGAACAAATCACACTCAAACAATACAAAGAAATTTTACTAGGGTTTCACTATAAGGTTATCAGAACACTTGTCTCAGACCCACTGAAAGTATATTTTCTAATAGCGAATATTGAATTAGATTGGGTGTTAATGAACAAATGTAATTAATTAATTAATTAATTAATTTTTATTTCAATCAAATTAAATTGAAGAGAAAAAAATTCAATTATCTAAATGGCTAGTCAGGATATGAATACCCATCTACCAGGTACAAGGTATTTATTAAGCAAAAGAGAAAAACAGTATTTTAGCATCCTCTTTTGACAAAAACAACAACATTACAATTACTTTCAATAAAATATTTTGTTAAAACATAAATTATATTATTTTAATAAAAAGATATTAAAAAATAGTTGTGAAGTGGGTGAAAAGAATTTGATAACGGTAAACAGGTCATCGCCCGATCCTGAAAGGACTAAAACAATTTATATATTGAAGTCTCACGGTGATCAGAGATAAGACAATTTTATAGTATGTTAGTGAGGTATAAATATTTTTTTATAAATTGATTTTGTAAGGTTGAATTAGACTTAAAATCCACTCCTAACAATATATTTGGATGTTCTAAAACACGTTAAACTCAATTTCTGAAATAAAAGATATATATATATATATATATATATATATATATATATATATATATATATATATATATATATATATATATATATATATATATATATATATATATATATAACGAAATATTCATCTACGTTTAACATTAAGAGTTTTAGGTATAGAAAGATTAAGATCATAAAAGAAAAATGATATACTTTCCTTAATCTTCCAATATTTAAAACAATTTATTTTTCAGACATCATCATCATTATTTAGGATGCAAAATGTCACTTTGGAGTCCTCAAGCTTAATTTATAAATTATAATGAGAAACCATTATTGAAAGAAAATGTACGAGTGCAAAATTCTAATCGTAAAATTGGAAATGTATCATAATTGTACTGATTACAGATTTATAAAATAGCAATACTTTAAAAATAGATGGATGAATAAATTAGTTTATGCTTTATTGATTTAACTCTAATTGAAATATAGTTGAATTTATGATAATTAAATGTATATTTTTAAACTTACATCTATAATTATTAATAAAGGAAATTGCTTTTACGTAATCGTTTTTTATTGTACATTTCGGTATCCATTTATTTCAGCATAAATTATCTTATAAATCATTCTATCCTTTTTATATTTTGTAACAATTTTTTTTATAATTTTTGTAACAATCTTATAAATCATTCTATCCTTCATAAATTAATTTTTATCTATTATCATTAGATAAATGGACATGTGGTTCCACTAATTAAATTAAATAATAAAATAAATATAAAAGAAGTTAGGTAAATTAATTTTCGCTATCACTTTTACCAATTTTGAATCAATTAAATGAACTATTTTTTGTCAATTTCCTTTTTTTAATATTTTTAGGTTGTTTGACCTAATTACTCATTTATATTTTTGTTGAACTAGCTACTCCAACAAGTCTACTTTTGCATCTATAAAAGGTAGCAAAACAAATGTCATGTCTTTCTCAAATATCAATATCATCCTCCATTGAAAATGGCTTGTCAAAAAAAATAAATAATAATAACAATAAAAAATTAATTCAAATTCTATTGAAAATGGTAATACGGAATGCATCAAGTTGAATGTCTTTTAACAACATATAATTGAATATACACCACAAAAGTTCTTTGAATTAACAGAAACAAAATTTGTCAATAAAATTTAATTACCAGACAGATTTTACTACAAATTTTAAAATTTAATTATTTTATCAGCGAATTTTAAAATTTTAATTATTGATAAATTTTTTATTTGGAGAAATTCATCAATAATTACATATCTTAAAATTCATTCCATTAATAATTGAAAATTTCTATTACCAACTATTCGTATATCGGTAAATCCATCAGTAACAAAAGTATCAAATTTCTCAACCAGATCTAACGATAAATATATTATATATTAAGTGGGTGGGTGATATGAAGAATAGAAGAAGAAGAAGGTGGAGGTAGAGAACGAACTTGAGTGTTTGCAGTGGTGTCACGTGATGTAGGTGGTTGTGCATGGTAATTGTCTATGGTGGGAGAAGGTTATGGCTTGTGAGGGGGAACAAGAAGATAAAATGAAGAAGAAGAAGGATGGAGGAGAAAGAAGATGAACTAGATCATAATATTTACTGACGAATTTTATCAATAAATTTTATTGATGATTTATTTTTTTGATAATTACTGACATAATTTCTATTTCGTCTGTAAAAAATACTGATGAGAATTTTATCAACAAATTTTTTATCGTTATTAGTCAATAATTTAAATTTACTAACATATTTTAAGTAATACTTATGAATTTTGATCTTTGGTAATATTGATTTTTCTTATAGTAATAGTATATTTGTAAAATAAAGATTCTCTACACCTATATACTTTAATTTAATTTTATTTCTAACTGATGTAAGATCTTTAACATATCATATCATGTCGAGACATTGATATTTAAAGTATGAGATTAAATTTTTTTTATGTAGACTAATAACACATGATACAATATTAAATCTAACAAACCTTGTTAAAATGAATTTTGATATTGTAATTGATATCTCTAATTAATATAGAATTCCCACCCGTCTCGATTAAAAGTCTTAAGTTGCAAACCAAAATTTAGCACTAATCATGACAAAAGAGTATTTTTATAACAAGATGTTCGATAGTTTGGATAAAACTAAAACGTCTGAAACTCATGAAATGAAACATAGAATGGACAGAGAAAACTCATGAAATAAAAGGTCTGAAACTCATGAAATGAAATGAACATAGAAACATAGGTGAATAATGAAATAAAATTTGAACAGCTCTTAAAAATTTCTCTTGTAATTAAAGCATCCTTTGGGCAAGTAATTTTTGCGTTAACCTAGGGTGATCGAACTATAATGAAAAAAAAAAAACATAAATGTCAAACTGATTTCTAACATAGTCAGTTCTGGATTGGTCGTATTCAGTTTCGTTGATTTTTGAAAGCACTACCTGACTAGTTCCTCCTTCAGCAGTCAAACTTATCGGTCTTCAAAAGTTTTCATGTTTATCATTCATATCACATATATATTATTGGGTTAAGATTTATATAGTGGTAAAAGAATCACATGTTACGTCTTTTACTCAGTAAATAAAACTTGGTTTTTAGTAAACATTTGAAGGCAGAATCCAGAGTTTTAAATCATGCAACTTTATTCAAGAAGCTTTATTAAATAAAATGATTATTCTGAAAAAACTATGAATGGTATGTTTTCTATTTAATGATGTGATGATAATTAATATATATAGTTGATATTATGGCAGGAGTAGATAAATTTAATGAAGCACGGTTTCCATATTTTAAAATTACAATGATTATAATGTATCTGTTCCAAGAACATGGGCAAGTTTAGTGGAGCTGAAAGGATTTAGAAGCATGCATTTGCATTTTGTGCAACACGATGAATCACGTTTAGGGATCATCATTATTAGACTTTGGGTTTGGACGTGCAAGAGAAGGCGGAAAATTGCGGCACGTAAGGAAAATTAAAACATAGGCAGCACAAAAAACTTTATAATCATAATATCATAATATTAATGAAAAACTAACTTTTGTGGAAGTCTTGGTTTCGGCCAACCCCACAATAGGATTTCACTGTTCTTAATTAAGATCCTCTCTCTCTCATAGGGAGGGGTGCATATGTTTCATGTCTATTGCATGTTTTGTAGGGTACCTTCTGGGCAGAGACCTAACGATACCTTACTGGCTCATATAGGACACACATATATATATATATATATATATATATATATATATATATATATATATATATATATATTCTACTTTTTATTTTTTATAATTATTTGGTTTGTCATGAAACTCATTTGCATTTGTAATATATTTTTCAATTATGTAATTATGTTAAAATGGTGTATGTTAATTAAAAAAAATTATGTCTCACATTTGAATATTTCTATTATTTTTTAATATTTTTATTTATTGTATACTTTCCTTTCACAAGAAAATGTTTAATACTCTAAATTTAAGTATTTAATAGCATAAATCTTTCATTTACTAGGTAATATAAAAATAATATTTACTTATTATTATTAATTTTTGTTTTATTTGAATAATTCTTTTGTTTCGCTAAAACAATTTTTGTTATTTCTCAACCATTGAGTATATATGTTGGTATTTTAAAAATTTTCTTAGATTTCTAAGGTATTTTTCATCTTATCATACCCTTAATTATACATTTATTTTCTTTTGTGTGATTTCTTTCAATAGTCTCTCAAATTGTTCATAAGACTCACAGTTTTTAGTTTTTTAATATTTTTTTATTTGTTGTTTATTTTCATCATGTAAAATACTATTTCGATATATTTTATCTATTTTATATTTTATTTTCTAACTCATTATCAATCATACTATAATATTTTCATTATAATTGTATAAATAAATTTTATTTACTATAATATAAAAATTTTTAATGTAATTGTCATGAATATTTTTTATCACCATCCAACGAAATTCAAAAGATACAAGATTTATATTAAAATTTTATTATTATGTTTATTATTTGTTCTTTGCGTCATTTTGATCAAGTAATGTATTATAACTTTTATTAGTGTATAAAAAAGAGATTGATTAGAATTTAAAAACTTGAAATAAACAAACATTTAAAATATATTTTAATTTGAACATTTGTTTTCCTTTTATATTGTTTAAAAAATATTTTTAAATTTTATCAATTAGGTAACATTAATGTTTGCAAATTTAATAAATGTTTTGGTTCTTATGAAATTTTATTTGGTATTCTAATCTAAAATGTAAACAATTATAGTTTAGTTCAAAGTATTTGACATCGAAGAAACAACTATCCTTCTAATATTGAATATTTGATAATATTATGTTTCTTTTACCGTAATTTTTTAGTATTTTATAAAAATGAATTAAAATTAATATTGAAGTAGTAAGAAAACGGGTTCGGGTATGAGTACGATATTATACCCGTTACTCAGTAGGGATGAGGATGAGACAAAAGTTTGATATCCGTTAGATTTGGGTATAGGGATGGAGATGAATTTTTTTACGGATATGGGTATGGGATAGTGAAACTCGTCCCTGCCCCGCTTAGTTGTCAACCCTAATACCGTGTGTGGAGGGTGGGGTGGTGTTGCATGGATATTTGTGGGTTGTATTCTTCTTATGCTTTTTTTAGACAAGGTTTATAATTTATTAATAAAACTTCCATTAATTTGGAACTTCACTAATTTTCTTTTTAATTATTTTTATTCATTGATTTTTGTATTTTTTTTTATTTCCTTGCATCCGTGTTCGCAAGTTCTTGAACTCATCCTCCAATAGTCTATAAATTCGAAATGAAGACTTTCTTTTGTCTATACCTTATTCATTACATGTTTCTTATATGTTGGGTTGGGTCTTTTGAAAGAGGATTACTAGGGAAATACATCATCAATGAGACATATGAGTCCAAACCATAAAAGATTGATATCACATCTAACCAAAACTTTAAGGCGTTTCACTCGTTTTAGGAAGACTAAGCCAAAGGGGTCCAATCCAATGAGTTGCATAATGTTGGGTATATCAAGAGGGTTGGTTCTTTCGAGGAAGAATCACTAGAGAGATTCATCACCAATCAGACATGAGCCCAAACCACACATAAGGGATTGACACCACCTATAACATAAAATCTTAGGACAATAGGTTTATGGATATTTATTTTTATATAACACTCAACTTTTACATTTTTACTCGAGATTTAAACTCACATTTTATTCTCAACAACATATACTTATATTTACCATGTTTCTATTGGAATATGAAGTCATTACAACTTGCTTTCCCATTTATCATTGAAAAAAATATACATTAATGACAATGTTATAGCATTCATCAGTTGACAAAGAGTGAAGAAATGGAGTATGGTTTGAATGGCACCAAAAGAAAATAATAATAAAGTGAATATGAGAAGGTACATAATAAGACTAAAAAAAAGTTATTAAGACATTTTTGAAGCATCAATGCTTTTGGAGGAGCCGAGAAAGTGTACAAATAATGACAATGGTTATCATTTGATTACATTACATGACAAAACTAAGTGAAAGAGAAACTAAACTGTAATGTATTGAGCCTATGCTGAGTTATTAAAACGGTCCGTTTTACTGTTTTTGCAATTTAATAAAATCTTTTGTTTTTAACTATCCATTTAAACCGTATAGTTTTACTTCTTTTATAATTAGATGGATTCAAAATCTCAAATCTATTATTAGCAGCTAGTTTTTACTTATTTATATTTGAAGTTTTATTTTTTATTATATATTTTTTATGTTAATATATATTTTAATTATGTAAACTTTAATTGATTAATAATATTTTTATCTATACTTTTACATATCCTTTCTGTAACATCCCGTTTTCATAGTTTTTAAACTATTAAACAAAACATTTAAATTTTTAATAATTCAGAAGCAAATGATGATAGAGGCCAATATAATGTAATACAGTCATCCTCAAAATAACCATACATACCGCCTACGCTAAACCAAGGGTTACAAAACACCCTAAGTATCTACTATAGGAACATGTAACTACTACTGCTGGAAAACGTCCTGTAAACCCATTCAACGCCTGTCTAAGAAGGGTGTATCTTGGCCTGCATTTTTATCTGCTCACGCCATTCAATAAGGACGATCATAGCAAAAGTAGAAGACACACAGAACACCATAAAAACTAGAAGGGTAAGCTAACTTGAACAAAGAGCAAATCATGCAAATTTTTATTCTAAAACAGAAAACAGACTTTTATTACAAAATCGATTAAATCATCAAATTAATCCTGATCACAACACCACACATCATTCCAGACTCGATATCCGGATTATGTAAGCGGCATTGGAGCTCTTGGTGACTTGCACTTGAGATGGTTCCTAAACTCTGCAGAGTTTTAGGCACAAGGGGTATTCACCCAACCACTCTCAAGGTAAATCCCATCACCTCTATGATGGATCGGAATCATAGACCAGGACCTCCTGCTACTCCCCCCGACGTAATCCATCATACTCTACTTGAGTCTTAATGGTTACTAGGAGTGTCAGGATGCCACCAATCTAAACCCTAAACCCTAAACCCTAAACCCTAAACCCTAAGCCCTTACATTCCCTAAAACCACATTCCTTAGGATTCCCCTTGAAACCCTATCTCCAACATGTTCTTAATCATACCAATTTCACACTCAATTCCATCACACTGACCATCATGCATAAGAATTACATACAGAACTAGCCATTATCAGATTCATGCAAGTAGTACAGTATCAATTAGTAAAAAACAATGAAAGGAGCAAACTTCTGCAGGGAATCTCGCTTAGGCTAGAGAGTCTCGCCTAAGCCAGAGAGGTTGTCTCGCTTAGGCAGGCTACTCTCGCCTGGGCGAGAGCCCTTACAGTGGCAAAAATGAAATCCTGGACGAACTCTCGCTCAGGCTAAACTGGCTCGCCTAGACGAGAAGTTATCTCGCTCAGGCGACTCCAGCTCGCCTAGGCGAGATTTCGTGCAGTGGCAGAGGTGATCCTCTGGTATTTTCGCTCAGGCTAGAGCTGCTCGCCTAGGCAAAAATACCAGGATTCCTCATCTGTTCCACGCATGCATCCTCGCCCAGAATCATCTCATACTCAAAAATCACACCCAAACAGGTCCAAGCATCAATTAAACACAGAACAAACAATTCTACCACTCAAGAACACATCTCCTACGAAATTGAGCTAAATGTCATCTTCCCTTACCTAGTTAATGGAGAACGCCTTGGATGAGAGCAACGTAGAGAGGAGGAGCAGAATTCTTTAATTTAACCTAGCAATTTCATCATTCCGACATGGATGAGGGAGGAACACTCAATTAGACTCAGAATAGAAGCAAGATTTCTTTATGAAATCTGGAATTGGACCTCAAAACGAAATTGGAGCTTACCTGGAGGAAGAAAGGCTAGAGATGGAGGTAGCTTGAGGATTTGTCGGGGTCACTTCTCTAGCATCTGATTCAGAAGCAGAAGAAATTTGGTTAGGTGTGAAGGTAGCAGTGCAGGGGATGATGGTGGAGTAGAGAGAGTGGAGAGTTCAGTGTTGGAATGAGGGGAAGGAAGAAACTGAAAATAAAAGGGTTATCACAATCTCCCCAACTTCAAAAATTTTCGACCCGAAAATTGGGACTTACCAGAGAACAAGTGTGGATATGACTTCCTGACCTCTCCTTCCAATTTCCAAGTGGAATCACCTGTCCTCTTGTCCCAGATGACCTGGACTAGTCTGATGGATTTTCCTCTGAGCTGTCTCATCTGAACATCTCCTAAACCAACGGGCTGAACCTCTACTGTAAGATCTCCCATGATCTGTAGATCTTCCATCTCAAGTACATGGGAAGGGTCGGGAACATATTTCCTGAGCTGAGAAACATGGAACACTGAGTGGAGGTTGGCCAGAGGAGGAGGAGGTAGGGCAATCTCATATGCCACTGGTCCAACTCTTCTCAGAATCTGATATGGACCGACGAACCTAGGGGACAACTTCTTCTGGCGGATGGCTCTTCCCACACCAGTAGTCGGGGTAATTCTCAAGAAAACATGGTCCCCTGGTTCGAACTCTAAAGGTCGTCTCCTCTGATCAGCATATGATTTATGTTTGCTTTGAGATGCTTTCATCCTTTCTTGTATGAGTTTGACCTTTTCAGTAGTCTGTTTCAGAAGCTCTGGTCCCACTACCACTGATTCCCCATCCTGATACCAGCATAAAGGCATCCTACATCTCCTGCCATAGAGGGCCTCATAAGGTGCCATGCCAATACTGGTGTGAAAGTTGTTATTATATGTAAACTCTACCAAAGGTAGGACCTCATCCCACGCACCAGATGGTCTAGTACACACGTCCGTAAGAGGTCCTCAAGAGACTGGATGGTTCTCTCGGACTGCCCATCGGTCTGAGGGTGATACGCGGAGCTCATAGCCAACCTACTACTCATAGCATCCTGCAGCGTCTTCCAGAAGCAGGAGGTGAATCGTGGGTCTCTATCAGAGACTATACTCGATGGCACACCATGTAACCTCACGATCTCACTGATATACAACTGTGCTAGTTTCGCCATAGACATCCTCAAGTTTACTGCTACGAAGTGGGCACTCTTGGTGAGACGGTCTACTATCACCCATATAGCATCGTGGTTCTTCACGGTCCGAGGCAAATGGGTGACAAAATCCATAGCAATGCTATCTCATTTCCACTCGGGTATCTCAAGTTGCTGAAGCATTCCCCCCGGTCTCTGGTGTTCTATCTTAGCCTTCTGACAGGTTAAACATGACGATATATATCGAGCGACATCTTGCTTCATGCCCGACCACCAGAACGATTCTTTCAGATCATGATACATTTTAGTCATGCCTGGGTGCATGCTAAAACAGCTCTTGTGCCCTTCCTCAAATATCATACCTTTCAGCTCTAAATCTTCAGGTATGCAAACCCTGCCTCTGAATCTCAGTACCCCATCATCTCCCATCAAGAAATCTTTGGCCTTCTCATTGCCAAGTAACTCTACTGTCCTCTGTAGCTTGGGGTCCGATGGTTGTTTCTCCTTTATCAAATTAAGGAAATCATTAGACACAGTGAGATGGTTACACCTAATGACTCTTTCATCCAAAACCACCTGCAACTGCATATCTCTAAACTGCTCCACCAAATCCAACTCCCTGACCATCATGAGAGATGCGTGAACTGCCTTTCTGCTTAAGGCGTCAACCACCACGTTCGCCTTCCCCGGGTGATACAACAACTCAAAGTCAAAGTCTTTTAGAAACTCCATTCACCGCCTCTGCCTCATGTTTAACTCCTTCTGGTCAAACAGATACTTCAAAATCTTATGGTCACTGAAAACCTGAAATTGTGCACCATACAGATAGTGTCTCCAGATCTTTAGTGCGAACACCATTGCTGCTAACTCCAAGTCGTGCGTGGGGTAGTTCTTCTCATGATTCTTCAACTGTCGTGAGGCGTAGGCCACCACTCTCCGTTCTTGCATCAGAACACATCCCAATCCCTGATGAGAAGCATCACAGTAAACTTCAAAGGATTTACCGGTATCAGGAATCACTAACATTGGAGCGCTAGTCAACTTTTGCTTTAGCCTTAGAAAGCTCTCTTCATACCTGTCGGTCCAAGCAAAAGGTTGATCCTTGCGGGTTAACTGGGTCAAGGGTGCTGCTATCTTGGAGAATCCTTCAATGAATCTCCTATAGTAACCTGCCAACCCCAAAAAGCTCCTTATTTTAGTCACTGACTTAGGGCGCTCCCAACTTAGCACAGCTTCTACTTTGGACGGATCTACTGCTATGCCCTGAGCCGATATCATGTGCCCCAAGAACTGAACTGAAGTCATCCAGAACTCGCATTTTGACCGCTTTGCATACAATTGCTTCTCCCTCAGTATGCTCAGAACTATCTTCAGATGCTCCGCATGCTCCTCCGGAGTCCGTGAGTAAATCAAGATATCATCTATGAAAACCACCACGAACTTGTCCAGGAATTGCCTGAAGATTCGGTTCATGTAGTCCATGAACAAAGCGAGGGCGTTAGTCACACCAAACGGCATCACCACATACTCGTAGTGTATGTACCTAGATCTGAAAGCGGTCTTCTGTACATCATCAGACTTGACTCAAATCTGATGGTATCCTGATCTAAGATCAATCTTGGAGAACACTGCCGCACCGTGCAACTGATCCATCAAGTCGTCAATTATTGGCAGAGGGTACTTATTCTTGATGGTTAGCTTATTCAGCTGCCTGTAATCTACACAGAGTCTGGAACTACCGTCCTTCTTTTTAACCAGCAACACCGGCGCTCCCCAAGGCGACACACTCGGCCTGATGAACTGTTTCTCTAGCAGCTCTTCAATTTTTTTCTTCAACTCCACTAGTTCAGCAGGAGCCATTCTGTAGGGTGCTATGGACACTGGCCCTGCTCCTGGCACCAGGTCAATGGAGAACTCTATCTCCCTAGTAGGGGGTAGACCAGGCACATCCTCAGGAAACACATATGAGAAATCCCCCACTACTGGCGCCTCCAAGGGTCCAGTCTTAGTCTCAACAGACAACTGAGTCACAATCAAGAAGCATTGAGACCCTTCCTTCATTGCCTGGTCCACCTGCTGTGAGGACACCAATAGTTCTTCGTCTTCTAGGCTAGGAAACAACATTTTCCTTTCGTTGCAGTCAATGAGAATGTGATTGGCAGATAGCCAATCCATCCCCAAGATGACATCTAGTCCCACCAAGGGTAAACAGATGAGATTTACCCTGTTCTTGCGCCCCTCGACCTCGATCTTACACCTAGCACACACGGTCGAGGTTCTGACTAACCCAGAAGCAGGTGTGGACACCACCAGGTCATACTGGAGCTCCTTCACTGGAAGACCCAACTCCACCACTCTAGATTTCGACACAAAAGAATGTGTCGCCCCCGAATCAAACAGAACATGTAAGCTCCTACCAGCTATTGCACAAGACCCGATGATGAGGTTACCTGATCCAGCTGCCTCAGTACCAGTGACAGCGTACACCCGACCCGCCGCCTGTGGTCTCGCACCTCCCCTCGACGGCTGTGATTGAGGCTGTGATTGAGGCTGTGGCGAAGGCCTCGGTACTGTGCTCCTCTCAACTGGGCAATCCTTGATGAAGTGGCCCACCCGGTCGCACCTATGGCATGTCCTCCTGTCAGAAAGCTGGGCTCCTCAGATGGGGCCCCCTACAGTGGAAGCACTGTGGCCTAAAAGGCTGGGGCTGCTAGGACTGATGTGAGAACCTCCTGGGCCCCTGGGGCTGAGGCCTAGAATATGATTTCCTCCTGTCATCGTGTATGCTTGTGGACCTAGATGGTCCTCCCACCTTCAGCTGAGACCCTTGCTGAGCTTCAACTTCAGCCTTAAGCTTCTCCATCACTCTTACCTTCTCTACCAAGGCAGGGAATTCCTTGATAGAGAGCGGAGCCACCATGAGCTTGAGGTCACCTCTCAGCCCATTCTCAAGCTTTCTACACTGCCAGTCCTCTGCCATCTTCAGGGTGTGAAATATACCCAAGTGTTTGAACTTTTCAGCGTACTCCGACACTGACATATCTTTTTGCATCAGCTGCAAGAACTCAACCTCCTTCGCATACCTCACACTATCTGGGAAGAACTCAGCATAGAACTTCTTCTTAAACAGTTCCCAGGTGATGGTCTCGTGGTTATCCTCCAACATTATCTTCATGCTGGACCACCAATGCACGGCCTCTCCAGCAAGAAGATACTCAGTGTATGCAAGCCTGTTCTCTGCAGGACATCTCTTAGCATCAAAGATTCGTTCCATGTCCCGCATCCACTGATCAGCTCCATCCGGGCTAACCTCGCCATCAAATCGGGATGGATGGTGTTGTAGGAAATCCTCCAAATTCCACTCTTGCACTCGTGGCAGTGAAGCTTGGGAAGAGCCAGCGGCTGAACGGTTTTCCCCTATCTGATGCAGGGCTTCCAAGTGCCTCTGCTGAGTCGCTTCTGCTGCTAGTCTTGCAGACTCCATCTGTTGCAAGGCTAGATTCTGCTGATTCACCATGTTAGCATTCTGTTGCTGCATGGCTGCAATCATCGCCTCAATTGCTCCCACCAAATGAGGATTATCTGGGTTTGGAACAGGAGGTGGGGGAGGTCTAGGTGCCATAGCTCTGATCACACAAGAAGGAACCATAAAATTAGTCGACAGGTACAACAACTTATACCAAACACGCTACGAGAAACACACAACAGAAGCTAAGCAAGCTCACACCTACAGATCCTAAAGGAATCACTGCTCTGATACCAAAATTGTAACATCCCGTTTTCATAGTTTTTAAACTATTAAACAAAACATTTAAATTTTTAATAATTCAGAAGCAAATGATGACATAGGCCAGTATAATGTAATACAGTCATCCTCAAAATAACCATACATACCGCCTACGCTAAACCAAGGGTTACAAAACACCCTAAGTATCTACTATAGGAACATGTAACTACTACTGCTGGAAAACGTCCTGTAAACCCATTCAACGCCTGTCTAAGAAGGGTGTATCTTCGCCTGTATTTTTATCTGCTCACACCATTCAATAAGGACGATCATAGCAAAAGTAGAAGACACACAGAACACCATAAAAACTAGAAGGGTAAGCTAACTTGAACAAAGAGCAAATCATGCAAATTTTTATACTAAAACAGAAAATAGACTTTTATTACACAATCGATTAAATCATCAAATTAATCCTAATCACAACACCACACATCATTCTAGACTAGATATCCGGATTATGTAAGCGGCATTGGAGCTCTTGGTGACTTGCACTTGAGATGGTTCCTAAACTCTGCAGAGTTTTAGGCACAAGGGGTATTCATCCAACCACTCTCAAGGTAAATCCCATCACCTCTATGATGGATCGGAATCATAGACCAGGACCTCCTGCTACTCCCCCCGACGTAATCCATCATACTCTACTTGAGTCTTAATGGTTACTAGGAGCGTCAGGATGCCACCAATCTGAGTCCTCATGCCCTTACATTCCCTAAAACCACATTCCTTAGGATTCCCCTTGAAACCCTATCTCCAACATGTTCTTAATCATACCAATTTCACACTCAATTCCATCACACTGACCATCATGCATAAGAATTACATACAGAACTAGCCATTATCAGATTCATGCAAGTAGTACAATATCAATTAGTAAAAAACAATGAAAGGAGCAAACTTCTGCAGGGAATCTCGCTTAGGCTAGAGAGTCTCGCCTAAGCCAGAGAGGTTGTCTCGCTTAGGCGGGCTACTCTCGCCTGGGCGAGAGCCCTTACAGTGGCAAAAATGAAATCCTGGACGAACTCTCGCTCAGGCTAAACTGGCTCGCCTAGACGAGAAGTTATCTCGCTCAGGCAACTCCAGCTCGCCTATGCGAGATTTCGTGCAGTGGCAGAGGTGATCCTCTGGTATTTTCGCTCAGGCGAGAGCTGCTCGCCTAGGCGAAAATACCAGGATTCCTCATTTGTTCCACGCATGCATCCTCGCCCAGAATCATCTCATACTCAAAAATCACACCCAAATAGGTCCAAGCATCAATTAAACACAAAACAAACAATTCTACCACTCAAGAACACATCTCCTACGAAATTGAGCTAAAGGTCAGCTTCCCTTACCTAGTTAATGGAGAACGCCTTGGATGAGAGCAACGTAGAGAGGAGGAGCAGAATTCTTTAATTTATCCTAGCAATTTCATCATTCCGACATGGATGAGGGAGGAACACTCAATTAGACTCAGAATAGAAGCAAGATTTCTTGATGAAATCTGGAATTGGACCTCAAAACGAAATTGGAGCTTACCTGGAGGAAGAAAGGCTAGAGATGGAGGTAGCTTGAGGATTTGTCGGGGTCACTTCTCTAGCATCTGATTCAGAAGCAGAAGAAATTTGATTAGGTGTGAAGGTAGCAGTGCAGGGGATGATGGTTGAGTAGAGAGAGTGGAGAGTTCAGTGTTGGAATGAGGGGAAGGAAGAGACTGAAAATAAAAGGGTTATCACACTTTCATTAATATATACTTTTTAATTTTATGATAAAAATAGTTATCTTAGTCTTATTGATAAAATAAAACACATAATTTTTATTTTATTTATTTTTACAGTTAAATTCGTGTTTAAATGTAATAAATTTAATCATACATGTTATAAATATTTGTTATTTTTATTAAAATATTAATTTTTTTAAATATAGTTTTTTCTTTCTTTTATTGGAGGATTTATAATTAAGAGAACATATAATTTCTTTTTAATATTTTTAATTTTTATGTTTTAAAACTTGATGTTTGAATTTTAGTACTTGTTATTTAATATATTATTTTTAAATAAAATAAAAGTAAAATTTATTAACCGTCTTGTAATAATTAAAATAAATGTAATTTTTGTTTTAATAAAAAATCTTAAAGTTATAAAAAGCATCTATTTTAAAATTAGAGAAGGTGTGATCATGATCTTAGAATAAATAAATGTAGCATTTTTTAAAATTTATTAATTACTTTGTGAAATGGTTAGGCTGAAAGACCGACTCACGTCAAATTTGAATCATTCTAATTTTGTAATGTAATAGTAAAAATACAATTAATTATACAAATATTTTTTTAGATTTAATATT
Source organism: Vigna unguiculata (assembly GCF_037176805.1). Taxonomy (NCBI): domain Eukaryota; kingdom Viridiplantae; phylum Streptophyta; class Magnoliopsida; order Fabales; family Fabaceae; genus Vigna; species Vigna unguiculata. The sequence continues at coordinate 43,959,479 of NC_140795.1, read as the reverse complement.
ATTAATTAAATAAATTATAAATTATTTTTTATATATTTTAAATTAATAATTTAAATCTTATTTAGTAATTGAAACCTAATTTTAAGTATTATCGATTGAAATTATAATTTTATTATATAATGATAAAACAAAATTATTTTTATTCTATAAATTAGTTTTAATACTATATAATATAATATTACAAGAATAGTGACGGGACAAAAGAGACCGAAAATAAAACAATCGACTAAATAATAAAGAGGAATAGACTATGTCGTTTAAATGCATAGTTAAAAACAAAATATTTTTATTAAGTTGAAAAACAGGTATCGTGTTAATAATACAGCAGAGGCATGTTTATTCCAACAGGGAAACCACACTCATAGTTGTCTCTGTATAACCGCATAAAATAATTTTATAAACTTAAGTATCTTTTAAACTTTTTTATATTAAGTATTTTTTTTTTACCTTGGTTTTCAATAATATCTTTGTAATAATATACAAATATTATTAAGAGGTAAATTTTAAATTTAATTTCTAACATATTAATCTCATTTTCTAACACATTGATCTCATGTTAAAATATATATATATATTTTGAACATGAAATTAAATTGACGATGATTCGATAACAGATAAAATAATATATTTAATAAATAATAAACTTTATTAAGATAAATTTTAGATGATTTTTATATCATCTTAAAAGGAGAATTTGTAAATTAAAGTTTATATTTACTTAAATATTTTAGATTAACTTTATCATTAATCAATATAAAACTTTTGATGTATTATAAAACTTTTAACATACATTACAAGTATCTTGTAACTTGTAAGTTAGAGACTAATACTTTTTAACGTAAACATTAGTTATGAGTTTTGTCTATTTAATATTTTCTAAATACATACAAAAAAGAAAATGAAAGTTACGTATTTAAACAACACAGATATACCTAGCGTGGAATTTTAGCATATTTGTACATATTTGGATACTGAACTACGAAGATGTTATGAAACTACATTATGTGTGTTATTTGAGGATAGTGTCGTGTGAAAATCTACAAATATTTAATGTTTTGTCCAATGAAATGTTCACACCCGACATTTCTTACACGGAACATGTAACCTGTATTCTGAACAGGATGTTGTTACCTGTATTGCTACCAAAACTGATAAATACGAAAAAAAGTAAAAGAGTCAACTTATTTTCTTACTTCTTTTTCTGTCTTTAGAAAAAAAAAATAAGTAAAAGGTAGAAAAAACTAATGACAGACAAATACATTTTAAAAATTAAAGATAATATTGCAAAAAATAATTTAAAGATAGTAAAAAAGATTAATCTACCAAGAGTGATATAATAAGTTTTACTTTTTTATATAAAATTAAATTATTAGAGTTAAAATTGGATGAAAGAAATGAATGAATAAGATTAAAGACAAATTACGTCTTTAAAATTTAAAAAGAAAAAGTATATAAAAGTACACATTAAATTTTAAATCTAACTCAACCCTATAAAATTAATAAAATTAATTTGTAAGATAAAGATTATATTCTTATTTATAAATTGTAAATTAATATTATTAATAGTCGACGTGGACTTCCAACTGTATTTAAGCTTTTAATTATTTTTTTGTTTTTATTTTTATTTTACATATTCAATTTCTCGTCTTTAGTTTTCACTTGAATGTTCAGATTGTTTATATTTGCTTCCACAATGGGAAAAAGAACCATTGGACAATGAAAGTGTATGTAGGTTTATCAGAACACTATTTCAACATAAATGTGCCGCTAAATTAACTGGTTTCATACTGTGTTATATTTATAATTTTCTTTTCTTTTCAAAATTTGAATTCAAAGGATATACCTTATTATAAAAAAAAACTTTCAAATTTTTAAAATAAAAATAATTATTTTCATTTTGTTTTGTCCAAACAAACTATAAAAGAATACTAAAATATCTGTTTGTTTGTTGACGAGAAGATATAAGTATCAAGATATTTAATTCATGAATATTTACTATTCATCAATCATTATTAATACATTTTATTTAAATATTTTTAAAAAATCAAAGAATTAAATTAAAATTATTATTAAAATAAATATTATTCAAGAAAGAATTATTTAAAATTTAATTTTATATAATTATATTTTTTATTTAAATTTGAAATTATTTTTGAAATGTTAATTTTAAAAACTTTTACTTTAAGCATATTTTATTTACATTTTAAAATTAATTTTTTATCTGAATTTATATTTTAAAATTTTATTTCGAATACTTTCATTTAAAATTAAAAAATAAAAAACATTCATTCATGGTATAAATGAATACACACAAGCATGTTATGACATGTACGACTGGGGACGAATTTTCCTACATCGAATGCATAGCAGACACGCACTCTCCTCCGTTATTTATAAAAGGTTGTTGTAGGAAAATAAAAGGTTGTTGTACGGATACATGTATATTTTGTCTGTCTTTTAATACCTATTTAAATGTCCTGCTTTCATCTTTATTCCATCTAAATTATTAAATTATTTATAATTTATTATAATTTATTAAATAAACTAAAAGATTTATATATATATATATATTTTTTTTTTTTCTTTTTCACTGCATATTTTTTTATTGTATGTTTAAATATAATTATATCTTTAATGTATTCTCCCTTTTATCACATTTTAATTACATTTTTTGTGTAATTAATATTTAAATTATTTATTATCAATTTTTGTGAGTCTAAGTTTTGGATTCCAAATTCAATTATTTTAACTTCTTTTTAGTTTTTTTATTTATTATATTTTTTACTTGAAAATGTTTGACTCTTTCAAAGCGTTTAATCGTGTAAATCTTTCATTTACTTTATAATATAAAAATTTTATCTTCTTTGTTCTCTTTAATCCTTATTTATTTATTTTTCATTTAAATAACTTAATAAGTTATTGTTTTGTTCAAATAATTTTCATTATTTTACATGACTCTTTAAATATTTAAAAAATTTGATCAAATTCTTAAGATAATTTTCGTTTTATCAAACTCTTAATTATACATTTTTTTGCAATTTCGTTCAATTGTATCAAATCGTATTTGAGATATACATTTGATCATTTTATCATAAACCTTAAACCTTAAATGTAATTTCACCATCACAATTATATAAAGACATTTAATTTACTATAATGTACAAAATTTAATGTCATTGTGATGAAGTTCAAATGATAAAATATTTATGTCTAAATTCAAATTATTTGTAATTAAATATTTTTTCTAAGTGTAATTTAATTTAAGTAGTGTGTTATAATCTTTATTAGTAGATAAAAAAAGATTTTATTATAATTTAGAGAAAGAAAAAAATGAGATATTTGAAATATTTTTAAACTTCAACATTTTTTTTTTATAATTTAAAAAAAACATTGTAACTTTATCTACTTTGTTTCATTAATTTTGTTTCATTGACATTTTCAAAGTCAATAGATATTTTGATTTAATCTGATATTTTATTTATGTGTAATCGCATAATATTTTATATAATTTTTATTTTATTCGATTGTTACATAGTACTCCAATTTAAAATTATACCATTATCATTTCTTTAATAAATATTTGACATTAAACCTATTTTTTCATATTGAATTTTGGTAATTCTATATTTTCTTTTTTGTATTTTTTATTTCTTTATAAAAGTAAATTAATTAGTACTTTAACAATAAGTAAATAAGTATAAATATGAATATAAATATATCCTTTAGGAAGAATGAGATGAAATAACAAAATTTATACCACTAAATATAAAAGAAGAAAATGAGGCTTTATTTCAAAAATAAAATAGATAATAAAACCGTTGTCATCCCTATCCTGTCTTACTATTTTAGTAAATTTCTTTCTGATTACAAAAGTGAAAGGGAACAAGAACAACCTCCCCATGAGTACTAAATGCCTTTAATTTTTTATTTTTCTAAAGAGAAACAAATATGAAGAAAGTAATAGTGAATATAATACTTTATTTTAAAATAATAGTAAATATAGTTTTTGTTTCTCAATTCCAATGTGAACTCACCTTAAAAGAGCTAAATTTGCACTAATTTTAGTTATAAATTCTTAGTTCCATCAATAAAGTCTTTTTATTTTATAGTTTTGTATATCATTATTCCATAGAATGCTTCAGAAATTTTATTGAATGACATATACCCAATTAATTTTTGTTATTGAGAATTTTTGTCAAACCCAATATTAATTAATTTACAGAAAAATTGAAGACACAGTGAACAGTAAATTAAAGTAAGAAAGAAAAGTCCAAATTGATTTCTAACACAGAACAGTGTAATGGTTCTTTAACTACATTGCACTCAGAATAAAGTTATTTCACAGTAACTTTAAAGTTAAATTCGACCAATAATATGTTTTAACGTTCCATTCTGTTTATAAAACGAATAAGTTGAAAAAATTACAGAACAATTTTGACTTTCTCGATCTTATTAAGACTTTCAAGCTACTTTTATTTTAATTTTCAAAAGCTCTCGCAGAAAGAAAAATAAATAAAAAATTGCAACTTCCCCATTTTGATGCATTTTAAAGTTTAAACTTATACATATTCAAGGTTACATTAACGACCGTCAGAAGACGTTCATAAACCACCCTCCAATGTAGTTCGAGAGTATCTAGTGGGTTCTTTTACAAAAAGCGATGGTTTTGACCTATTTATTATAAAAATGGGTTAATTTATTAATTAATTATATAATAGAATCACCTTTTTTAATGATTTGATTAATTTTTTTACAAAATTAAATAATTTTAATTTATTTATTATAAAAATGGATCAGTTTACTAAATAATTATATCACAGATTTGACGATTTGATTTTTCTTTATTTTTTTAGTTTTTATAATAATTTCTAAAGTTATATATATATATATATATATATATATAACTATATATTTAAATAATTTTTTAATAATTTGATTAAAAATATTTTAAATAAAATTTTATGATTGTAAATTTTATAATAAAATGAAATAATAAAATTTAAAATATAAGTTTTAAAATATCAAAATTTATATAAAATTTTATTTAAAATATTTTTAATCAAATTTTATTATTGTAATTTTTATAATAAAATGTAATAATAAAATCTAAAATATTAAGTTTTAAAATATCAAAATTTTAATAATTTTTTTAAATATTTTTAATCAAATTTTATAATAAAATGTAATAATAAAATTTAAAATATAAAGTTTTAAAATATCAAAATTTTAATAAAATTTTATTTAAAATATTTTTAATCAAATTATCAAAGATTTATTTTTTTAAAAATATATAAAACTTTAGAAATTATATAAAAATTAAAAATAAATAAAGAGAAGTCAAATCATTAATAAACTGATCATGTCATGTAATTAATTAGTAAACTGACCCATTTTTATAATAAAGAAGTCAAAATGACCCACTTTTGTAAAAGAACCGTATCTCAAAATAAATATTTGCTCTAAATATATTTTAAAATATTTTAAATAAATGAATATTTTTTAAAAATGTACAAAAATGATTTACGTTGACTTTCTCTCATTAATTTATTATTATTTTATATAATTTTTGATAAATAATTGATTTAGTATAATCAATATTGACGTATTTCATTTTCAATATAATAAAAAAAGTATTGCTTTAATACAACAAGTTTTTTCCTGTTAATTTTGTTTGAATTCCATCAATATTTAAGTTAATTTTTTTAATTCCATTAATATTTAAGTTAATGGAACATGTGTTTAATCTTTAGCAATTTCCATGCAGGTTAATGTTAACAATTCCTGAAATCATTATGAATTTTAAATTTACAAAGCAAAAGAGTAAAGAATAAAAATCTCAATTTACTTATTGATATTAATTTTTCTTCTAATTACAATTCTTAAAAGTCAAAATATATGTTCAATTACCTTAAATATTAATAAAAATGAATAAAATTAATTGTTTTGTACTAAGACTGTAAGTTTTTTCCTTATTGTATTAAAAATAAAATATGTCGATATTTGTTGTATTGAACCGGTTATTTTCTTATACTTTGCTTTTAGTATAGCATAAGTGTAACGTCCTAAAATAATTTAATTATCAACTATATTATAAACAAGGTATAATTATTCGCAACGTACCCAGTTTCGTTTCAATGTGTCTAAATGGTACCCGCTTTTAACTTTGCATCTATTTAGTACCCAAATTAGTTAATTTGCATCAATTTGGTCCCTTTTAGTTGACTCCGTTAAATGACTTAACGTCTGACCATGTTGACTACTTAAGTGGAAAAAAAAAAGGTTACGTGGCACTATCAGGTGTGTGATGTGGAACAGTGGTTAGAAAAATTGAAATTGAAAATTAAAAAGGGGACGTGAGAGGAACGAATCAGAAGAGTGTGTTGGAGTGAGAGGAGACGTGGTGAACTTAGGTTTTTATCGAATTGGTTCCTTCGAGCGTTGCAGAGGAAATTGAAGCTGAAATTGACATCAAAGTGGCAAGTTTTTTGGATTCCAGGTGCGCGAATCACGTAAATTTGGTGTTTCATTGATTTCATTGTTTTTTGAATGGTGGGGTTTAGGGTTTGGTTTATTTAATTGTTTTATGCGGTGATGTTTCAATTTTTTATTATGTCTTTGATGGTGGTTGTCCTTCTTTATGATTCCGTTGACGGTGGTGGTCCATGAAGTGTGTTTGTGGGCACGAGCAGTGGTCCCCCATTATGCTTTTGTCTTTTTACTCGCTTTTGTCTATTTTAATGGTTTTGTCGGTCTTATAGTGGTATGAAATTGTAATTTGTGTTGCTTTGTTTGGGTCAAATGGGATTTCGCAGGGTAGTATTTATATGTTATTGTTGGTATGGACGACCATTTCGAAGTTGTTTTTCATCATGGTGGGAGGTTTGAGAGCAATGGGTCACTGCAATATGTTGGACAATTAAGTACTTTGGCATGTGACCCAGATAGATGGAGCTATTTCGAGATTTTGGGTATTCTGAAGGAGATGGGTTATGCAAATGTGAAGGAGATGTGGTATGCAGTGGGTGGAGGATCTGTTTTGGAGGGTAGATTGGAATTGTTGTCTGATGACCGAGGGGTATGTCATATGGTGAATATTGCCACTCTTAATGGTCAAGTACATCTATATGTGGTTCACAAAGTAGATGAAGCTGAGGTAGTGAATCTGTTAGAATATCATCCTGTTGTGGAAGAGGATGATGTGAGGGAGGGTGTCCAGTTTCAAAATGAGGATGATGGAGGAGAGGTTGATGAGGGCGTACAGGTTCAAAGTGAAGAGGATGGAGGTCAGGTTGATGTGCCTGTAGAAGTTGTAATTGAGGAACATGGAGGTGAGGTTCATGTACCTGCAGAAATTATAATTGATGAACATGGAGGTCAGGTTCATGTGCAGGTGGATGTTGAACATGATGGAGGTGTTCAGAATGAAGTATAAAAAGTTGGAGGTGAGGTTGGTGGGCAGATGGAAGTTGAAAATGATGGAGGTGTTGAGAATGAATTAGAAAAAGATGGAGGTGAGGTTGGTGGGCAGGAGGAAGTTGAAAATGATGGAGGTGTTGAGAATGAATTAGACAAAGATGGAGGTGTACAAAATGAAGAACACAAAGATGGAGGTGAAGAAGATGTAGATAAGGATGATGTAAGTAGCTGTAGTGATATGCCCAGGTTATGTACTCAGCACATGATATTTAGTTCTATTGTAATGAATGTATTTTCATCCATCTTTACTGTTATGGTTCAGCATGTATATTCATCCAATTATTTACAGCAGATTAACTTTAAAAATGTATGACCACAATTTCAACACACTTTTCATCACCAACAATTTCACTTCCAATTCATTTAATAATCATTCATTACAACTTCATCGAACACAAAGTACATAGCCAAATACAAACCATATTTAACCATTGAAACAGTGAAGGATCACAATTAATAATACAAACAGACAATACAAACAGAAGGTCCATCCTATTTTTTTAACAATACAAACAGAAGAAGGATCACAATTAAACCCAACAACCCTATTATCCTAAACAAGTACATCATCCACTTCTCAGAATCAATCAAATCTTTCTCCAGTTGACGTATTCTTTGACTCTGTCTAGCAATGGTTGCATCTCTTTCATCCCCATTATCATCTGTGCACCATTTGAAGTAGTTGCAGGCTTTGAAATCTTCACCAACACTCCGCTATTCACAAAAAACAAAGCAAACATGATTTTCCACAAAAAAACTCAGCCCAAAAAAAAAATAGAAGGAGCAAATCAAACCTTGTAGTGAGGGCACCCCCAAAATTGTTTCCCACAATTCTTCGCTGTTCTTGCAACTCTTAACACTGCAATCTCCCCGCAATGGCAATGTGGTGTTCCACTCACTGACCCAGATACAGTACCAGGAGAAGAAACACTGTGATTACGTGACCCACACGAACAAGACGACAATGGATGACTAAAACCACGCGACATTTCCCTATGACCAAGCGACTTCACCACTGCAGCAACTCAGCTTCACGGTCACTGCAATAATGGACCAACGAAGAAGAAGATGAACATGGGAGTGGGAAATTAGGGTTTTTTTGGTGGGGAAAATGAATTGAAATAGGGCATGACACGTTACCCAGCCATTGCCACTGTACAATTTTCCTGATTGACACGTATCCATTCCACAATGCCAGATCACTGTTCCGTTAACGGCGTTTTTGAAAATTTAACGGGATGGACCAAATTGATGCAAATTAACTAATTTGGGTACTAAATAGATGCAAAGTTAAAAGCGGGTACCATTTAGACACATTGGAACGAAACTAAGTACGTTGCGAATAATTATACCTATAAACAAAGACAAAGTTTATATCAATACAAAATACAACCTAAAACATACAAAAATATATAAATGTAAATATTTAGTCAAGTAAAAAAAAAATGTTTTTAATCTCTTCCAAATGTTCTTTTCGCACTTGTACCTATATCTGTTTAGGTATATAATACGGTCATCACAATTCATAACATAAACAACACATGCAAGTTTGAAACAATTTTAAAAAAAATTTAAATTGATGAGGCAGTGCTGTGAAATCTTTTTTGTGTGTCACCTCTTTTTTTTTCGAAGATTAAATATAAAAAGTTTAATTATTAAAGTAAATGATATTTAAATGCTAAAATATTATTATAAAAAAATTATAATTTTATGGTAGATAATTTTGTTATCGTTTAAGTAAATTTTTATTCAAGATAGTAATTGACTTTAAAAAATTACAAAATATAAAAAATCACATGATAAGAATTTATCTACACAAAAAAATAATTAAGACGGAATTTTTTTTATTAAAGTTAAAAGTATTGGTAAGAAAATAATATTAATAATGATGATTACATTAGTAAATGATAATCACTCTTAATATTTATGTCTAATATGAGTTTTATTTATGCCTAATATGAGCTTTACCGGAAATCATTCTTAATATTGAGATAGTTTACTTTCATTTATTCTTTTTAATTTTAAAATATAATTAAAAATAAAATAAAAATATTGAATATGTATTTCTATTACAAATTATTATACAGTCTTATTTTTTAATTTTAAAATGTAATTAATTCTAAAATAAAAAAATTAATGTAAATAGTCCTTTGTGTATTGTTATATTATAGATAATATATTTTAATTTTAAAAGATTAAGAAAAACAAATAAATATTTAAGCATTGTTTTTCTTACGTACCAACGAAAATACAAGCGCGACAGGTGTGTTTGTATTTTGTAATTTTTATAAAAATTTGAGTTAATATTAATAAAGAATATATAATTAATTTTTAAAAAGTTGGTAAACGTAAAATTAAAAAAATAAAATATGAATATAAAAGAAATTTTCAAAATAATTATTAAAGACAAGAAAGTTTGTAGGATAAAAGAGGTTTGTGGAATAACGGTAAATGATAAAATATTTATAAAATAATTAATTTTTAAAATAATAATTAAATATAAAAATGAGAAAATAAGATGTGAACAAAAAAGATGTCATCTTTATATATAAAATAATAATTAAAAATAAAATTGGAAAAATAAAATGTAGACAAAATTAATAAACTCCAAATTTCTCTAATTCTCGATTTTTGTAAAAGATGTATTTTTTTGTTTTATTTATAAGAACTTATTCATACGTATAAATGACTTCTTGCAAATTATTATTTGTAACCGCAAACGTCATAGAAATCAAATTCATTATTTAAATCCTAAATCAATTCCTTTACGAATTAAATTTTGAATGTCCAATAAAAGTATGTTACCTCTTTTCACATTCACATGTATTTTTTAATGTTAGTTTTTTCTCAAATACATTATGTAATTCAAATACTAATATAATATAAATATTATTATTTTCTAAATCATAAAATATTTTTTATCATAAATATCCCTTATTTGATTCTAACTACTATTATCATTGGTTTGATTCACTATAGAAAGTATCATGGACTCAAATTTAATTGACCTAGAACGAGTCATCTTACTAAATAGTTATTGATTATTTATTTAGTTTCTTTTTATATGAAATTTATACACCCTTATTTCTTCTCTCTTTCTTTCTATATATTTATTACTTTTATCTTTTTAAAAAATATCACCTCTGTCTTAGATTCCTCTTGTAATGGAATCACCCTGGTTTCGGATTATGTTGAAAAATAAAATTATTGATGCATACTATTTTTTTTTTCTTTTCCCTTCTTCAATTAATTTAAGTTATTTAAATAAAAATAAATTAAATGAAAAAAATTAAATTTTATTCATTTGAATAAAAAATAGTGGAACATTTAGAGATGTAGACAATGAAGTTAATATTTAGATCAAAAGGTGTTAGAATTCCATGTATTTTGTAACGTCCCATTTAATTTAATACGTAAAATTAAAGGAAACGTCACGTGATGAAAGCATAACAACGTCGTCCTGGGGTCCTTAACATTACCCCTACAAAGCTAGGCACACCACGATGCCGATAACGGGAAACAGGATACGAATACATCGTAGAAAGAAGCGTAGAAATACGGAAAGAAATACATGGGCCGTGGCCCTAAATAAACACTAAGAAGGCTCCAGCCCAGATGGCTAAGCTACTGGATCACCGCTCCCTTGCTGACCACGAGGACCTCGCCCGTCTGCTCCCATCAACCGAGTTGATGATCATCGCAAGAAAAACAACCACATACAACATAGACATACAACAAACGGGTAAGCTAGAGCTAACAACATAAATCATGCAGCCAAACATATTTTTATCATCTCATATCCACATAGCAATCAAACGTGTTATGACTCTTCATTCAATACACTACGACTCGACTCGACTCATCCGGATACGTATAACTTGGTCGGATTCAGCGGATGCTTGCACTTGTGTGGTTACCCCTGCTCGAACCTGAGCTGCTCGATCCTGAGCCATGTATTACCAGTGTTACAATGAAACAAATCTCTCCCACCACAAGGTTAGCCCTTAGTGAGTTTCAGGCCTCCTGCTACTCCCACCACAGGAGTCAGTCCGCTCTAAGTGAGACTAACTGGCTCCTCGGAGTGTCAGAATACATCCTTACCTTGAATCCTTACCTAGTTATACAGATGGGGCACCACCATGAACACCCACTAACAGGGGCCATGGAATTACGTCCCGACCACTGAAGCGCGCCCTCGGAGGTCTCACCTAGAGACCCCAAGGAATTATACGCTGACACGGACTAACATTCAGAAATCAACAATTAAGAGGAAATTAAATTACGTCCTTCATTTTCACGTCAACCCATGAATTTAAGTCCTCATATGTGTCACCTCTCAATTCCATACCCCTGATCAATTACCACCCCAATGTGTCTAGGGTCTCATCTCATGACAACACCATGTTCCATTTAATTTCAAACCACCATTTATTCCTCATGCCAAGACCACACCCAACCCGTCATACGTCATTCATAATTCATGCCAAGCATACCAAGTACTCTTTACATACATGTTAATCATCACACGAACATTCTCAACCAAAACAGATCACTCGGGAACATCCAAAAGTCCAATACATAACCCACCCTCGCCCAGCATCTCGCCCAGGCTGAGGGGTCTCGCTCAGGCGAGATGTCTCGCTCAGGCGAGCCTCCCCTCGCCTAGGCGAGAGCACAAAAACCAGGGGTGTGGCAATTACGGGATCTCGCTTAAGCGAGATCCCTCTCGCCTGGGCGAGTGGCCAGCTCGCTCAAAAGGTGAGCGAGTCGCCTGGGCGAGATCTCGTGCAGAGATCTCCCTATTTCATCTCGCCTAGGCGAGATTGACTCGCCTGGGCGAGATTTACAGGCCTCGCCACTGTTCATCACTGTAACAGTAAGGAAAACGAACCAAACCACACATGCAAGCCATTTTTACACATCAAAACAACAGATTCAACCGCAAAATCAACAAATAACTCAACACAGTTCAGGAAACATGACTCGAAGCTAAAACCCTAACTTCCCGTACCTGGAAAGGAGCTAACGAAACTTTGACGCGGAACTTCGGGGGCACAGTAGCTCGAGTGATGGTCCTAGAACTGGCGGAACAACGGTGGATACAATTATTTTCGGACTTAAACGGTGGAAAACGAATGTAAAGCTTTAGGAGGTGAGCACGAGAGGTTTAAGTTACTTACGTGAGAGTCGAACGGAGCCCTGGCGGAAAGGGATGACGGCTGCAGCTCCAAGCAAGGACAATGTGCCTCTGAAAAGTAGGGTACCCTAGGGTTTTAGGGCAGACTCAAAGCTTATATAGGCTGGGCCAACCATCAGGCCCACTTAGGGGCAGCCCACTAAACTTTAGGGCTGGAAAATGGAAAATGGGGCCTTACATTCTCCCCAACAAGAAAATTTTCGACCTCGAAAATAAAGACTCACCAGGTAAACAGATGTGGATGTGATTTTCTCATGTCCTCCTCTAACTCCCAAGTCGAGTCACCTGTCCTCCGATCCCAGATGACCTTGACAAGACTGACGGTCTTTCCACGACGTTCCTCCACCTTGCTATCCTCAAGAGCGATGGGTGGTACTTCCACTGTGAGGTCTTCCCTGATCTGTATATCTTCGGCTTCCAACACATGAGCTGGGTCGAACACGTACTTCCTCAGCTGTGACACATGAAACACTGGATGAAGGTTCGCCAACTGCGGGGGTAAAGCTATCTCATAAGCCACTGGTCCAATCCTCCTCGTGATCTGATATGGGCCAAGGAATTTGGGTGAAAGCTTCCTTGAGCGGAGAGCCCTTCCCACGCCCGTGGTTCGGGTCACCCTCAAGAATACATGGTCTCCCGCTGCAAATTCCAAAGGCCTCCTCCTACGATCTGCATAGGCCTTCTGCCTACTCTGCGAAGCCAACATCCTATCTCTCACCATCCTCACCTTCTCGGTGGTCTGTGCTAACAACTCCGGTCCAACCAACACTGCCTCTCCATCCTGATACCAACAGAGAGGAGTCCTACACCTCCTGCCATAAAGAGCCTCGTATGGCGCCATGCCAATGCTCGCATGAAAGCTGTTGTTGTAGGTGAACTCTATCAAAGGCAATACTTCGTCCCAAGCACCCAGATGATCCAGTATGCAAGTCCTCAACAAATCCTCTAATGACTGGATCGTCCTCTCAGACTGACCGTCGGTCTGAGGGTGATAAGCTGAACTCATGGTGAGCTTGCTACCCATAGCACTCTGCAGTGTCTGCCAAAACCGGGATGTGAACCGTGGGTCTCTGTCGGAAACTATGCTCGAGGGCACTCCATGAAGTCTTACTATCTCCTTAATGTACAACTGGGCTAGCTTGGCCATAGACATCCTCAAGTTCATCGCCAAAAAGTGAGCACTCTTTGTCAACCGGTCCACTATCACCCAGATGGTGTCATGTCCCCTAAAAGTCCGTGGGAGATGAGTCACGAAATCCATGGAGATGCTGTCCCATTTCCACACCGGTACCTCCAACGACTGTAGAACGCCACCGGGTCTCTGATGCTCCACCTTCGCCTTCTGACACGTCAGACAAGCGGATACAAACTGAGCCACATCCTTCTTCATTCCCTGCCACCAGAAAGTTTCCTTGAGATCTTGGTACATCTTAGTCATGCCAGGATGCAAGCTAAGACGACTCTTGTGTCCTTCCTCAAGGATCAACTTTCTCAACCCAGCGTCATCCGGTATACATACTCTGCCTCGAAACCTCAGTATGCCATCATCACTCACAGCAAAGTCTCTAGCCTCATCTGTTCCAAGCTGTTCTCTAACCCTGTTCAGACTAGCATCCAACAACTGTCTCTCTCTGATCGAACCCAAGAAGTCACTAGATATAGTAAGGGCACTACACCTAATGGACTCGGACCCCAACTCCACTTGTATCCTCATATCTCTGAACTTCTCTAGTAGCTCTGCCTCTTTTATCATGAGATGTGCTGTGTGTACCGTCTTCCTACTCAAAGCATCTGCCACTACATTTGCCTTCCCTGGATGATATAGAAGCTCGAAGTCGTAGTCCTTCAGGAATTCCATCCACCTCCTTTGCCTCATATTCAGCTCCTTCTGATCAAACAAGTACTTTAAACTTTTGTGGTCGCTGAACACCCGAAACTGAGCACCATACAGATAGTGCCTCCAGATCTTCAAGGCAAAAACTATGGCCGCCAACTCCAGGTCATGAGTGGGATAGTTACGCTCATGCACCTTAAGCTGTCGCGAAGCATACGCCACTGCCTTCTTTTCTTGCATCAAAACACATCCAAGTCCAAGGCGGGAGGCGTCACAGTAGACCTCAAACGGCTTTCCGACATCCGGAATCACGAGTATCGGTGCACTGGTCAGTCTCTTCTTCAGTTCCTGGAAACTCTCCTCACACTTATCCGTCCAGATGAAGGGTTGATCCTTCCGAGTAAGCAAAGTCAAAGGTGCCACAATCTTGGAGAATCCCTCTATGAACCTCCTGTAGTATCCTGCTAACCCCACAAAGCTCCTGATCTCTGTGGCTGATTTAGGGCTTTCCCATTTCACCACTGCCTCAACCTTCGTCGGATCCACCGCAATCCCCTGTGCTGATATCACATGCCCCAAAAACTGAACTTCGTCCAACCAGAACTCACACTTGGATAGCTTGGCGTACAACTGCTTCTCCCTCAAAACACCGAGCACCAACCTCAGGTGTTCTGCATGTTCCTCCTGGGTCCTGGAATAGATAAGGATGTCGTCTATGAAGACCACGACAAACCTATCTAGGAAAGGTCGGAAGATCCTGTTCATGTAGTCCATGAACACTGCTGGAGCGTTGGTCACACCAAACGGCATAACCACATACTCATAGTGGCCATACCTCGACCTGAAGGCTGTCTTCTGTACATCATCATCCTTTACCAAAATCTGGTGGTACCCTGATCGCAGATCTATCTTCGAAAACACCGATGACCCATGCAACTGATCCATCAAGTCGTCAATCCTCGGGAGCGGGTACTTGTTCTTGATAGTCATCTTGTTCAGCTGCCTGTAATCCACACACAAGCGTGAACTCCCGTCCTTCTTCTTCACCAACAACACTGGTGCTCCCCAAGGTGAAGTGCTGGGTCGGATGAACTGTTTTTCCATCAGGTCTTCTATCTGTTTCTTGAGCTCTACCAACTCTGCCGGAGCCATGCGATATGGGGCCATCGAGACCGGGCCCGTTCCTGGGACTAGATCAATAGAGAACTCCACCTCTCTACTGGGAGGCAATCCTGGTACCTCCTCTGGAAACACATCCACGAAGTCCTGGACGACTGGTATCGCTGACGTCGTCTCTCCTCTCTCCACCCCCATGTGCGTGAAGATCACGTAGCACTGCGCGCCGTCCTTTAGCTCTCTCATAACTCCCTGGGAGGAAACCAACTCACGCTCCTCCGAGTCGGGAAACAACAGCTTCTTCTCCCGACAATCTATCAGAATGCGATTGGCAGAGAGCCAATCCATCCCTAAGATCACCTCCAACTCCTGTAGAGGTAGGCAGATTAAGTTCACCTTGTACCTGCGTCCCTCTACCTCCACTGAACACCGAGCACACAAGGACGACGTCGTGACCAATCTCGACGCCGGAGAAGACACCGCGAGCTCGCACTGTAGCTCGCTTACCGGCAAACCCAGACGTTCCACACAAGCAAAAGACACAAAAGAGTGTGTCGCTCCAGAATCATATAGCACACAACAAGCAGAACCAGCTATCATGCAACTACCCATAACCAAGTTACCTGAGCCTGATGCCTCCGTTCCTGACATGGCGTGCACTCTGCCCGTCGCCTGAGGCCTGTTGCCTCTGTCTCTCCCCTGATGCTGATGGGGTGCCTGAACTGGAGGGCGTGTCGCTGCCCTAGCAAGGTTGGGACAATCTCTCCCAAAGTGGCCTTCCTTGCCACAGTTGTTGCACCGACGGTAACCCTCCATACGCGGGCAAGCACTCCTCAGATGAGGGCCTCCACATATATAGCACTGTACTCGACCCTGCTGGCGAGGAAGACCCCTAGACCCCTGAGGCTGATGGTGAGGCCTGTCATATGGTCTCCTCCGCTCCTCATGTCTGGGTCTGGACCCAGATGGTCCACCAATCCTCTGCGACGGCTGTGGCTGCTGTGAGCGCTGGCTTTCCACCTCGCGCTTCATCTTCTCCATTACCCTGGCCTTCTCTACCAGAGTAGCAAAATCCTTGATGGACAAGGGTGCCACCATCAAGCGAAGGTCTCCCCTGAGGCCGTTCTCAAACTTACGGCATCTCCACTCCTCGTCAAGCGGCAGCGTGTAGAAACGGCTGAGGTGTTTAAACCTCTCAGCATACTCGGTGACAGTCTTCCCTCCCTGGGTCAGCTGGAGGAACTCCACCTCCTTGGCATATCGGATGCTGTCTGGGAAGTACTCGGAGAGGAATCTCTCCCTGAAGGTTTCCCACGTCACTAGCTCATCCCTCTCCTCCAGGATGGATCTGGTACTGCTCCACCAATGCTCTGCCTCTCCAGTAAGCATGTAAACCGAGAACGCCAACCTGTCCTCTGCAGGGCACATCTTGGCGTCGTAGATACGCTCCAGGTCCTTCAGCCATTGGTCTGCGGCGTCAGGACTAGCCTTCCCATCAAACTTTGCTGGGTGGTGCTTCAAAAAGTCCTCCAAGCTCCACTCCCTGACCGCAGGTCGTGGCTCAGGACCAACCACAGGTGTCGCCGTCCTGCTCTCCTCCATCTGGCGGAGGGCCTCCATATGCTGCCTATGAGCATCCTCAGCAGCTACCCTCGCAGCCTCCATCTGCTGCATCACTGCCTGCTGCTGCTCAAGCGATGCTGCCTGTCGCTGCATAGATGCCTCGTGCTGTTGCATCATCGCAGCACTCTGCTGCGTCATAGCTGCTACCATCGCCTCTATAGCTCTGGCGATATCTGATGGGTCCCCCTGAGATGACTGAGAAGCTCGGCGAGGAGGTGCCATAATCCACTGGCACACAGAAAATCACTTGGTTAGACTCGATAAAGGCATGAATTTAACTAAGAATACTCAGAAGACACACAGAGAAGCTAAGCGGACATCCAAGTCCACAGACCTAAGGAATGACCGCTCTGATACCATAAATGTAACGTCCCATTTAATTTAATACGTAAAATTAAAGGAAACGTCACGTGATGAAAGCATAACAACGTCGTCCTGGGGTCCTTAACATTACCCCTACAAAGCTAGGCACACCACGATGCCGATAACGGGAAACAGGATACGAATACATCGTAGAAAGAAGCGTAGAAATACGGAAAGAAATACATGGGCCGTGGCCCTAAATAAACACTAAGAAGGCTCCAGCCCAGATGGCTAAGCTACTGGATCACCGCTCCCTTGCTGACCACGAGGACCTCGCCCGTCTGCTCCCATCAACCGAGTTGATGATCATCGCAAGAAAAACAACCACATACAACATAGACATACAACAAACGGGTAAGCTAGAGCTAACAACATAAATCATGCAGCCAAACATATTTTTATCATCTCATATCCACATAGCAATCAAACGTGTTATGACTCTTCATTCAATACACTACGACTCGACTCGACTCATCCGGATACGTATAACTTGGTCGGATTCAGCGGATGCTTGCACTTGTGTGGTTACCCCTGCTCGAACCTGAGCTGCTCGATCCTGAGCCATGTATTACCAGTGTTACAATGAAACAAATCTCTCCCACCACAAGGTTAGCCCTTAGTGAGTTTCAGGCCTCCTGCTACTCCCACCACAGGAGTCAGTCCGCTCTAAGTGAGACTAACTGGCTCCTCGGAGTGTCAGAATACATCCTTACCTTGAATCCTTACCTAGTTATACAGATGGGGCACCACCATGAACACCCACTAACAGGGGCCATGGAATTACGTCCCGACCACTGAAGCGCGCCCTCGGAGGTCTCACCTAGAGACCCCAAGGAATTATACGCTGACACGGACTAACATTCAGAAATCAACAATTAAGAGGAAATTAAATTACGTCCTTCATTTTCACGTCAACCCATGAATTTAAGTCCTCATATGTGTCACCTCTCAATTCCATACCCCTGATCAATTACCACCCCAATGTGTCTAGGGTCTCATCTCATGACAACACCATGTTCCATTTAATTTCAAACCACCATTTATTCCTCATGCCAAGACCACACCCAACCCGTCATACGTCATTCATAATTCATGCCAAGCATACCAAGTACTCTTTACATACATGTTAATCATCACACGAACATTCTCAACCAAAACAGATCACTCGGGAACATCCAAAAGTCCAATACATAACCCACCCTCGCCCAGCATCTCGCCCAGGCTGAGGGGTCTCGCTCAGGCGAGATGTCTCGCTCAGGCGAGCCTCCCCTCGCCTAGGCGAGAGCACAAAAACCAGGGGTGTGGCAATTACGGGATCTCGCTTAAGCGAGATCCCTCTCGCCTGGGCGAGTGGCCAGCTCGCTCAAAAGGTGAGCGAGTCGCCTGGGCGAGATCTCGTGCAGAGATCTCCCTATTTCATCTCGCCTAGGCGAGATTGACTCGCCTGGGCGAGATTTACAGGCCTCGCCACTGTTCATCACTGTAACAGTAAGGAAAACGAACCAAACCACACATGCAAGCCATTTTTACACATCAAAACAACAGATTCAACCGCAAAATCAACAAATAACTCAACACAGTTCAGGAAACATGACTCGAAGCTAAAACCCTAACTTCCCGTACCTGGAAAGGAGCTAACGAAACTTTGACGCGGAACTTCGGGGGCACAGTAGCTCGAGTGATGGTCCTAGAACTGGCGGAACAACGGTGGATACAATTATTTTCGGACTTAAACGGTGGAAAACGAATGTAAAGCTTTAGGAGGTGAGCACGAGAGGTTTAAGTTACTTACGTGAGAGTCGAACGGAGCCCTGGCGGAAAGGGATGACGGCTGCAGCTCCAAGCAAGGACAATGTGCCTCTGAAAAGTAGGGTACCCTAGGGTTTTAGGGCAGACTCAAAGCTTATATAGGCTGGGCCAACCATCAGGCCCACTTAGGGGCAGCCCACTAAACTTTAGGGCTGGAAAATGGAAAATGGGGCCTTACATATTTGATTAAGGTTTAGCCATTAATCTATATATGAGTATGAAATAAGTTATATAAAAAATGTTTCATAATGACATTATAAATGAGTTATGATAATAAATAAGTATACTGCAATTTTAATTAAGAAAACATATTCTTATGATAGGGTGGTGAAATTTTGTTGGACAAAGTCTCATTTTTAAGTTAGTGGAGCTTTTAAAGTTGAATTCGAGTTGTCAAATCCAAATATCGAATAGAAGTCTACTTTGCCCTATACTCGATGCTAAGTTAATTAAAACTTTATAATAATAAAGAAAAAACATTAAGTGTATACTTTGGTAGACATAGAAAGCATTTCCAAAAATTAAATATTTAATTCAAATAATTTGAATACTACTATTCTTAATTTTTGTGATAAAATTTTAAGTGGGAAAGAGTAACTATCATCTTAAATTTGGCGGTTTTATTGGAAGCTAGCATGTTTGCAATTTATTTCCAATACAACAAAACGTGGTAGAGAATTATATGCTTATAAAAAATGTGATATTAATGTTATTTGGTATAGGCAAAAGGAGGACAAATATTCTATGATCTGTCTTGCCTTTTTAGGAGGAGACACTTTCTTTGTGTACTAAAACACATTTGTTCAATTACTAGGTCAACATTAATTTATGTATATAATTATTATACCTAAATTAAATTAACATTCAATAATATAATTTAAAGTT
Source organism: Vigna unguiculata (assembly GCF_037176805.1). Lineage (NCBI taxonomy): Eukaryota > Viridiplantae > Streptophyta > Magnoliopsida > Fabales > Fabaceae > Vigna > Vigna unguiculata. The sequence continues at coordinate 43,939,176 of NC_140795.1, read as the reverse complement.
TTAAAATTTGTGTTTTTTATTTTATTTTATATATTTTTAAATTTCCAAAACAAATTGTTCTAACATAAAATCATACTAAAGCAAAAAATTACGGCATAAAAAGAATAAATGAGACCCATTTTATATAAATGTTTTAGGTAGTTTATTGGTGACTTGGACAACTCTAAGTTTGGAGCAACAACCCACATGGATGATCCAACTCAAAATTGTGGATACAAAGGTGCTTTGTTGCATATTCTTGTGCCTCACATTTGTCACTTATAAAAATATATAATACAATTCGACCAATTCATGCTTTTATTTATATAGCTACTTTTGTGGACACATTTTCTCCTTTAAAGTGCAAAATAATGTTGATTTAAAAATTAAAGGTGATTTCCAAAAGTTATCTAGAAGATAAAATATAATTTTAGATCGTGATAAAATGGAATACATATTTAACAAATCTAAAATTAATTATATCGTTAGTGATTAATAAAATAGTCAGGATAATCGTTATGGTATTTTATGTTAAGTATATTTTTCTTTAAATTATTATAAAAATTCGTGTTTCATCCCCTAAACTAAGTTACAAAGTATTCCATGAGGTAATGTCAATATAACATTATCGAGTTTATATTGTAATTTGTTATAGAACTCTATTATCTTTGTTTGGATAATATTCTCCTATGGATTCCTGAAAAATAAATAAATAATAAACATCAATTATTATGTACCAAGTATTTTTATTTTGATTTTCTAATTTGACAATGAGCATACCATAAACGTCACTACCTATATAGGGTTTGATGTATATGTTCAATTTCAAAGAAAGGAAAGAGAAGAATGTCAAAGGGTTTACCTAGAAAAAGACAAGGTACCAATACTTAAAATTGGAAGAATGAATACAGAAGACAAGACAAGATGTGCAGCTTAGAAAAAATTAGGTCAGAATGTTTTTTACTAATATATATATATATATGAGGGTATGTTTGTGAATTAAAGTTTAGCGGGTACGAGTATCCACAGGTACGAATATTATGATACCCGTACCTGCCCCGAAAACATGTAGGTATAAAAAATACCCGTACCCGCGAGTAGCAGGTATCCATTTTTAATATCTGTTTCCTACCTGTTACGAGTTTTATTCACGGATACCCGCATGTACGGATTTTGTTGACATCCCTAATTGAAACTTAAGGCAGATTAAATATTTTTTTTCTCACTCTTTGAGAGGTCATTTAAGGATAAAACCGACAAAGTATATATTTCAAAAACAAATAATACCTCGAATGTACATTGATTTGACCGTGATTCTATCATCGAATTTAATATCAAAACACTATTATATATATATCAAAACACTTTTATATATCAAAACATTTTATACCTTAATCATTCATTTCAATTATACACTTGATTTTCCTTTTCTCACTATTTCATATCTTGTCGATTACATTTTAGACACACATGGGTTTTAAAAACAATATGATACTTTTAAGTGATTAAGTAACTATAAAAACCTTTTTGATTTTGATCATTCATATAGTAGGTCTAAAATAAGTGAATATATTTTATGTGAAAATAAAACATAATTAAATCTACTTTGATCATTATATAACTAGATTTATTCTCTCATAGTTATATATATAAAAAACTCTCATATCACATTATAAATACATATGCATGCTATTTTATTTTATTATTGGTGATTATACTTTTAGTCACTCAAATATTGGGTGAGATTTTTCTAGAAAAAAAAACTTTTAGAAAATATAGTTATTAAGTTTTTTAAAATGCTCGTTCAAAATTTTCAAATGTTTGTTTATATTCTATATGTAATCGAGTTGTATCATAAAAAAATAAAATTAAAAAAATAGTAAAAAAAGTTAATATTTTAAATATAAACTATTTTCTAATAATTTATTTAATAACCAATTAATTAGAATTTATAAAATGATAGATTAAAAATGGAAAAATAGTATTGAAAAGAGAAATTAATATTTTAACTTTAAGGTATTATTTAATAATTTTGTTAAATGATTAAATAATTAGAAATTATAAAAAGATAAATTCAAAAATAAAAAAATAGTACAAAAAATTTAATACTTATAAGTCAAGAATTTATTAAATGATCAATTAATTAAAATTATAAAAAGATAAAATTAACACTAAAAAAATAATATAGAAATATATTTTCACTTTTTAGACAAATCAATTTAAAAATAAAATAACTTCTATGTTGATGTTACATAAATAAATATAAATACAAGGAAAATTAACTACGTTGCATTTACACTTCATATATATTAAATTTGTAAGATTAAAACGTTTTAATGGAAACTGAAATAAAATAAAAATCACGGGAAACAAACACAATAAAAATAAAAATAAAAAAGAGAAAACTCAAACGAAAAGTACTTTACATTAATTAATCACAAAAGTTATTTAATTATCGATATAATCACAAGTGTGTAAATGGAACAGTATTTTAGTGAAAGGGAATTAAACGAGCATTATTCTAAAATATTTTGTACTCCGACCAAGTTAGATGCGTCCAGAAAAGGACAAAGAGTGAGAAACACAAGATCAGTCTAAAAGGTCTAGCCGAGAATCCTCGGAAAATGTTCAAACTTAGCTTTGGTCTTCTTCATTGGTCAAAAAACCCAAAACCCACGCATTTTTTGCTTCTGCCACCCAACTTCGCACTATAAATACCACATTACTTTTGCATACCCATCATCACATACACAGATTCTGCCATAACCATTCATTCATAGCTTCACTTCCAAAACCTTAAAACACAAACCAAAACATGGAGATCTTGGGTTTACCTGGAACACTTGTTTTCTTCGCCATGTTACCTCTTCTTTTGCTCCTGAAACTCGCGTTTTCTTGGTGGATTTCTCCCATCCATACTCATTTTAAGCTCAAAAGATGTGGATTTGGAGGACCAACCCCAAGTTTTCCTCTTGGGAACATTCAAGAGATGAAAAACAACAACACTGTTAGTTCTTCACCGGTGCCCTCTAACCTCATCCATGATATACACTCCACTGTGTTCCCCTACTTTTCTCGCTGGCAAAACTCTCACGGTATGCATGCTTTTCATAGCACTATAATTCATAACTCTAGTCACGAACGAAAACTATAGCATAAACGTGTTTTTAATATATACATGAACTTACTTGTATATGTATGACTCTTACTTTTCTTTGTACAGGGAAGGTGTTTATCTACTGGTTGGGGACAGAACCGTTTTTGTACATTGCTGATCCCGAGTTTCTTAAAAAAATGTCCACAGAGGTTTTAGCCAAGAAATGGGGAAAACCTAGAGTGTTCAGACATGACAGAGACCCTTTGTTTGGAAATGGTTTGGTTATGGTTGAAGGCAATGAATGGGTTCGTCACCGACATGTTATAGCACCAGCATTTTCTCCTCTTAACCTCAAGGTTCAGTTCTCTCTCTGTTTCTGTAGCTTCTATATATAATACTAATTAACCTAATTTCAACATTCCATCGTTGCATGACTTCAATTTCAACAATCAATTTAGACCATTCTGGCATGCTAGGGAAAGTTGTCTACACGGAATCATGAAGTTTGAAATATTTGTATACGTTTTTACTTGGTGTTTCTCCTTCTTACGATCTTCATCATTTGCATGCTAAATATAGAAATGCTACCTAATTTCGTTGCTTAACTTTAAGACTGCTTTACCACAAACTTAAATAAATAACCTACCCACGACTACTAGGCCACACAGCTTTCAAGAAAAAAAAAAATTCCATTTTACCTCATCCCACCAAGTTATTCCCTTCTTTTATTTAATTAAATAAAATCAAAAAGAGAAATCATTGTAACAATCCATTTCATGCATTTTAGTTTTTAAATATAAGATAAAATAATTAATAACTATTTATATATGTGATAGGCAATGGCAAGCATGATGAGTGAGTCTACAAATGAAATGATAGAAAGGTGGATTGCACAAATAAACTCGGGTAACTCAGAAATCGATGTGGAAAAAGAGGTTGTCGAAACCGCCGGAGAAATCATTGCAAAAACAAGCTTTGGCATGAAGGGGAAATATGCAAAGGAAGTGTCTGAAAAACTACGTGCCCTACAAATGACACTTTTCAGGACAACAAGATACGTAGGGGTCCCATTTGGGGAGTGTTTCAACGTGAAAAAAACCCTAAAGGCCAAGGAACTTGGGAAAGAGATCGATGAACTTTTGTTGTCGGTCATAACATCTCGCATGAAATCGATCAAAAGACAAACTCAAGAAGACTTGTTGGGGTTGTTGTTGCAGGGAAATCATCATGAAGGTGATGGAAAGGTAGGGAAGACATTCACCACAAGAGATTTGTTGGATGAGTGCAAAACTTTCTTCTTTGCTGGCCATGAAACTACTGCATTGGCCATCTCATGGACCTTGTTGCTTCTTGCTATGCATCAAGATTGGCAAAACCAGTTACGAGATGAGATCAGAGAAGTGGTCGGTGATAGAGAACTTGATATCAACGTGCTTGCTGGCTTGAAAAAGGTAACACAAAAACTAAACCTAATCTCATTTCTTCATTCATTCATTCATCACTTTTTACACATCATAGAAAATGTTGATAATTTGGCAAGTTTTTACTTTTTTTTGGTTAATTACGTTTTGCATTTTAAAATTTAAAATACAATGGATAAAATTTTCTACCATTGACCACAAAAGTTATACATTTTTTTTTCGGCAACCCCCAAAAAATTATACTACTATGCCATTGTTTTATAAATCTAAATAGACTTATGCTCTTGGGTTAGATGACAATACATGCAAAGAACGAGAAGGGGTCTAATTGACTTAATATGGATTCTTACTTTGATCATTGACCATATATGTTTCAGACATGGAATTAATGTAAATTTAACATTAAATCCAGAATGTTCATAAACTGCTTGGATGACTGTGTTTAAAACGTTATGTTACATTCAAAGTCTTGTGTTAATTACCGGATAATGGGTTTATTAAATATTAAAATAAATTCAAACACTCGAATAAAAAATAAATAAACTATATGTTTTCAAAATTACTTAACCTAAATTACAACGAAATTAATAGCTGTAGAATTTGAATGTGTGTTTTACGATTTACATTTAGTACGTGTTTTGTTCGTGGGTTGAACGACACTAATAACTTGGTCAATGTTCATATCTGATATCTGAGTGGGTTATGTTGATGTGCCACGAGGCAATAACAACACAATAATTCAGATGTGTTAAATTAAAAAATTGGATGGCCCCACAATAAAAAAAAAAATGAAGTTGCAAAATCCGTGTCTTGTGCATGTTTTGCCAGGTGACTAAATCCTCGCCACTTTATATATAGATAGATGTACGTATAATTATGTAGCATGAAACAAAATATCACTTTACACATGGCACTTTGTCAATGTGTTGACTTTGAACCTTCTCTATTTCTTTTCATTTCTTTCATTTTTTTTATCATAAAAATAAATATATTAAATAGGGACAAATGGATTCTCCCAACCCATATAAAAAAGAAAAAAAAGTTCTTGATCATTTTTTTATTTATATATTGTTCCTCGAAGAGCAACCAAAGACAAGTTTTTAAGATTTGATTGTACTAAATAAATTCTTAATTAACATGAGGTTGTTATTGTGTGCCATGTAGATGAAGTGGGTGATGAATGAAGTTCTAAGGCTGTACCCAACAGCACCAAATGTGCAAAGACAAGCAAGAGAAGACATTCAAGTTGATAATTTAAGGATCCCCAATGGCACCAACATGTGGATCGATGTTGTCGCAATGCACCATGATGAAGCATTGTGGGGAAAAGATGCGAATGAGTTTAGACCAGAAAGGTTCATGAATGATGTCAATGGTGGATGCAACCACAAAATGGGGTATTTACCATTTGGGTTTGGAGGAAGAACCTGTGTCGGAAGAAACTTGAGCTTCATGGAGTATAAGATTGTCCTAACCCTACTTCTCTCTAGATTTAGCTTCAAAGTTTCACCTGGTTATAACCATTCACCCTCTATCATGCTCTCCCTTAGGCCAACCTATGGTCTTCATCTCTTAGTTCAACCCCTTAATTAAACCTTTGCTGCCTTCAAAAACTTTTATTTGTAATAAGGAAAAGAAAATAAATATTTTTTTCATAACTTAATATTAATTTATGGATAAGTTAAAAGAGAAATCAACTTATACATAAATTAATTTTAACTCAGGAAAAAAAAAATCTTATTTTCTTTTCTTATAGACACCCACTTATATCCATACAAACTCTTATTTGTATTTAGAGTTTTGAATCTTAGTATCTCGATTTCGATGTTTGATATATAATTGATATGTACGATTACAATGTAAGAACATAATTGGCTATGATGTTTTGAACTTTATTCTATTTCACACATGGGTTGTTGTTGTCTGACATAATCAAAATCCTGCAACTTTCTAACCCTAGATTTTGAATTTGACGATCTGCATAACCAAAACGAGTAAGCTAGCTTGCAATGTGTGAAATCTGAAGCAAAATGAACAGCGTTCTACGGTTGTCTTTGTCGCATGTATCAAACTTCGAGACAAGTACATGATTCAGTACGAATATGTTGCAATGGAGTGTGTGGATTCACTGTTGTTAGTCTTGGATTCACATGATGGATAATTTGGTCACCAAGAGTGTGTGATTTTGACATTGTTGCACCATCTTCGACACCAATGGCTATTGCAGTTAGTGGCACCCCTAGAGTTAGATCACTTCACTTTCAATGTCTTTATAATTACGAAGACAAATTTTGCAACTTTATATTATTTATGAGGGGTTTTAATCAAAGGGTAATAAAATAACCTTAATCATTGTAAACATTAATGATGGGTAGATCAAGAAAAGTACTAGGAGTCATCTCTATAATTAACATCAAGTTCTTACTGGTCTTTAATTTGGTGAGGATTTATGGAACTTTAAGAGAATAATTAATTGGGTATGTATTATTAATTATTATTTCTTATTTTAGACAACCAAAAATTGATATTTGATTTCACGTTTTGCATGTTAGTGTATATAGACTCGTCTGGATGTAAGTTTTAATGTCTCCTATATAAAGTAGAGTTGTCAAAACGGGTAACTCGGGCTGACCCGGCTCGACCCACCACGGGTTGATGATTTAGTGAGTCAACCCAACCCGACTCACTTTTTAGCAAGCCAAAAACATTTGAATTTGGCCCGATCCACCACGAGTTGACGGGTTAAACGGGTTGGCTCATGGGTTCACTTAATTAAAAAAAAAAAATTTTTTTAATTTTTTTTCAGTCAAAACTAAATTGTAATTCTAATTAAAATCTAAATAAATTTTAATACAATCCAAATACAAACCAAAATAAAAAAATACAAATTATTTATGTGTTGGATAAAAAAACAACCTAACATGACCCAAATGTAAAGCCTAACTTAATAAAAAAAAATAAAAAACACTTGTGTGACCCTTTTATCTACGAGTTGATGAGCCAACCCGGCTCACCACGGGTTCAACTCGGGTGAGTCGGGTCAAAAATCAATCCATATTGAAATTTGTAAAAAAATTTCAACCCAACCCGAACCTGTGATAAGCCAGATTGGCTCGCAGATTTCAACCCATTTTGACAACTCCAATACAAAGTACGTGACTTGATAAATAAATTAGTAAATAAATAAAAAATAAAGTAGGACAATTCGATAAGATAATTACTATTTGATGAAAGCAGTTTTAAGGGTTAATATCTATCAAAAAAAGTCTCATTTTTTAATGGTAATTGATTCTCTCCAAATTCTGTCCGTTGAAAAAAAAAAGTAAAGAACAATTAAAAGAGAGTCACTCCAAAAAACAAAAAGATACATGCAGTAATTATTGATTATTTGTAGAATAGTTAATTTTAATATTTTATCAGTTTTTTTATTTTCATATGCGAATATGTGGTGCAAAAATCATACACCATTATCACCGTACCTTTTTTCTTGAATTAGATGAACCCTAATTTATAAAATTGGAATTTTTGTTCTTTCCCTGCGGTTATTATCAGTGTTACTGTATGACACTAGTGAAAAAGAAATTGCGGTGTGTTGATTGGACAGTGGAAAAGTTATTTGAATTATGGTTTTTGAATTGGATTTTACATTCCGTTTGTGCAATGTGATGTACACCGTTGCCTAAAATATTTATTCTTGTTTTCGTTGAAATTCAAGGACTCCTGTGGGAATTTCGCTCACGTTAACGTGTGTTGATAAAATAATTTATATAAACTCAAAAGATATTTAATGTGTTTTCCTTCGTCAGATAATAATTTTATGTTTGCTAGAATATTTTTACCATAATGGATGAAATTGATATATTAACTTTTGTGGGGTGTTCAAAAGTAAAATAGAGTCATAAGGAGTATTTAGAGTCAAAACGTCTCATTTTTCTTTTTATCTTTTTCTTGTACAACGTTAGAGCATTACAAATATTTTAATTAACACAATTCTTTGTCTATTGAAAAAAATAGTTGAGTTGTCACAATGAGATATATTTGTTTGAACACTAAATCAATTTTAGCTTTAATATAATTGTTCAATTTTTTTTATTTGGATTAACTTGAAAGATTGATCACTTTAAGGTATGAATTGTTTATATAATAGTTTTAACACCACTTCAACATAAAATTTTAAGATTTAATATTTATGGATCGTGTTGATTTTTTTTATGGATCATCTTGATTTTTTTTAAGCAAGTTCAAGATCGAGTATTACACAATTTTTTTTTAAAAATATCATAAGTTAAAATTACTTGTGTATTAATAAAAATACAAATTTGAAAAATTACAAAATAATTATATAGTATGGGTTATATCTACTGAGATGTCATACTCAAGATGAGGTTACAAAATGTTGGTACTTCCAATCCACCATAATGTTTTCATTAAACAAAAACTTCTTTTTACGTGTTTCAACGAGGTGATGCACTTAACAAGAACTTCCAAATATTTTACCATTATGTTTCCTTTTTCTTTTTGACCATGGGATGAAATGAATAATTCAAAACCTAAGAACAAAATATTATGATGGCATTTAATACAAACGTTACCTTCTAAGTTTTTTTATATTAAACATGCTGAACTTTTTAATATTAAATATGTTGAAATAATGAGTAGATTAGCATTGTTTGTAACTATCCTAAAAATTGTTATTGTTATTATTATATACAATTTACAATAATAATTATAACTTGTATATGATCTAGCATAGCTCTCTAAAGTAAATGCATATTGCAACTCTCCATATATCAAGAACTCACTAACACGTCTTAGTAGATTGTACATCAACTCTTGACTCTACTCAATCTTTCACACAACTAATAAATTATGAGCATCAACCCCTAATTTTACTTTTCCTCACATCATTTACCTTATAAGTACACAATTATCTAATAATGTTCAAAAATACCTAAAAAATCATATCTCTTTTTTTTTTTTTTATCGGCAAAGTATAAGTGTTATATATATAGTAGAGCATTTGGGGGTACTCCAACCCGTATAAAAAAATATATGTAGTGTTCCTGATCATTCAAGCCTTATATGTCAAGGTTAATGACTTCTACATTTGATATCAATGATCTAAAAAATCAGATTGATTTTCACTTGAAGGAGAGATTCTCGCTCGTGCATAAATAAATTCTAGAGTAAGTTGAATTTCTACTTTATTTTCACTAAAGCAAAAATTTCATTACTAAAGTGAAAATTTTATCATTAAAGCGAAAATTTCATTACTAAAGTGAAATTTCATCACTAGAGTGAATTCTATCACTACTTTCACTTAAACAAAAATTTGAAACACCAAAATTTTTGCTTCACTAGAAAACTCGCCACCTCATTGGGCCACATCAACACCATCACACTTTTGCTTGAGCGAAAATAGATTAAGGAGGAAAGGAAACCTTCATTTTCACCAAACAATGGTTTAAACATCCAAAATATTACAAAAATAATGTTTCACACAAACATAACACATTACAATCATTATAATATTTTCATAGCACACATCTCATTTATTATATTTGAATGTTAACTTTTCTAAGATGGATTATGTCATGGCCTAGAAAATGGCAGCAGAAGATTATGACAGTGCAGCAACCAAAGTGAGCAGCCCAATAGCAGGGAGCAGGCCCAAACGTAACAACACCAAACCTAAACATCTAAATGACTATGACTGCAGTGTTAAAGGCAGAAGGAAGTAAATGTTTTGAGTCTAAGGGCAAACTAGTATTTTCTCAGGTTGTTAGAATCTTTCATAGATATCTTTCTCTGTTATGGAAGCATATGGAGAGCACTATATGTATGATAGGTTCTTCATAAATAAAAGGGAGAATTATCCAGCATTGCTTTTTTCCTTATTTTGTTTTCTGCAGGAGGAAGCCTAACCTGCAAAATAGGCATTGCATTTGGTGCTTTCATTGAGAGCGCTCATGGCACCATCAAAGAGCGAGGAAAAAATGGATGCCATTCTTCAACTGCTTGAGAGCCAGAAAGCATTTCAGGAAGCAATGAGTATTCGTATGGCCAATTTGGAAGCACAAGTTGCGATTCGAAACGCATCTGGAGATTCCGCAACAAATGACTCTACCCTTCAACCCTTTACTCGAACCTCTCTGAAATTAGATATGCCCCGATTTGATGGCTCTGAACCATTAGCTTGGATCTTCAAAATCAAACAGTTTTTTGACTATCATAGGACTCCAGAAGATCAAAGACTTTAAATGGTTGCTTTTTCCATGGAAGGAGAAGCCCTTTCTTGGTTCCAGTGGATGCATGATAACAAACTCATATCAACTTGGCAGAATTTTCTTTATGCTTTGGAGGTTCGATTTGCATCGTCACATTACGAAGACCCAAGGGGAGCCTTGTTCAAGCTTTGCCAAACTTCTACTGTCCGTGAATATCAAAATCAGTTTGAATCTCTAGCAAACCGGATCGTGGGGTTACCCCCTCCGTTTTTCCTCAGTTGTTTTGTGTCGGGACTTAAACCTGAAATCCGACGAGAGGTGCAAGCCTTCCAACCGATTTCACTGTCTCAGGCCATAAGTCTGGCAAAATTGCAAGAAGAAAAGTTCATCGAAGCTTCACCCACAAACCGTTATTCCCAACCTTCCGCCTCCACCACGAAACCCACAACCAACACCAACCCATTCTCTTACACCACCCAGAGCGTAAACTCTTTACCCATCAAACCCAAATCGAACCCTAATTTAGTTGCCGTCAAACGACTCTCTCCTGCGGAGCTCCAAAGTCGTCGTGAGAAGAACCTATGTTATTATTGCGATGAGCGGTATCGACCTGGTCACAAATGCAAACGAGAATTCATGTTGTTGATTGCTGAACCGGACGACCCGGCAATGGATGAGCTTGACTTGAGTCTCCTCCATATAGATGACCCAACCCCTAATAACCCACCCGAACCTCCGGATACAACAGCGGCCCAAATCAGTTTACATGCATTGATGGGCCACTCAATTCCCCAAACTCTCAAAGTGTTGGGCCACGTTAATGCGTCCCAAATTGCAGTACTGGTGGATAGTGGAAGCACGCATAACTTCATCCAAGCTCGCATAGCAAAATTTTTGGGCCTCCAAGTGACTCCAGCTCAAGGATTTCACGTCTTGGTAGGAAATGGAGAGGAGCTAGCATGTTCAACCGTTTGTAAACGGGTATCATTACAATTGGGCCCTCACCAATTTTTGGTTGATTTGTTTGTGTTACCCTTAAGTGGAGCTGAGATCGTATTAGGGGTACAATGGCTCACGACATTGGGGCCAGTCTTGACTGATTATGAACATCTAACTATGAAGTTCATCAAAGAAGGGAAAGTAGTGGAACTAAAAGGCCAACACCGGACAACGCCACAAGAAGCAACTATACATCAAATCAAGAGGATGATTTCTACTGATGGCATAGTAGAATATTTTCAATTAAAATTGCTCTCCCAATCAGAGGGGCTTCCTAAACCTTCTGCTGTACCAGAAATTGAGAAAATGTTGAACAGATATTCCCAATTGTTCAAGGAACCACGAGGCCTTCCTCCTGTTCGAGCAACCGATCACCACATTCCCCTGTTGGAAGGGTCAAATCCGGTGAATGTCAGACCCTACAAATATCCATACTTTCAAAAACAGGAGATTGAACGTCAGATCAAAGAGATGATGGCTGAAGGAATTATACAACGAAGTAATAGTGCGTTCTCCTCCCCGGTCTTGCTAGTGCGAAAGAAAGATGGATCAAAGAGGTTCTGTGTTGATTATAGAGCTCTCAACGGAATTACAGTAAAAGATCGATTCCCTATTCCCTCCATTGAAGAACTGCTAGATGAGCTCTATGGGTCACAGTGGTTTTCAAAGCTAGACTTACGCTCTGGGTACCACCAGATCCGATTGAACGTAGGTGACATTTCAAAAACTGCCTTTCACACGCACGAGGGACACTATGAATTTTTAGTAATGCCCTTCGGGCTGTGTAATGCACCTGCTTCGTTTCAGTCGACTATGAACATACTGTTTCAGTCTTATTTGCGTAAGTTTGTGATAATCTTCTTTGATGACATACTAGTATATAGTAAGTCATTAGAAGATCATATTTCTCACTTGGATATTGTTTTTCAATGTCTCTTGACTAACCAATTTTTTCTCAAGCGAAACAAATGCTTCTTTGCCCAGGAATCAATAGAATATTTGGGCCATATAATATCCAGGGAGGGCGTTGGTCCAGATCCAGAAAAAATTCGTGCAATGCTTGCTTGGCCAAAACCTACCACTATTAAACAGTTGCGTGGGTTTTTGGGACTGACTGGTTTTTATAGAAAGTTTGTTCAGCACTATGCTTCAATAGCTGCTCCTCTCACCAACTTGCTCAAGAAAGATTCTTTTATTTGGTCCGAAGAAGCACAACAAGCTTTCGATAAATTAAAGAAAGCTATGACCCGTACTCCAGTGTTAACATTGCCTGACTTTCAGAAGGATTTCATAATAGAAACGGATGCGTCGGGTCAAGGAATGGGAGCTGTCTTGATGCAGAATAACCATCCCATTTGTTATTTTAGTAAAAAATTTTGCTCAAAGCTTCTCTCATCTTCGACTTATGTGAGAGAATTACATGCAATCATTGCTGCGGTAAAAAGGTGGCGCACTTACCTCTTGGGCAGAAAATTCATAATTCATACAGATCAGAGGAGCCTTCGAGAATTGATGACCCAAGTGGTGCAAACGCCTGAACAACAATATTACTTGTCAAAGTTACTCGGCTACACTTATGAAATTGTGTATAAACCCGGGGCAGCTAATAGGGTAGCCGACGCCTTGAGTAGGGTCAATGAAAGTTCACCACAGATGATGGGATTGACAGTACCACAATGTGAGTTGGTTGCAAAAATACAAGAGGCTTACAATTCAGATTCAACTCTTAAACAATTGTACCAAAGTGTGCTTTACTGGCCAGAGGAGCATCCAGGATTTAAAATTGTTAAAGGAATCCTACTCTATCACGACAAGATTTATATTTCTGACCATTCCCCTCTTAAACAAGTTCTTTTGGAGGAATTCCATGCCACACCAATTGCTGGTCATGTTGGAATACATAAAACCTATGGGCGCCTAAGTGATAATTTTTTTTGGAAAGGAATGAAGAAAGACGTGACTGAATTCGTTAAGGGGTGTGTCGTGTGCCAACAAATCAAGTCACCCACACAACTGCCATATGGATTACTACAACCTATTTCTCCTCCTACTGCCGTTTGGGAGGATATATCCCTTAATTTTGTCATAGGGCTCCCTTCTTTCCAAACGTATAGAGTGATTTTGGTGGTTGTTGACAGGTTCTCAAAAGCAGCACATTTTGGCATGCTTCCAACAAATTTTTCTGCTGTTAAGGTTGCTGAATTATTTGCTTCTATGGTGTGCAAGCTACATGGCATGCCTAAAAGCATAATTTCTGACAGGGATCCCATCTTTATGAGTAATTTTTGGAAAGAACTCTTCCGAATGAGTGGAACAAAGCTGAGAATGTCTTCCGCTTATCATCCACAAAGTGACGGACAAACGGAGGCAGTTAACAAGATGTTGGAGCAATACTTAAGAGCTTTTGTCCATGCTGAAACAAAGTTGTGGGGGAAATATTTACACTGGGCAGAATGGCACTATAATTCAGCCAAACATTCTTCTACTGGGGTGACTCCTTATGAGGTTGTGTACAGCCAGCCACCACCTTCGTTACCTCAATATGTCACAGGAGCTAGTCGCAATGAAGCTGTGAATGCAGATTTGACAAAACGCCAAGAAATATTGGATAAGTTGCGCTCTAAGTTGCGCTCTAAGTTGCTCAAAGCACAATCTGTTATGAAGTATTATGCTGATAAAAGAAGAATGCCTCATCCCTTCAAAATAGGCGATCAAGTTCTAATCAAGCTGCGACTGTATAGGCAAGTGACTGCACGCAACACTAGAATATCAAAGTTGTCCCAAAGATTTTATGGGCCTTTCCGCATCGTCAGACAAATTGGAGAAGTGGCTTTTGAACTAGATTTACCTCTAGGAGCTCAAATTCATCCAGTTTTCCATGCTTCGAAGTTGAAACCATTCAACAATCAAGCTGAGACACCTAAATTGGAACTGCCACCAACAACTTTCAATAATCAGCCAAAGTTGCAACCTCTAGCAGTACTTGATTGGCGTACTTCTGCAGATTCTGGTGCAGCAGAAGCACTTGTTCAATGGCAAGGACTATACCCCGAAGATGCAACTTGGGAGAACCTGGACACACTGTTAAAAGACTATCCAACACTGCACCTTGAGGACAAGGTGTTTGTTGATGGAGAAGGGGATGTCATGGCCCAGAAAATGGCAGCAGAAGATTATGACAGTGCAACAACCAAAGTGAGCAGCCCAATAGCAGGGAGCAGGCCCAAACATAACAACACCAAACCTAAACATCTAAATGACTATGACTGCAGTGTTAAAGGCAGAAGGAAGTAAATGTTTTGAGTCTAAGGGCAAACTAGTATTTTCTCAGGTTGTTAGAATCTTTCATAGATATCTTTCTCTGTTATGGAAGCATATGGAGAGCACTATATGTATGATAGGTTCTTCATAAATAAAAGGGAGAATTATCCAGCATTGCTTTTTTCCTTATTCTGTTTTCTGCAGGAGGAAGCCTAACCTGCAAAATAGGCATTGCAGATTATTTTGGCTCCTTCTCTCAAACAAGAAGTTGTGACCAAAATTTAGCTCCTTTTTATCCTAAAATCCTAGACAACATTACTACATATATAGAATCTATTAGGAAAATCTTTAGAATCCAAAAGTCCTTTGCAAAAAAGTTATTTGGGAATAATAAACTTTGGCTTATCCATTCACGAATATGATGACATAAAGTTTCTCCTTTTATTGTCAACTTCTCGATGGTTTTATTAGATCTAAAAATCGACGAAGTTTCAATTTGTTTATCTTAGAAAGAATTAAGGAAAAATTATGTTAGAAAAATTAATACTTTTTTAAATGAACTATCTAACTATCTTATTTACATAGTTTAATTATGTTTTGTAGAAAAAACACATTGAAATTTATGTTTGCCATTACAATTTATGTTGATTTCTTATGGATTTATATTAATAATTTAATATACTATATTATCACTTAAATTATAAAAATATATTTACTTTTTTAAATAAGTAAACTTATTCACTATCTATTAATATCACATAATGTTAATATCAAAATATAATTTGAAATAATATTTTAATTTTCATTAAACACTAAGATAAAATATATATTTAGTCTCAGTCAAAAGTTGATATTGACATTTATAAGTAAAAATTCACCCTAAATAATTGTTAATGTCGGACTTACATTGCATATGCATGTCACTCTAAATCATAGACGCAAATTTGTTAACATCGACCTATAAGTCCAAACTTAATCGGTGTTAACTCATCACTAATTTTTAAATTGTTTTTTTTTTATAAAATCAATTTAGCATCGGCTAATGACGATAAATTAAATAAAAATAATTCTCATACAGTACTTCCATATTCAATAAATATAAACAAACAAAAAAATAAATAGAAAAAGTTATAATAGATGAGAGTGTATTAGAAAGATGAATGTGGATGGAAGAAATGAGTATATGTGAAGGAAGTATATGAGGAGAAGAACGTGAAAAAGGAGATGAGGAAAAAATATAGATGAACATGTATAGATGAAAAATATAATATGGTTGAACGAGATGAATGTTGATGGAAGATATGACTATGAGAAAATTGATGAATACAAGTGAAGAAGATGAGTGTGATGAGATTTATATATAAAATAAAAGAAGAAAATTATAAATAAGAAATTTGTCATCTTTAAATTTGAGCTATTAGATTAAAAATAATATATGCTTTATATTTGATGAGAAAAACATATACGAATTCATAATTTATATATATATATATATATATATATATATATATATATATATATATATAATTTAGTGTAATAAATAAGATTAACAACTGCTAAGTTTACGCTAACTATCTTAGAGTTATTAAACTGACATTAATAATGTCACATTTTAGCCGATGCTAATTTTTATAATTTAAATTTATATTCTTATCCCACCGTGAAAACAAAAAATTGTGTAAGATATTTATTGGTCGCAGCGTATCTTTTACGATTTAATAAACATAGTTAGTAATATTATATAAAACTTTATATAGTTAAATGGTATCTACAATCAGTTTTTAAATTAAGTAAATTATATTAATTTCTCTGAAGTGTAACTTTTTTCGGTAGGTAAAAAATTTATTACATAAATTTTAAAATAATTTATTAAATAATAATAATAATAATAAGTAATAACAATAATACTATTACTAATAATAATAATAATGATAAATAAATAAATAAAAGGTAGGTAAACTATTTCTTACTTTTTCGTGTAAGACAGCATTGAACACTGTCGTCTATGATCAACACGCGGATCCAATGAGTTAACACTTTCCTTCCTACATGAAACACAACACAGACAAATCATAAATAAATCAATATATTCATTCAAAAAATCAAGTTTACTTTCCTTAAACAAAACACCATTTGTTTAATAAAAACAAAACAATATTTAATAACGTTTTATTGATTCAAATAATTTTGGATTTACATATATTAAAATTATTACATTCAAATATTATATATAAAAAATACGTTTTAGAACAATTAAATAGATAATTAGTAAAAAACTTATAATATAAATTAGGATTAAATATGTTTTTGGTCCTTTAACTTTCAATGGATTTAAAATTAGTCTATTTTGAATCTTTGGACCAATTTAATCCTTCATCTTTCGAAATACATGGATTTAGTCCTTTTAATCAAATTTTGTTAAATTTATTTGACATTTCAAGCACGTTTTATAATAGTAGTTGACTTAATATTAAAACAAAAATATGTAAATAAAAATATAATATGATATGTGTACGAAATATCAAATAAACCTAACAAAATTTGATTAAAATGATTAAATTTATGTAATAACTAAATTGATTCAAAATTTTGAAATGGATTAATTTTAAATTTAACTTAAGGCACGAATAATATATTTAATCCTAGAAATTAATCATTATAAAACTGACAAACATGTCCTACCAATAATATCTTAACCATAGAATATTGTATCTAGCACACTATCACATAGACTTGGGTAATAATAACAAAATAATAAGATTTTATTATATAATTTTATTCATTTTTTTTTCTATTTTCGTCTGTTGTCAACATTTTTAATCAATTAATTTTATTATTATTTTATTTTCATTCTATTTTTATTTTTCCTACCTATTCTCAACAAAGTATAACCTTTCTTTCTTCTCTTTCGATCATTAAAGTCTCATAAATCAGTGATAATTATTTTATTGATAATTAATAATATATATATATATATATATATATATATATTATTCAAGAAACATGTGTTTTAATTTTTTTTTTATAATTTAAATAGGATAAAAAATTTAATAAAATTTTATTCATTTTTAATATGTTTGGATAAATTATTAATAATATATAATGTGATCGATCGTAAAGACCTATGAAATAGTCTGGAAGTAGTAGTAGATTTTTAGGATTATATTCGAATATTTTTTAATAAAATACTAAGACTACGAATAAATTTTTTATTAATTGACTTTTATTTTATAAAAAACCAAAATCTCTCTATAACTTCTATCTAAACTTTCCTTCAACTTCTTTCTATAATTTTGACTTTATTTTTCATTCTTTTGAATACAATTGCTCCTAACAAGAGAATTTTACAAATTCATCTGATTAAAATTAAGAATAGAGTAACTTCAATTTTTGCTCTAATTTTAGGTTAATAAAAATTTTGGGTTGCATGTGATTTAAGAATCAACGCATATGACTCAAAATAGTTTAAAGTGAATATGTGTTTGTTTATGATCATAAGAATATATTTGGATCTTTTATTGGGTTTTAATTGTATAGTTAAATCATCATGTGAAAAATAAAGTTCTAAGAAGCAGTTGTGAACTGGAGAGTTTTCTATCTCAGATAAGGAAGCTAGTATTATTTTATTTTATTTTGATTTATATGGTCCAATGGAATGTATGTTAATCTATTATTGAATTATTGAGTTGTTAGAGTTTAAATTGTTTGATTTGGTTTATGTGTTGAACCTAGTTGTGTAGAATTTGTATATAAATTGTGAAGCTGAGAGTGAATATATTAGGTCGTATATCTGGCTTCTAATGTTAACTGAATTGGTATTGATTTTGATTTAGATAGAGGCTAAAAACACCCATTAGAGCCAAGGGTACCATTTGATATACAAATTTATGTGTAAGGTTTATGCATACCCGTTGGGTTATCCAAACTTTCGTTGAGCGAACGTCAAAAATAAAATCACAAAGAGCATCACGACCTTTCACTTGTTGGGTGAGTCAGAGCTCGTTATGTGAGCTTGATTAAATCAGCTCCCAAGGTCTGAGTTGCTAAGCGAGGGAATGAGTTGTTGAGTGAAGGTGAAATTCAAATTTGGTAGAGAGGCAAATGAGGTTGATCCTTGACTGAGTATATCCTCACTAGGCGTATTTATCTATATTTTGCTCCAGTGCCTTGCCCGTTGGGCAGGTCACCTAATCACTGAGGAAGTATATTCCTAGTATAGTAACTCGTTAAATGAGTAAGTGGACTCACTGAGCGAGTATGTGTTTTTAATTTATATGGTGCATTGTTTGAATTGTGGAAATTTTAGTGAAGATTATCAATGTTGTTGAATGGTTATAGTTTCAAGAGATTGAAAGTATATTAGAAATAATGAATTGATTGGGATATAGATAATGTGTGAATTGTATGAGTATGATTTTGTTAAGGAAGAATGTCATATTGTTACTATTATCCATTGAGTAGTAGTCAATATTGTGAAGTTATTCCAACTCTACTAAACTCACGAACTTATATAGAGAATAAAGTTTATGTGACGAGAGTTGAAGGAGATTCCTATATCGGGATTTGAGTAAGAGAACCCAATTTTTGTGATGCTATAAGTGAATTAATTTTGTCATTAGGGTTTGGAACCTGGTAAATTTTGGGTCAATCATGACAACTTTTATCACAATTACATAAAAGATGCATGACTTCAAGTACTTGACTCAATGCATAAATATTCCATATTTCAATCTAGAATAGACTATGCTAAAATTATACATGTGATGAATTGATAATGTATGTTATATTGTGAAATTTGTGGATTGACAACTCTTTTACATGACATGGTTTGATAATATTGTTGGATAAAATACTACTAGCTTATCCTGTTGTCACTGTTTGGTTTTATGCATGAGCATGAAATGGTTCAAGTGAGTGGAGACTAGCCGTAGGATGAACTTGTGAATAGAAGGTGAAATAATCTTAGTAGCTCATTTACTATTATTTTCAAAAAAAATAAATATTTTGAAAAATCACATTGCACGTTTAATTAAAGGTACCATCTTAGGACTCTCGGACCCAAAATCTAATTATTCCAAAATAAACTATGGTTACGACTTCATAGATTGTTTTTTTTTTTTAATTTCTTTTGATTCGTTGTCCCATCACATTTTGGAGAGTTGATATGATAACTCGACTAGAAGTACAATACTTTAAATCAGGATGTTACTTCGATTGTGGTTGAAAATTTGATTTAGTGAAAGCATGCAGGAGAAATAAAAAGGGAGAACATGAATGAAAGAATTGAAATTATAATATCAAAAAAACCTTCGAAATATTTTAATTTTTCATTTTTAAAAATACAAAAGAGATATTCCTTTTATAATACTCTTCCTGGTATTTTATTTTACTAACACCCAAATATTCTTTCTAAAATACTCGTATTATTAATCTCATTAAACGAAAAGCATAAATGATAATATACGATGTTAATTTAAATTAGAGTGTTTTAGAAAAAAAAAAAAGAAGAAGACAACATTAAACGAAGTAGGAACTGAAATTTAGTTATATTTGATAATAAAAAACGTGTATTTATTGTTTCTTATTGTAAATGAAAACAGAAAGTATTAGTTTTGGAAAACAGTCTCAAAAAACACTTTTATAAAGTAACTTTTCATTAAATCAATATAAAAAAAATTATTCATACCAAAACATTAAAAAAATTGCATAGTTTATATTTTAATTTTCAAAAAACTTAAAATTTAATTCACATCAAATATGAAATACCATGTTTATTCTGTCAATGGGTAAGAGTATATTTTAACAATTTCATATCGTTTTGTCAACTATATGTTTTCCAACAAAAATATTGTTAGAACTATGTTCTGTCAACTATGTTTCTATATCTTCTTAATTATAAAATTAAAACTGAAGAAAAGAAATAAAAATTGGTACCAAAAAAAGTTTAGGGGATCTCATACACGTGTGCATGTTCATTCTTTGTTTGCGGCACCACATTTGCTACGGTTTTTTAAACCAAAATTATTGAAATTAAATGATAATTGTCATTGTCGTGAAAACTGTGGTTTCAACATTTTCAGAATACACGTGAAAAGTTTAGGTGCCGTCCTTAGAAACTTGAGAAGAAACGTTGAAAAAAGAAGACAAGTTTTACATTTACAAATATTTTAAATAATATTGATCTTTAAGTCCTCTAATTAGAAATGGACATATATTTTAAAAACTAGTTTAGACATTAATTTAATCGAGACACAATGTTAATGAATAGACCTAATTATATATTAAAAATAAAAATATATTATATCTCATGTATTTTTATATATTTAATTTTTTCTATAGTAAAAATATTATTACTGTAAACTAGTATTTAAAATAAGTTTATGTGATAACAACATAAAGTTATAAGAAAAAAGTAAAGCATACAACTTCAAGTTTAGAAGAAACATATTATATTATATTATTATAAATTATATATTAAAAAATAGATTGACTAATTTTAGAAGACAGTATCGCAGCAAAAAGAGAATGATGTATATAATAAAAGAATAGGTATAGAAAAACACGACTTTAATTAAAATAAATGTAAAATATGAAAACGGCAATAGTTGAATCTTGATGTTTGTCTCTCGTGTTATTTATTTTATTTGTGTGTGTATCCCTTTGAGATTTTTGTTTAAAAAGTATCACGAAAAAATTGACCTGCATGTAAAGCAAATTCGATTTTTGAATTATAGCACAATAAAACTAGTTTTCCACATCATATCATCAAACATAAATTATTTTTTTTAAAAAAGCTATATTTGTTTTTTAGCATATCATTCAACTGTGTCATTCTCTTGCACATGGTCCCATTAGCGAATCAATGTATATTCTTTTATCATAATTTAATCATTTTTTTTCTTAGTGAAAAATCAAAGATTTTGACTAAGAATGTACTAAATAAATGCTAATAATAATTTTTTATTAGTTTAAATTCATTAAAATTCATGAAAATCGTGATAATAATCCATGACACCTATTTAGGAACTTATGCATAAGATTTAGAATTATGATGTAAAATTTTGGGGTTAAGATGATGTTTGATATTATGATAAGACATAATGTATTTTTTTATTTTTTCTGTGTATATATTCTGTATTGAATAAATTAAAATAATTTAATTATTCTTATTTAATGTATTTGTTATTATTAATAAAAGAATTTTTTATATAAAAAAGTAAATTCGCTAAAGTTAATAATATTTCACTAGCTTATTCATATTAAAAGAAATATACATATCTTTATTATCTCTCATTTTTATCATATTATGTCATAATCTTCTTCAATAAATTAAATAACTAGTATAAATCTGACTTTCCTTTTTTAAAAGTCAAAATATATGTTTACTCTCAATATTAGTGGATATGAAATTTATATCAACATGATATAAACAAAATTTCAATGTCAAAGATTATATTTTTTTTCAAAAATCATAAAAATTTAAAACCAAATATCAACTAAACTGAAAAATATTTCAAAATAATTCCAAAAAGAAGTGGCATAAAGTCAACTATTATCTACAGCATACTGGTACCAATTATTTCGGATCTATTTTTCATGAGTTTGAAGAATATTTTTAAATATACATATTTTTGCAGCCTTCGTCCTTATTTATTATTATTTTATGATTTTTTTCTTTTTACATTCAACCGCCATTAATCTTGAACAATGGAATCTGCAGTGCTCTTTTTTATAAACATTACGTCACTTTGACTTTCTGTACACTTCATATTATGAAATGAAATTTCACACTGATCACAATTATTTGTTATAACTTACACGTAATATATAATAATAATAATAATAATAATGAGTCATTCTTAAAATATAAAATATGCAAGGTTTAATGTTTAGGTAATGATGTTGGAATTTAAAAATTATAGAAAGCTGTGATCTAAACAGAATATAAAAGTGTTTTCAAAAAGAACAAATTTAAAATTGTGATGAGTTGGTGCAGCTTTGAAGAAAGAGATTAAGCAGCCACTTTTCTTGCTAAATCTCTCGTCACTGTTCAAACTCCACAATGTAAACATCCACACTTCCCAAAACATATATAAGCTCCACAATAAATAAATACAATTTTATACGTCTAATTTATCTCTTTTCAACTCTCTTTTACACTTAATATATTTATACAGTTTTATTCATAAAATATTAACTATAGGCTTAATACTTTTTTCATTTATAGTAATTATTTAATGTTTTTATTCAATTTGTATTCAATGTGATCCTAATATTTATTATGAAAATTAATATTATCTCTTTTATTAGATTAACATTAAATCGTTAAATATGATGATTTAATAGAATTATATGAACATTTTTTTCTCAAATATAGAAGTATTATTTTGTTAAAGAATCACATTGACTTCTTTTTTAACAAATAACAGGATCAAATTAGATATAAAAAATTAAAAAATTGTTATAAAAATTAAGATAAAAAATGGTATTAAACTTTAACTGTATGTTAAATTTTTGTGCGTGTTATAAATATGTTAAATTTAAATTTTCTTTAGTAGGTCAAGTTTTTCTCTTCGTGATTAAGCCAAACTTCAATTCAGTATAAAAAAATATTTAAATTATTTTAGTGATGAAAATTATTAATTATTACAGTAACTAATTTAAATAATAATTTATAAAATAAAATGGTTATTAAAATAGTTATTATTATGAATTAAAAATTATAATCGATCAATTGATCAATAATTGATTAGAAATTAATTTTTTTGATAACAAAAATATTGGTAATTAACGTTTAGTGATCAATTTATAAACTAATTTTTTTAGTTAAAACTTTGATGATTAAATTTTAAAGACTAATTTAAAAGTTAATTATAATTTTTTATTCATAATAAAAATTATTTTAGTAATTAATAATTTTTATATTGTGAAATTGACTATCGTAACTAATAATTTTTGTAATTAAAATTAGTTGACAAGGAGATATGTTTTTTGTAGTGATTTATGTGATAGATTTGTAAAGACTCCAATGCTTTAAGGCATTGCCTTGAAAACAAAAGTAAGATTACAAAAGTTAAAAGTTAACATTCTTACTGTTAATGTTTGCTATTAATGTTGTGTTTTAAAGTATTATTAGTTCTGATCTTTTTAACAAAAATCCAATTATTGTTGCACACAAATATCAAATTAATGTTGCATTAATACATGATACCATACTTTACATGAAACAAAGTCTTAGATCTACACCTCAATGTAATTTTTTAGGTTAAGTCATATACAAGCTACGACTTTAACGTAATTATCTTTTAATTAAGATCGTGGATCTAATCATGAATTCAACCTTTACTTTAATTATAGGTACACATCTAAGCTCGATTTTTATATAATTTTCTTGACAATTAAAATTGTACATTCTAACACGCCATCTTATGTAACTTTAAAATTTAATTATAGTAAAATCATATTTTATAATATAACTTTGATTTACTTGTTAAAGGAAGTTAAAAGTCATGACTTAAAAAAGGACTTCTACTCTCAACATGTGCAATAAATTTTTAAGACGATATTTTCGTAAGTTTGATGTAGATTATTCTAATTGATATGGTAAATTTTGTTGGATTTTATTTTATAAGACATGGAAACGTGTGCAAGTGAATATCGAGATTTTCATTATATGTTTCTTAAGATGTTGATGTCAAATAATATCTCCTTCTCATACCGCTAGATATTTAAATTTAATTTATATGAATTAAGAAATATTGTTTTTATATTTGATGATTGTATATCACTAGTTATGAGTATTAGTTGTAAATATTAAATAAAAGATGTATTTAGAAGAATGAATGCAATGTCCAAAAAATAAAACTTTCATATAAAGGAGTTAGATTTAGATTATATATAACATAAGGTCTTGCTCTTATGCCATTTCAAACGTTCTTCTCAATGTGAATCAAGAGTTTGTATCTACTTTTTGCTCATATTTAACACATTTATAAATACAAAATGGTAAACTATCACATATAATTGAAATGAAATTCATAATATATTAATTAGTGATTAATTTGAACACTAATTTCTTTGATAGTCAAAACTTTGATAGCTAGTATTAGTGACCAATTTAGAGTCTAATTAATCAATAATTATAATTTTATATTCGTGCTAGTGACTATTTTTTAGACCAATAATTTTTATTTTATAAATTAGTATCTAAATTAATCACTATAGTGACCAATTATTTTTTGTCTCTAAAATTAATTGTTATTTAAGAATTTTCTAACTACGTAAACATTCTTGACTAGAGATTTATACCTGATCCATTTTAGGACTTTGGGTAAATGTAACCTTGACGACATGGATCAATGTGGGTTTAAAGTATATCATTAACCAGATTACAACATGTGTTCAAATTCACTCTTTCAAACTCTAATGTGTGATCAATCAATATAATAAATCTTTCTTTGGTCTCTCACCACTAGAAGTTTTACTCTACTTCACTTAGACGATTAGGGAAGTTATGGAATCTTTATTGCAACATAGATTCTCTACTTAATATTGGAATGACTCAAATGATGCATTCGCTTAAATGCATTTGTTTTCGCTTGAGCGAGGGTGTCAAAGGATCACTAATGCATATTTTACTTTCTAACTCAGACTTTATGCCTCGGTCATAGAGGAAATAAGGCATTTAAACAAGCGGTAGCAATTTTGAAATTTACACATCCTTTTATGCCTCGATTACCTTTACACTCGAGGCAGAAACTCGGTTCCTACACACCCGAGTCCTGATGGCTCTCAGAATTTTCCCCATTTCTACTATTTTGAATTTCTAAATTTGAACGAAAAGAGTTTTGCCTTGGTTGGGGAGGACCCGAGGCATAAAC
Source organism: Vigna unguiculata (assembly GCF_037176805.1). Lineage (NCBI taxonomy): Eukaryota > Viridiplantae > Streptophyta > Magnoliopsida > Fabales > Fabaceae > Vigna > Vigna unguiculata. Next base: position 43,913,312 of record NC_140795.1, on the reverse strand, counting down.
TGGTTATCTACTTCGATTTTGTGTGAACTTGAGATAGATAAACTTATGCAGTCAAAAAAGTAATTTGTTTTTTAATTTTTTTATACACTTTATGGCCTCAATTTTCTTGGAACCGAGGCAAAATAGGGTGTTATGCCTTAGTCATGTGTTAATCGAGGCAGAAAAATTTGTTATGCCTTAGTTTTTAATTCAACCGAGGCAGAATGGTTAGGGTAGAAAAACCCTAAATCAGAAATAAACTGCACTTAGTCTCCTTCCTTGCGCAAGAGGGACTTCTTCTTCTCCATTTTCTCTGCACTTTGTCTTCGTCTTTCACCACCACAACACATAATGGGTCTTCTTCCTCCCGTCTTCTTCTTCTCCCTCGAGCCAGCCACTACATTGTGTGTCCGCCATTGCTTCTACGCGTCTTCTTCCTCGTATCATGTCTGCCATTGTGTGTCTTCTTCCTCGTATCACGTCTGCCATTGTGTGTCTTCTTCCTTGCATCAAGTCCGTCAATCTGCACTTGTGCCTAGTGTCGTCGCTGCTCTTATTGTGGCATCATGTTGTAGCCGCTGCTACACTCGAAGACCACCATTGGTGCATCGACATTGGTGAGAAGGAGGGAGGTTGTTGTAGTTGTGCCACTATTGTCGTTGTAGTTAATGCTGGTTGCCCCCATAATTGAGGCGGAAAGATGATTCCACTTTATTTATTTTTTAAAATTTTTAATGCCTTTTAGGCCTCGATTGTCACTAAAATCGAAGCAGTAAAGGATGAATATGCTTCGGTTCATAACCAAGACAGAAAGGTCAACCTTTTTTACTTCGACGGGATATACCTCAAGTCTTAAAACGAAGCAAAATAGTTTAAATAATAGCAGCCAAAACTCTTTCCTACACTGGTGTCTCACTTAAACGACTCAAATTAAACCATCATTTAAGTGAATTTGTTTGACATAAAACACTTATTGAAGCAACTTAAATGATACTCTCATAAACAGAGGTTCCAGACTTAACCTGCTCAAAAGAAATGTCAGAAACATGTGTAAGTGACGTTACCTAACCTCTATGTTTTACTAGAGAACATTAAATGAACAGAAAAAAAAATCTTCAATTTTGCATTGACTAGAGAACATGTCAATGCAACAAATTGTTTTCGCTAACATGTCTCTGAAGAACACTAGACACAATTGAACTTGACATCCTTCAAATTCTATAAATGATGTTCTTCGATTTTTCATTGAGAACTTTAATCTTGCATGCAACCTCAAAACCTCAAACATAAGACTAAACATGCAAACCAAAAGCCCTAAAATCAACATGCAATGGAAGATAATGCAATGAAATCCCCCCAAAAATGCAGAATTCTACTATAAACCTACTAACTAAAGCTTCATCTTACTTTAATTATTCTTTTCCTCTGATATGCTTTCCGTTCACATAAGAGGTTGCTAGACACTTGAAGCTCCATTTGGAGAACAATTCTACTAAAAACAATACTGGGCTGGTAAAGAAGGGTGAGATTAAGCCGGTAAAGATAAAGAGAAGATAAAGAATTTTTTTTAGAAAGAAGGAAATAGAATTATTTATAATGTTAAAATGTCTAAAATTATAAAAAAAGCTCGCATTTGATGACTTGGCATTGGCATGCAACGAGAACTTATTGACCCTATGAGTCTTATAGACCAATTATTTGATAAGTGTATTGTCTTTATTTTTTAGTTTGAAGTGAAGTATACTTAAACAAACCTTTTTTTAATAAGGATATTTATAATATTAAAATAAAAGAAAACAAATATAATGATTTACTATAAATTAAAATTTCTTTATACATAAAGTTTAAAAAATATTAATTTAAAAAAGTTATACGATAAAGTTTTTATAAACTAATTTATGCATAAATTATTTTTAATTTATAGAGAAACTCATTTATTTATATATTAAATTTTTGTATTTTTCTCTAAACATACCTTAAATTTTCTAGGAGGTACGTAGAATAAATAAACCAAAATTTATGTTAAATTTATTAATATTTACATCCAATTTAAGTTGGAAATAGAGTGTAAATGATGTTTTGATCTATGCATTGTTCTAATTAAAGTGTAAAACCTTAGGATTAGATCCAATTATCTTTTCTTTTTTTCACATTCTTCGTCTAGATTTTTATCTCTTTTCATACATCCTTTCTCTTTTACTTTCCTTCGCTCTTGTTCTTTTAAATTTTAATTCATTTTTTTTATCTTTTTAAGAATCAAATATTCTGAACAATTTTTTTTAGTGTTTTGAACTCTTTATGGTTTAGATAATAGAGAAAAGTGATTTTTCCAACTAGTTTAACCTATGACTCAAGTTTGATCAATTTAGAAGCTTGAGTTATATTTCTTCTCACTTAAGTTAAGAGTCAAAATTTGAGGAAAAGAGAGGTATGAAAACTCCTCTCTTATATGAAAGCTTCTCGCACAAGTAATGAAGTTATACTGTTTATGTTAGTCTCCTATTTATTTTTTTAAGTAAGGTAAATGAGTATGTTCAATTATTACTATGAAATATATTGCTTGAGAAACCTAAGCTCAACACTACACAAGTTGAGTGAGGAGACTCCAATAACATATTTTCATTATATTAAATGTTATGGTTTAAAGTGAATGTTTCTGGGTAATATTCATAAATGATATGAATTTAGTGGAGGTCACAAACCTACAATGATATGTGAATTATTGTTTGGACGTGTGTATTAAGTACAAACACATTTGTTTAAATTATGTAGATTAAAATATTAGGTGGTGAGAAATTGATTCATAATTTATTGCATATTAGAAGAAACGCATGTGTCTAAATATTTGATCACTTAAACATACCATGATTTAGGAGTTGAGGTTATATTCTCCATGATGTTAGTTGAATTTTTGAGATACTTGGATCCATATGTTGATCTATAGTTAAAAATAATATATTAGATGGTGAAATGTGTTTTTATTATAATCATGTGTATTTTTGTGAGTTTTACTTATGAATAATTATTTTATAATTGGTGGTACTTTTATATATATATATATATATATATATATATATATATATATATATATATATATATATATATATATATATAAATGAAAAGATCCTCTTTTTTTTTAAATTGCTATGAACTTTTGTAAACTTTCTTTTAAATCACAATAATTTTATTATAATTATATGTGTGTAAAAATTTGTTTAATAAAATCTAGTTTTGGTTATTAAGTCATCTAACTTTATCAAATTGTTCGCTTGAAGATATGCGTGCATTTACTTAGTGAGTTGAGTAAAATTCATTATGTAAGATAAAAGCTTTGGTTTGATCAAAAAATTTAGAGGGTCCAAAATAATATAATTCTTTGATCATTAGATTGTTGAATCATTAATATAATGTTTCCAAAAATGGTTTTAACTAAACAATTTGATCATTAGTATAATGTTGTGAAGAAATATACTTTATATGTTTTCATCTTCACGAATAGCTTCCCTATTATCACTTGTAAACAATGAATCCATTCTTTCATTCTTCATCAATATGTCTATTTTTTTAAATAATATTAAAAATAATTTATCATAATCTAATAAAAGATTAAGAAATGTAATTATTAAAAGAAAAATATATTATAATTAAGTCACAATTAAAAATTAGTTATGAAAAAACACATAATAAATTATTTTTTCTTCTATATCCATAAAAACTGAATATACAAAAGGTTCATGAGATAAGAAAAAAAAAACAATGTTAACTATTAAATTAATATTTCATTATGAAATAAGATAAAAGAAAGTTGCCTTTTTTGCTTAAAAAAAAATAGGACAAATGAGAAATAAGAGTAAAAATAATAAGTTTATATCTAATTTCCTTTTTTTTTCTTTTAAAAAGAAAAAAAAAATATGAGAGTGAGAGATGAGTACAATTTGTATAAAACTAACAAAGACAATGTGAAAGAAAAAAAAATTATTAATAAGTATTTGGTTTAATTACTCTTGTGGTGTTCAAAAATGTTAAGTTGGTCATCTAATTTTTTTTAGTCTGAATTTGATTCTAAATTTTGAAAACTGATACAATTTGATCATTTTCGTTAAATTTCGATGATTTATTTTGCTCGTGTAATTAACATAATCCTAATGTCAATTTTGACGAAAAGTCTTGATCTTGCTTCAATAAATTTAACGAAAATGACCAAATTACATCAAATTTTCAAAAGTTTGAAAAAACTTGAGGATCAACTTGACATTTTTGGATGAAAAAAGTGACCAAAAGATTAGTTAAACCTAAATATTTTTATTCTTTATTATATTTAATTTTATGTTTTATTATCTATTAAACATTAAATTGTATTTTATAAAATAATAGAAAGACAAACAATTTAATTTTCATTAATTTCTAAAATATACTACCTATAATTTAAAAAAATTCAAAATTTTTAAAAAATTTCAAAACTATATATATAATTTAAAAAAAAATTCAAAAATATTTGGGGGTCCATGCCTCCCTGCCTTATAATGATCGACCGATGGTTATAATGTATGCATGCATAATGAATTTTATTGTATATATAAATTGAAATTCTGTAATACCTAAATTAAATCATGTTACTTTTTCAAATGATTCTTTTATTTTGTTTTTTTTTACCTTCATTTATCCTCTACCGTTTCATTTGGAGTCGCACTTTCATAAATTTTTGTTTCAAAATTTATAATTTCAATTATAATTTTTATATTTAAAATTCTACATTTCAAAATACAAAAAATTGTATATTAAATTGTACATTTTAAAATACAAAATAAAAAATGAATTTTTAATTATACATTCTAAAACGCAAAATTTATATTTTAAATTGTTCAATCTAAAATATAATTAAATTATTCAATCTAAAATAAAATAATTTATGGGTATGTAGGAAAAAATCTTCGTAGATGTACAAGAAGAAATTGCCCCAGTTTAATATGCAAACTCAGCTACAACCATTGAGGCCATAGACCAGTTTCTGATTGGCCATGGTTGACTCTGGCTGGACATAGACCACCAATGTGAGCGTAAAGACTCACAAAGTATAGAATAAAGATGCACAATTATTAATAATATAAACTAAAATAGTAGTTTTTTATTTTTGTTTAACCATATAGTTTTAAACTCCATTTCTTCTTCTGTGCATTAACCACTTCTATTTCTACCATTTTTCATTTATTTCCTTGCTCTCTCTATCAATCACAGCATGAAGGGGGCCATAAGGAAAAATGGGTCATCTGTGTTTGCTTTTCTTCAGTGACCCCAAAGTATAAAAACCATTAAACCCAACAAAAATGATAGTAGATGGAAGTAAGATTCCATCCTCCTGGCTCTACAATTTTGTTGAGAACTCCATCAATTTCAGATTGAACTTTTTAGAATGCAAAGGCGAAGAAATAAATACTCTCCAAGAAAACTACTAATAGTTCCAGATTGAAAAGAAAAAGGTATAGGGAACAAAATCAACAGGATATGCAAAAACTCTTTATTTAGTTATTATAAGTAAATCGGATATACGGTACCTTTGATATGGCAGCAACATTGAAGACATGGCAATAAACTTAAATGGCAAAGCTCCCGTGTCATGTTTGAAATACCCAATGTCCACATGGCCACAAAAAGAAAAAAGATAGGTCACACAGTGAAAGGAGTAATGTTACATAAATTATCCTCAAATGCTAAATATTGAGGGAAAGGACATAGTTCCAAACTCCTAACATTGCTGTTGAGAACCCTACATAAGGGAATGTCCTAGAAAAGAGGCAAGCTTGGAGGGAAACGCACATGCATCCACTGTCTCTCATATGTAGCTAAATGTGTCCACCCAATCTCATCAAGCAAAGAAAGTTTCAGATCGAAGAATTTCTTTTTGGCAGGCTCTGCATCATCTTGAATTATGTCACACAGTACCTGAATCGAGGGGACAAGAGATTCAGAAGCTGTTAGTGATTTACCAGTCCCTTTACCCTTTTAACCTATGATCAACAAAATAAAACCACACTTGCATTGAAGACACGCAAGAGTTACTTCATGATTTTAGATTCCCTAATTATAAATTATAATGAGCTATCTCATTAAGTTTTTGTGACTTGGAATCATTAATCACGTTACAATACGAAATGATGAAAAGGACTGATCATACCAGTCAATTTCACCCAAGACCTATAAACTGAGTCTCCTGAGTGTCCGATTCATACCATCAAAAAAACAGACGACATCCTTTTGAGCTTTTATTTTTTTTTTCTCTTTTCAAAGGATATCGTCCGTAAAATCAGAAGACATTCTTTCTACTTTTTGCCTTTTTTTTTTCAAAAGGACTGGCTAATATCGTTTTAAAACATGTTTGAACTCATTTTAAGGTATGTTCCTGTTCATGATTAAATATAAATGTGTTCCTTTATTAATATATCAGTTTATTATTGTAATATAAAATAAAATTAAAAATATTTATATTGCACTAGTTTAACTATGGTTAAACCATTGATATCCCTTTGCTATTCGACAACTAGTCCAGTTTTAAAATACTGATAATGCGTGACTGACTACTTAATAAATCTCACCTAGGATCAAACAATAGTGCCGGGTCTACGCACCCAAGTAGACACAGTCCATAAGATATTATTAGTTAGCTAGTAATTAATAAATTGACGAGTTATATGCAGCAACCAATGCAAGACTTGCAAAAAATACCTTCAATGCTGTCCCAAGTCTTTGAGCTCGCCTCTCTCGTGTTACTAAGAGGATTCCATATTTAGGTGACTTCACATCAACCCATTTCTTCAGTTCTTTAAAATTCTCTTCAAACAAATCTCTGCGATCATCTGAGGATTGTTTTTTGTCCAAGCCTCCTTTTGCCCCTTCTGTTGCAGCCGAAGTTGGGGACTTATCTCCGTCCTTTGACAATATACACCAAGTCAAGTCTGCCAACTTTTATTGGTAAAAAAATAATTAAATGTTACCACTATCATAATGGAACTGTGACGCATTTAAGGAGGGTCTCCACATTTTCATCACAAGAATAGTGCGGATGACTCAACGTAAACTTACCAAGAAGAATGTATGTGAAAATGCGGGTAATAAAATTCCATAAATATCATGCCCGTGAGTATTGTAGTCATACAAAAGATAATGAATTTAACTAGTATCCATAGAAAGTGAAAAGTTTTACATAGACATTCCATGGGATTTAATCATTTTATTCGACCATAATGTCCTATATTAATATGTCCTATATTAATATGATGCGGCGGTGACACAGGGAAATACAACTGGATATCTAAATATTTGATACGCACAAAAGAAAAATACTGAAGTTGTCACCTCACATTAAAGGATATTTCCAATTCTTGGGTATATTTTCAATAATTGTATAAGATAGCACTATTGCTTCAAATAGCTACTGGGATAAAATAAAACAACCTCTCCATTAGCCTAATATGACAAATGGAACAGATTTCTGTAATAATATCTGGCATGTTTCTTCACTTAGTTTAGCGTGTATTTAAATTATTGATGAAAATGTACAATAATTGCTTTAAAGAGCCTGACCAGAAAAAATAATAAAGAAGCACAAACCTTTAAAGACTCAATCTCTGCCAGCGCAAGCCCCTTTTGGTATAGTGCCTCTGCCAATTGGTCTCGGGTTAACTCCATCTTTTTTCGGATATTCTGCAGCGAGAATGAAAGATCATTAAATGCCAACAAGTTGCAAATAGACACTGATGGAAATGATAATATATATACTTAGGAAATAATAGGAATTTATCAAGCATTGACTATTAGAAAAAAACCCACATCTTTTTTATTCTTGTAAATATAAGCTATATTATTTTTGTTCACGCATGCAAATATCAGGATGCTGAGTGCTATGTGCACTCGAGCATTCACAGAAACCTCTCTTGAAATGTAGCTTCAGTACCACAATGCAGAGTGAAATAGTGAAGAATTTATTTATCAACATAGAATAAACTTCCCTCGAGCATTCACTGAAATCTCTCTTGAAATGTATTCTTCAGTACCACAATGCAGAGTGGAGGTAGTGAAGAATTTATTTATCAACATAGATAGAATAAACTTCCATAATAAATTTGGTAAAGAACAATGTTAACATTTGATTCCATCACTGTATTGAAATTACACCATAAAAATTTATACAATGTTTGCGTTTAAAGTAATCTACAGAAATGTATCTATTTAGAGTCTTTTCAACAGAGTCCCCATATCATACTATTTGAGAACTTCCGAGTATGAACACATTTCATATGTAATTATATATCCATACTTAATTAAACAGTTAACATAAATAACAGTATTTTGAAGTTCCATAAAGTAGAACCCAGTGTAACCGAAGGATTTAGCACATGTTAATAATTGTTGGTTTCAGTATATATAAAGTAGCTGTAGGACAACTGTCCTCAAGACACTGTAATTAGCTGATGGGCTACAATTAGTTCATTGAGACCTGTAATTGCTCCCTTAATTTACTGTCCTTGTTGTATTAATATATTATATGCATGCAATAACATACAGGATTTCTGCCTGTCTTCTATTCTTTAGGAACAATTTCAGAATGGGCGATGGAAATAGCAATTATTAAAGACAAGATTGTGAACCTCTGCTTCTTCCTCTTCAGGATCATTTTTTAGTGCAAAAAATTTTGCCAGCTCTTCTTTATCAATACTGTCAATCACCTCATCGGCAGCGCCAATCACCTGAAAATTGCAATCATATTTATAGTTTTATTGACAACAGCACAAACTTCAATAGGATAAATTTTCCATATAAGCCTATTAGGATTCAAACCATTACCAAGATAACTAAGGTAGCAAATGGGATTATGAAGTGACATAGTCAAGTACCTCTTCATCATGATTAATTTTGTCTTTGACATTACTCCTAGAAACTAGACCTTCCAAAATGGTTGCAAGTAATGGAGTGTACTTTGGATATTCTGACTGCAAGAAATTATAACATATTCATGTACTAGTTAATGGACAACTGATGAAATTTATCAGAAAATATAGAAACAATTACAATTTGAAAAACATAAAAGAAAAAAAAAATCTTGCAAAAGAATATAATCCAATTACTGTGGGACTACAAAAATATAATGAAGGCAAAAAACAAATTTGGACAAAATTGTATGTACTGACTTTGAGCAAGGCAGATAGCTCTTTCCACTCCGAGCGCTCTTCACAAGTTTCTTGTTTTAAGCTTGCTAGAACTTTTATTTTAGTATCTCTTACCTGATGGACAAGTAAAATTAAAGAACCACCAAAACATGAGATAAACATTCTATCAAATTTGAGGCATAATTAAAGTATAAAGGATTTTTACAATCATCTGTTTCATAACTTGTATAATATACAATATAAATACATGCTCCACTTAAATGGTAAAGGCATTTAAATGACCATAAAAGAAAGAAGTGTATATATCATTCACTCATTTCAGTCAAGATTTTTCATTTTTATAATTATTAAATAAACTGGGTGAATAACCAATTTATAATTTAATATTTAAGATAATGGAATATTCTAAAATACGGGCTTTCAAATACAGTATCAACAAGTAGAAAATACTCTATAAAATGCCATTGATTTGAATCAAGAAAGGGGAACTTCAGTAATAAAATAGTCAGTCATAGGCGTACTAGTAAACTTCAGTTCTAGAAGAAACTGAGAAATCCTCGTTCACATCCATTTACTAATATTTCAAATGCTGAATTTTGAAAAGGTGCAAATATGGAATAGAACACAATTGCCTTAAGAAAAGTTATTCAAAAAGAGCATGAATTGAACCTTAGGTAAAAACAGGAAACAAATAACCAAAGGAAGTTCTTCTGCTAATGTATGACTTTTCTTAGTACCTCTTCGTTTAAGCGTTCTGAAACATTCTTCTTGGAAGATAAGGAAGAACCTTTTCCCTTGTCCTCGTCAATCTTTCAAAAGAAAACATGTAATTAGACATTAGCTTTAGTTACATATGATATGATAGTTGATTCAACAACAGCACAGTTCAATGCTTGCTCAAATAGTTATGAGGATGGGATGTGAAAGTAACTTTAAGGCAGACACCTTATTTGGGGGAACTATATAAGAAATTGTATACGAAGCAGGGTGCTTTTCAGGATTTGTATTTTCTCCCTGACCAGCAAATGATAGCTTCCCATATGAAATTGTCCCTAGCAATACAGATCCGAGTGGAGAATTCTGCAGAAATTTTACAAACACCGTTATATACTGTCAGTAGCAATATCCGAAATGTTGACAGGGGATACTAATGTACCTTGGGAAGCTTTTCTTTTTGTGGTGGACCAATATACAGTCCTTCTTTTATACTGCCAATAAGAAAAAGTCAACACAATTACACGAAGAAATTTAAACCAAGGCTACAAAACTACTCACATACCCTGGAACTAGTGATGAGGACTTAAAGGAACCATTTCCCATCAGGGGGCCATCAGGTTGAGAGAAAAAGCTTAACCGAATTACATCCTAAAACAATCAAAACATAAAAAAGAAAATCAGTAAACAGATAGAAAGAATACTTATAATCTAAATTCTAGTGGTCCATACAGAATTTTTTACAGTTAGACAGCAGAAGCACTCTTTGATAAAGGCATCTACAAACAAATTATTCTCAAACACAAAGTGTCAAACATTTGGAGAATTACAAATCTTCGAGAATCCAGGCAAAAGCTTCTTCAATTTGGGTATGTCTAACCCAACAGCATCATCTGATTTGTGTAATACAGCTGCCACGTGATTTATTAAAATACCATTTAGTAATATTTTCAAAACTCTCCCTTCGATAAGATTTATGATGCCTCGACCCCAATTTTATCATAAGTTACATTCTCAAAGCTACTTCAAAAACCTTCAATCATAGTTGAAAAGCTCTTCTAGACTTCAGTAGCAATTGTCCATTTGTGAAATACTTTTAATTGATATGATAAACTACCTTCTCTTCCAAATTTCGCTCAATGAATAACACCAAATGCCTCATCTTTTCCAAAATCTGCACATTGTCATGCCTGAAACAAATAAATTATAAACTATTATGAATGCAAGTGATGGGAACCAATAAGAACAATCGTGAAAACTAATGTTTTATTAGATACAACAAGTGTAATGATAACTCTCATTTTTGCATTTATTGGTAGAAAATAGGAGCTAATTTATTATTAGAATAGGTTTAATCATAAGTATCATAGCAGCTATGTATTGTTAGAATATGTTCAATAATAACCGTCATGTTGACAATGTACGACAAAGTAAGTTGAAGTTCAATGCTATTAAATGTATGTATAAGGGGGAATATAGATAAAAGTGCCTGTTTTGTTTGCTCATACTTCAGATAGTAAATACTGCCGTATTGTATGTATTTTGTGAGATTTAAGAATTCAGCTCAACTGGTATTCTATCAGTAAGGGACTAAGTTGAATGATCTTTTATGCATAAATATTTTATGAATCAAGAAACATTCAAATTGTGCTATGCTGGTTTCTTATTAGAAGTATAATAAATAAATCAAACTTTCAAGTTCTCTTACCAGTATTAGTTCACTACTAGCATTCAACCGCCACCAATGAATTGAAATATATTTCAAAATTTACAAAGTAATGCCATCAGGTCTATTCAAAGCATCAACGGGAACAAAGAAGTATGTCCATTCTCATCACGGGTTTATGCTAAGAAAAAGACATGTACCTCAAATATAACTGTAAAGTATATTCTCCTTTGGGAAGATTAGAAGAACTTGGATAGACATCTCCACTTGAATATATGCGCTATAAATCAGAACAGAAAAAGCAAGAGATATAAAATATATCATGAACAGACATGGTATACATTATTTTAGAGAAATGAACATTTTTTTTCCCATCTTTCTCCAGGAGCTAAAGAAAAATATGCGATAATTTCCTTGGAGAAAAGTATTTCGAAACATGTGAAAGAGCTACCCAAATAGAAAAGATGTTGGAATACACCCAAAAAAAAAAAATATCATGTAGCAAAGCCCATTACAGACTTACACTGGCATTCTCACCCAATAGGTTATAAATCCCACTACTTTATAACCTGACTATTAGTAAATTGTAATTAGTCCGAAAAAATTGCAAAAATTAAAACTCATAATTTCTATATAAGAACCCAAGCTAAATGCATCTTATTATTCATAATAATGAGCAAAAGAATATCTAACCTAAATAATTTATACTTTCTAGAAGGTAATTAAATATTAATATACCTTGTTTGAGTCAGAAATCATGTAAAATTGGGACTCAAATTTAGTGTCATATATCCGGTCATTTAACAATGGTATGTGAGGTTTTATTTGAGCTCCATCTTCCAATTTGATCTTGTAGCTGCAAAATCAGGATACTGAGAAAAGGCCATTCACATTATCTAAAGACAAATGACACAAAATTTATATAGCTCACGTCAAAGTCAGTGCCAGTATCTGCTGTCCAGAAGGAAGTTTGTCACGATCTGTTGAAAGTGCACTAATCTTAGAATCTATTGGTCGATATGGTACCCTAATCTGAAAGTTTCGTACACATTGGGAAACAAGTAAATCTTATTTGTATTTCAAATCAACAGCATAGCATAACAGGATATTATAAATATAAGGACAGAAAAGTAGCTTTAAAAAGATAACCTTGTTCAGAATTGCCACAGGTGCAAGTTCCTCAGATACCAGTAGTGTTTCAGTGTCAATCCTAACTGGTGCATCACTACCATCAAGTATAACATCCTGATTGACTTTTATCCCGTGAAACACAACCTGGAATTTTGTGTACACAGTAGAATTGTATCTTCAGTGCAGAATGAAATAACTCACCATCATATCCCATTTTATAAAAGAAATCACACATGAAGCCCAAACAATCATTCATGAAAGAGATCCAATTATGCTTTCTTCATAGACTTCAATATATGAAAGGGCAAAAGAAATACTGTATCAAGACGAAGGAAAAAAGTCATGTTTATTCATGAGATATTTCAACAGCCTTCACCTTTTAACTGTTGTTAATTAAGTTCCTGATTTGTTGTATAGATGAAAAATGAAAAATATCAACCATCATCACACAAATACAAGCAAGGTGATATTAAAGAAATGAAATGCATCTAACATCAACTACCAAAAGTAATAGGAAAAATCATCATGTGTCATACAATTCAAAATGTAGAAGATTACTCATTTTCTCATAAAAGAAACAGCTAGTCTATCCAAATATCAGAGAGCGGGAAAATTCATCTTCATAAGGATTCTATTACCTCAAAATCCACACTCGCAGACTCATGACTTCCTATGCCACTTGACCAAAACTGAGAAATGACTAGTTCCAATGTCTGACCACTTACTACCCTAAAGGCAAAGCTTTTCGCAGCAGGAGAAGGAAAAATTACAGCACTCTCCCATTTCAAAGGTCTTTGCAGTGGGCACAGCTGGGATAGAATTATGTGTCAACAAGATTACCATAATCTGACGAAGTTTCAAGCCACAAGTCATACCTGAACAGCATCCACATAAAATCTTCTTGCTGTGTCGAAATCTGATGTTTTCATTGTTGCTTCAGCCCAAGTTGCACCATGCGGCACTTCGATGTATCTTCTTTCTATATGGCCTAGTAAAGCAAGAAACAAAAAGTAAATAACTGAAAGTTTTATGCACTTCCTTTTTTGGTCTACGATTAGTTTATGGATTAGGCCATTGTGTGTAGGAGCATCTCCTTCCTAAGTCTCGCCCACTGGTGGCTATGCATTATGTAAAACTATAGGGAAAAAGGAATCAATACCATTAATAGTGGAAATTTAATATCCTCTAATTAACAAAAGCATGATAAGAGACTAAATAAAAATGTTCGAAATAATACATATATAATCTAGATATTCCTTATTATATAGGATCAACTCCTTATTTTATTTTTATAATTATAACACATTACATGTAGATCCCAGATTTAAAACCTTAGTAGGACACCAACGAAGAGAAGCATGAAGATAAAGTTGATCAACTAATGCCCACCTGGCTGGAATAATAACTTTGAAAAAGAAATTTGTGGAGGCAGGTTAGTTACAGCCTTAGGCTTTGTTATGGTGATTGGAATTCTGAAAAGAGGACCACGCCATGGAGCTTTGTAGTCAATACCATAGACCTCAAAATAATGAAGACCATCCGAAAGATTGGAAGGATCGACCAATACACTGAAAACGGGAGGAAAAAAATTTTCATTAAGAAAACAGAACTACAAATTAACATTATAAAACAAAAACTCAGCCAAATAACCATTAAAAAAAGGATATCTGTCCTAATTATATTTTAGTTCAACACAGTTAATTTTCCTTCAGGATGAAGTTGTAAACATGATATTGTCTTTTTGAAGTTGTTGTAAACTACTTTTAACAGACTGCTAATTCTATAGTTTCAATTGAATTTCTATTGTTTGGTTAAACTTTAGACCTTTTTAATTAAAAAATAATTATTTTCCATTAAAACACTCATGGATTGCTTGTCCTGTGCCAATTATACTAAGTAGAAATTAGTAACTTCTACATCGCAAGCACTTTTTGCTTTCAGGTAATCAACGTGTTAGTAACTATGCGTTTTCGCTCTCCAATATTCTTCATGCTCTCTGTTAAAAGTGAGCTTTAAGCCTAACTCAACCCCACAAAACCGGCTTGTAAGATGAGGTTTGCACCTCACTTGTATATTATGAATTGACCTTATCTCTAATCGATGTGGGACTTCCAACACACCCCCTCATGCCGAGGTATATTCATCTCGTGCGTGGGACAAGAAATTAGTGGGTGGTCCGTTAGCAGCCCGATATCGGGTGGAACAAAATGTCCAAGAAAGTTCGTTAGGATAGGCTCTAACTTAGCTCTGATACCATGTTAGAAGTGGGCTTTAAGCCTAACTCAACCCCACAAAACCGGCTTGTAAGGTGAGGTTTGCACCTCACTTATATATTGTGAATTGGCCTTATCTCTAATCGATGTGGGACTTCCAACACCCTCCGACTATTTTTAACATGTTTGACTCAATAATATGTTCCAGCTTAAGGGAGGGTGTTAAAAACATGATTTGAAAGGACAAAACTTATTGAAGATTGATTGTCAATTTGACCAAGACAAAGTCATGTCCAGGAAATGTCTACTAATTTTGCCATTATTTATTTTGTCAGCTCCAGCAACTAATTAGCTGACAAGTTTACTATGTCCTCAAGGTCTCATGTTGATGACAATAGTAAAAAGCTTGTCTCATATGATACGTATACTTCAACTTGAGGGGGATTTGATGAGATATGATTTGATTATGTTGAATATATGATTTAATACATTAAATAAGGAGATATGAAATGATTTGATATAGAAATATCTTGCAAATATTTCACATTATTATATATCAATTTTGTTCCTTGTTATGATATCTCTTCTCTATTATAATAAGAAAGCTCGTGTATATAGACCTCACAGAATTCATCATATGCTGTCTTAATTTCTCTTTTCTCAACATGGTACCAAAAAGTACCATCTTCCATGACTTGTTTTGCACCAATTCTTTTAGCATATCTCTTAGAATTTACTTTATTTTTTATATCTTTCTTATTTAATTAGATCTTTGTAGTTACAGGAATACCTTATTAGAATATGATTTTTAAGTATACCATATCATGTATTTATTGTCATCTGCGTATAGAAAATGGAATTTTTTTGTTTAGTAATACACAATTTTCAGCATCTCTTCCATCTATGTCTCTCCCTTTCAACAATGTTCACATGGGAAACTTCAATATTTAGGTTGCACTAACATTTTAGAAGTTCTATAAGCTAGTACTTCTAGAAGTGTACCACTATTTTGGAAAAGGTATAAAATCAATTAAATGTTGCTAAAAGAGGAATGCTAGTAACAAACTTTTATAATTGACTGAAACTTCTTGAAAATCACAAAACTGTGTGCCTATCATTGTATTTTACAAAACCCACTTATAGTTTCATAGTTTCTAATAAATTTTCAACCAATACTAGTGAGTTAGAACGTGCTGCTAACACTTCTCTCGTTGAAATCCTAGGAAATTTTAAGGGGCCTCTTTTTCACTCCCAAGTTAGTTGGGTGCTGGTTATTGATCTTTGAAGCTCGCATTATTTGGATGAGCTTGTGGTCATCTTGGTTAGATGAAAATCACAACTAAGATTGTGCAAGGAAGTAAAGTGACCACTTCAAAATCATTATACAAGTACTTGAGATTAAAACAGAGAAATATGTTTTCAGAAGGCTTGAAAGATCCTTCTCATGTTCATATATTTATATTGAGTAGGAGCTAGTACAATAGAAAGATGAAAAGCTAAGAGACTGGCCTAGACTGCTGTACAATGATTAGAGATAACTCAACACTCAACTCCCTACTAAAGTCCTACTGACTACACTAGCAGAAATAATTATTTCAACACAAGTAATGTTGTACATGAAATGGTTATAATTGATTGATTGAGCAACATGCCGTGAACAAAATTATGATAACAAAAACACAATTGCTTCACAAATGCAAAGGAAGTGTTTCCAAGCGAGCAGGAAGGATTGACAGAACACAGGCAAAGTAAGAAAATCATTTCAATTTCTCACAGAATCCATACATCAAATTATTAGCATAGAGATAAACCAAGAGAAAGAAAGGTGTTTACATCTTGTTCAAAAAACTTTGCTCACAACTTCATTAAGGAAAAGCAGTACAAAATTTAAATATTAACACATAAAGCTAAAGACACAGAACGGAAACAATTTAATCAACAGAAACATTAGTACATATCTCATAAATTATATTAATTAATATTGAAATAACAAATCAGGAGTGTATTAATTTCTGTTTATCACAAAAAACAGAAGACAAGAGCAAAGACCATTCTATCAATACATTCAATGCAAAATTACGTAAAATTATGGCAATATGTGCAAACAAATGAAAATAACGGCAAAGTAGAGGACACTAACTTGAAGCTGCGACCATTATTAGTGAGCAAAAGATAGTCGGGGGACTTCACAACTGTTTCTTCTGTAGAATGTAATTCAATGTACTCCTCAAATGGAACCAAATCCTCTAAGTTGTCAGCATCTTCATGAAATTTTGGATTAACTTGCACTGTCCACTGTGAATATGTTCAACCAAAAGTTTAAAACAATTACTTACTGAAATCAGAGGACCAGAAGTAAAACATACAAGTAGCTAATGAGAATATTAGAAATTTAGGAAATAGAAATGACATAAGAAGTAGAAATGACAAGAGAAGACATTTGCAAAAGTTGCAGGATGTAATATATCGGTCAAAAACTTATTCCACGGTAAGTCAGCCAAATTAATTGGGTGACAATTATGTTTGGCATATTGACAACTGTAAAAGCTGATAGGTCATTATTATTGTTTTCAAAAACAATTCTGAGCTTTCTAACATTTGTTAATAAGTCTGTATCCTGACTTGAAGAAAACAGAAAGAGAATAACAAGACATGTCTCTAGGTGTTTCTACTTTCTGTTTGTGAAAAAAGAAACTGTTAGCTTTGAAAACAACTTTCAAAACTTAAGACATTTTTCAATACGAAATTGATAGCAACATATTGTGGAATTGTATTAAAAAATAAATTTATACAAAAAAAAAAAAACTCAGAGGGGTATCAGACGTACAATTCCTCATCAACTTTTTACCAACAGACAAGACACAGACAATAATTTTTTATTTCATTTTCATTTACTAGTATAGTATCATTGTTAACTCTTCAATTTCTCATCATTGGTACAATTCCTGTATCAGTTAATCAATATTGGATCGAAGTACAAATCATCAGTAATTGGTTTTCCCGTCTTTAATTTCACTCTACAACTTTCAAAAGATCTGACTCAATAATTGTGATCAACAATGCAGTGATGCACAACAAATTGATCAATGATCTCACCTCGGTAGATTGAGTGCAAGCACTAGCCTCCCTAAGGTAGATGCCCCTTGATGAAGGATCTGCCATTAGTAATCATAAAAAAGTATCAGATATTTGTCTACCATCTAGCTTTTCCTCCAAGCCAAGTTTTGTGTAAACTTTCTTAATTTCAATTCAAATTTCTTTAATCCTAATAGAGCATCAAGTTGTCTAAGTAATTAGATTATTTATCCATGGGCATGAACCAACAATCTATTAGGTGAAAGCATGCGAATGATTCTATGTTAACACACCCCTCACTTGAGAACCCTTAGTCACACATGGTAGGCTAGGCCCCAGACTCTTATTAAAAGAATGACAATTGAACTCAGATCTGATATCATTTAATGAGCGACCCATTGGGAAGTCCCACATCACCTGCCTCAAGTCTTGGAACGTGGCTTATATACATGTTAGGCTACTTCACTAAATGACAATTGGTTTTAAGAGGAAATCCAACATGGTGTCATAGTCTATAGCTAACCTTGGAGGGGAAGTGTTGGAAAAGTAACTTCGCCTGCCCCAGGTCTTGAAGTGCCAGCTTATATATTTGTCAGACAACTTTACTTAATGTCAATTGGTCTTAAAATGAAATCTGACACCAACTATCCCGTAAGCTTAAGACGCATGAATGATTTTAATCTTATGTACACAAATGACACACTACACTTTCTACGGTCACAAATATAAGGGAAAAACAATAGATAATATATTTCCTTTATTTGGTCAAATAAGGAGAAGGTAAAATGTAATGATAGAGACTCACTACTTTTTCCAGATTGCTGGATTTTTATTTGATACCAAACACATGGAACATTTTGACACTTCTGTATATATTCAAAAGCCCTGTCAAGGAGTGTATGATTGAAGTCAATAAATGTCAAATAACTACCATTTTAATAAAATGTCCATTGAAGTAAAAATTGGGAAAATTATTTAACTTGTCAACTTGCATAAGCCCTTGTCCAGTGGATAATTTATCCTCGGGTAGATCACCTATGGGGACTGCAGTATTTTCAAGTGCTATCCTCACACTGTATGGACTCACAGGAATTCCCTCAGCCTGCGTGCAAATCAATTCACATTCCAAAAACTAGAGATATATGTGCAAATAAAGACAACTACATAAGAAAAGCTACAAAAGAACCACATGCAAGAACCTTCATTGCACTTATGACCAATGCAATTCCTCCACAGGCTGATGGTGATGCCATTGATGTCCCATTCATGAGCATACGCCGTTGCAGAGTCCATGTGGGAACAGGAGCAACAGCACCACCCGGAGCACTCACACAAACACCAAGGTCTCCATCAGCTGTTGGTCCTCTGCTAGACCTGTATCCATAAAAAATATACAATGATAATGATGCTAAAAAATAAGTAACAGCAGTAAAGATGAAGGATATAAGAAGTCATCCAATTAGGAAGATTTCAGGGAACCGAAGCAAATATACCAAGTGTATTCAAGCCCATCAGAAGGAGGCTCAACAACACAATGAGCACCAGCAGCCATAGCAGGAGATACATATGCGCCAACACCTATGATACTTGAGGAAGTACCACCAGGTGCACCAACGGTGCTCAATCCCGGTCCACTGTTACCAGCACTGCTCACAAATATCAAACGATGCTTGTTCACCACCTAGAAGAAATCAACCAGAATATCAAATACTTAAGAAAATACAAAAGTGACATGCAAATGATATCGATGGGCAACTAAAATCACAAGTCTAAGAAAATACTTCATTCACAAGGTCAACAAAGCGCCCATAGTCTGGTAGTAATGTTCCTTCACCATAACTCATGTTGATAAGGTCACACTTATGCTGAAAAGGAAACGTAGAACGTCCATCATTAAAACTCTTCTTTATGCAAGATGTTATGTTATAACATCCAAAAACAAACTCAGTTCATCAAAAACGCAAAAATCAAAGGCAAATCATATTTCTCTTGTCAGAATATCCAGGATAATCAGCTAAAGAAAGAAACTTTTGAAGCACCTCCACAGCTGCTATCAGTGCGCGAGTTAAGCCGGTTCCTGTTTCCATTGAACCTAAGCGAGAATCCCCAATTTTACAAGATATTATTTGTGCGCCAGGTGCAACTCCATTCAACAAGGGCTCCTAAAAACAATTTGTATATCAAAAGGCTATTCTTCGTAAGAATATTGCACTATGTGGATAAAATTATATATCTGTACCTTTGGGTGGAAAGCAGTAGCTATACCAGCAACATGGGTGGCATGTGGAGAACTGTCTGTTACGATACTCAAGACATTCCCATCATTATAGACATTAGCAACAAATGTACAAGCATCTAATTTGCTGAAGACACCATACTTCCTCTCTATTCTGAAAAAATGGGCGGTCACAATTAGCATTGGAACCATATATGAATTCAATGTGTACCCCACTTAATAGAAACAAAAATGACAATAATTGCTTCAATAGATAAACAGCATAAGTTTATTTTCTTCAATGACAAAGAAAATTAACTCAAAAACATATTAAATATAGTCAAGGTGGGAACCAAGCTCTTCCAATTCACTTGTTAAGTTGCTCCTTTTTTAGTTTCTAGGAAAATTGTCTATTTGACATTTTTTTCTGTAAGACATAAACAGTAAAACATGTATAAACCCCAAAAGAAGAACCAAATATATTTAGAAGCAGTATTTGCAGAATGGAATCTAAATTGTTTTAATGTAAAAAAAAAATATTGTTTTAATATGATCACATAAAAGTAAAGGGTCAAACTGTTTTAAAATAAATTTCCAAAACAGAACATGGAAACTTCAACCCCATTCACCAACTCATTTCACATTTTACTTTATATTTAAAGGATGACATCATTTTTTCATATATACAACATTTGTAGTAGCATTTTGTTGTAGTAGAAATATATCAGGAAATCAAGGTTGGAATCAATAGAACAAGGTTTCCAAACCAAGGGCTGCATGCAGTGACAATCAAACAGAGGGTCCTTTGTGGTAGGAAATTTGTTGCCAAAAAAAAAAATTATCTGCCAATTTCATGAGACATCTCCAGACAAAAGCTATCAAATTAGATTAAGATTTATATTATAATAAATATTAACACAACTAAGGTTAAGATTTATAATAAATATTAACACTGGGAACTAAATGTACCTATAATTAGTTAAAGGCACAAAATCAACAAGCTTTCCACTATTTGGATCATCCTCCAGACTCTGTGTGTCAAGGGCAACCCTCCAAACCTCTCCGTCATGCCAGACAACGGCGTCTATGACAGGCCCTCTATCATCATAGCTCTAAAACATGAAACAGCATCACCTTTTTCAAATCCAGGAATTTCAATTGACAAAAATCACGGTGGGAGCACAAATACAATACAAGTATAAATGTTTCTCTTTATTTGAGTAGACAAGTGAGATAGAGAACAATAAGAGTTTCATTATCTGTGAGCAGGGTGAAAAAGATTTTTCCAATATTATTTCATACAGTAACAATCATTGTATCATCCTCATTCCACCATTTATGAGTGTCCTATAACACTTTAAAATCAAATCAATCATTTATTTTCTATTTCAAGCACAGGAAAAGGCAGATTACCAAAGAGAAACAAGAAAGATTACGTGCTCAGCACTCACCTCAGATTGTTTTCTCAGAATATCAAGTCTATTTTGGATATCTTCCCTGGCCCTTTTAAGACGTACATCCTCTACCTTGATGTGTTGCTAGAAAACGTATCATGTTTGAGTTATATAGAAAGAAAATGATATACAAAAATAAAAACAAACATATCATATCTAGCGTAGCAAGATAGCTATCCATAAAATTAACAGTATCATCTATAAAGTCATCTAGTTATTAGAAAAAAACAGCAGCCACTCAACAGATTTCAATCATTAAATAAGCATCCAGAAGGAAAAAAAAATTAAAGCATCATCTGTTCATAATAGACAATGGCACACAAAAGCACTACTGATGAGTACATCCAGTAGAAACATTAAGAGAATACATCAATGCAGCACACAAGTAGGAAGGTGCAATAACAAAAGGAGAAGATGTAAACAGCTTGACCCTACAATATGCATTGCCTACTAAACAAAATGTTTAAGTCTTTTGAGTACATCATACGTAATTAAAGGTTCTACAGTCCTGGTAAGAATCAATAAAATTTCCAATGAACCTGATCAAAGTCAGCAAGTTGTTTTACAGTCTTAGCAATTTCCTCCTGGTTTTTCTCATCCCATATTTTCTTTCTTTCTTTCTGCCAATAGAAAATTCAAAAGAAGAAAACAGAAATTAGATCTAATAACCAGAGGCATGAAGCCTAAAGAAAAACTAAAATATTTCATAAAATTGCAATACAACCTTCAAACGAGAAGTCAAAGTTTCCGTGAATAGCTCATAAACCAATTTATAGCCCACATGCCATTCACCAGAAGGATTCTTCCATGATGTATTGATAACCAATGATGCCCCTGTAAAATATTTTTTCATAAAGATTGAACCATAGACACGAGCTTAATAATTCAATGGTTCATTTCCCTTGAGTAACACGATTGATTAAACAGAAAAGGGAAGAAACAAGCACCAGAGTAGGGGATCCATGCATTCACACAAAAACAGCAATCAGAAAACAGAAGAAAACAAGAAAAACAAAATGCTTCATCAGATTTGTTGGAGCAGGAAACTTTAAGGGCATGTTTGGTTTCTGTTTTCAGTAAGAGTCTTTTGACTGAAATAATAAAGAATCAATGAAACATCACAGACAAGTGTTTACTTATTTTAATATATGACAAGGTAGGAACTTCAAAACCAAGAAAACAAAAGAGTTCAAAGATAGTATTCAAATTATTATTCTGTAAGCATAAAAAAAATCATTATCCTGTAAATAATAAAAAAAAATGGAACACTGCCTCATCAACAGAAGGCTGTAATTAAACATGATATTCTATAACTACTCTAGGAAAAAATTATCTAAACAGATTTTTATGATTACTATTTTCTTCAAAACGGTTTCAGAATAATATTTTACAGAACTGAAATCCAAATCAATAGAACAAGATCAAAACCAATCCGGCCATTGTATTCGAACTTTGTCTCTTAGCTAGGGTATCCTATAAATCATTTCGTTAATGTATATGCAATCAAGAGTATCAAATTGCTTTCAGGCTGACCTAGTCACTGTAATAATTGTCTAGCTTCATCCAAAAGCACTAACCTGAAGCCCCACAAATATGACCGTCAGCATCAGCCTTCACCACCTTTGAGGTATCAATATCACCACTCCCTGTGCTGAGGAAACAAAAAGTACCGGTATATGTATTGAGAAACCAGTACACAATTAAAAGAATTATCAGATAAAATCTAACATGAAGTACTTTCTGTTTACCAATCAATGACATCGAGAACTTTTGGCTTCCCATCTGAGGTAATCTGTAATCCATCAGCAGCTGGGTCTACACCAGAATCTGTAAACATGCAAATCTAATTATTGAACAAATTTGGCATATATAGAGTTAACACATGCAGTCATAGTATAAGAAAAACATGCATAAGAATACAAGCAACATAATCATTTTCTAAAAGGCATTCTAGTAGCATCAGCAGATTAGATGGGCAGCTAGCCAACAAAAAAACAAAGTGCAGGTTACTTTCATTACTTTGCAGTCTAGACGGAACATCGAAGAAGTAACGCACTTTCCATTAAAAAACAAGAAAAGTGGATCCAGACATAACCAAAATAGAAAATATGCAAACATAGCTTGGGACGAACACAGCGTTTATCTTCATCACTAAATCCTAGCAAAAAAACAATTAAAGATTCAAAGACAACAACAAATCCCCGACATATAAATGCTGACCCAACACAAAATCTTAATCACCAACACTCCTTACAAACAAAACATTCTTAAAGCACTGAAAAACACTTCATTAGCCCAACCAATCCAACATGGTTACCACAACAGGTTCTCTCGTCAGTCAGCAGTCTTCAACGGGTTCTCTGTGGGTTTTTCAAGAGGATTGAGATTCAATAGCAATGAGACACAAGTCAAACCCATATAAAGGATAGACACCAACTTCAACTCATAACGTATGGATTTACGAGTTTTCTTCTAAGTTGTTCAACGTTCTCATTTCTATCAAAATCGCACATGGATTCCTAACACTACCTAACCAAAAGCCAAACCACAGAAATGAACATAACTAAATCCAATCGCTTCCATTCCAAAACAAACAAATTCCAACAATTTCAGCATCTCTTCAATTTATTTTCATCAAGTCCACGACAAATGCAAACCAAACACAAAATTAATCCGAAAACAAAACTCCGAAACGCATCTTAGTTTTTATTAGCTCCACTCTCAAAACTTCAATATAATATAATACATACTAATCACACAAGAAAACTCAAACACAGTCCTCAACTCGAGATTATTTCCGATTGTTCACTTCCAAACATTTCAACATCCGAATTTTAAAACAGTTCAAAAAAAAAAATCGACGAAGAACGCATAGTGGAGCAAAAGTCAACGGCGCAAGAGTACCGAAGATGGCGATGAGAGCGCCGCGACCGTCGTACTCGGGATGAGCGTCGAGGAAACGATCGACGCCAATCTCCTTCTTAGGCATGAGCGAAGCAAGGAAAGTGGATTCGTTCAGCTTGAACTCGCGCAGAGAGGAAGAACCATCTCTATTCTTGTTACTGCTGTTGCTGCTTTTATCGCCGGTGATGGTGGAAATGGATGAAGAGCACGGCATTGACCTGTGCAAGATACGGCGGCGTTTCGATGCAAAGCTCTCCAAGCTCGAAGCTCTTCGTGTATCTGAGTATGCGAGAGCGATCGGTATATGTATTGTATGAGAGTCAGAGCCTCAGGAGTGATGAAAATGGAGATGGTGATGAGAGTGTTGATTGCGTCGTGTCGGGCGTTGGTTTTGTTGCGATGAAGAGACAGTGAGGGTGTTTGGGTAATTTTGCATAAATATCTGACGTGGCGTATTTTGTGCAATACAGAAACATAAGAAACATGTATACGGGTATATTTTCACCAAGTGTTACATTTAGGATAATACAGTGCAAACTCAATAAGCACTCTCATGAAAGTAAAAAATTCAGATTTATTAAATAAATAAGAATATTAAAAGTTGAAATTTTTGAATTGTTGTTGTGTATATAATGTTGGTAGAATAGAATTATGGTGATCTCAACAGAACGTTTTTTTTACATTAAATAAAAGTAAATTAAATTAAATATTTACAGAATAGATTAAGGTGGTTAGAGATATAGAATCATGATGATTCTATAATGGTATAATTGAATCATGGTAATCTCAACTGAACCGATCATTAAATAAAAATAAATCAAATTAAACATTTTTACAAAATAGATTAAAGTGGTTAGAGACATAGAATCAAATCAGATGGATTCCATAATTATAAAATGAATTGTTATCGTCTCAACATTAATTTAAATCATTATAATGCATCTAGTGGATGAGATTAAAAGACAAATTGTCATGAAAAGTAAAAAATTCAGAGTTACTAAATAAAAAAAGAGTATTAAAGGTTGAAATTTTTGAAATTGAAAAAGAAATGGATAAATAAGTTAATTTTACACTTTCAATTATTGCTTTGTGTATTATGTTGGTAGAATATAATCATGGTGATCTCAACTGAACCAATATTTTTGGCATTAAATAAAAGTAAATTAAATTAAATATTTTTACAAAATAGATTAAAGTGGTTAGAGACATAGAATCAAATCAGATGGATTCCATAACTATAAAGTGAAGTGTTATGGTTTCAACATTAATTTATATCATTATAACGCATCTGGTGAATGAGATTAAGAGACAAATTCTCATGAATAGTAAAAAATTCAGAGTAACTAATTAAAAAAAGTATTAAAAGTTGAAATTTTTGAAATTGAAAAGAAAATGGATAAATAAGTTAATTTTACACATTCAATTATTGTTTTGCATATTATATTGGTAAAATAGAATTATGGTGATCTCAATCGAACGTTATTTTTTGGCATTAAATAAAAGTAAATTAAATTAAACATTTACAAAATAGATTAAAGTGGTCTGAGTAATCAAATCAGATGGATTACATAATTATATAATGAAGTATTATTGTTTTAATAATAATTTAAATCATTATAACCCATTTAATGGATGAGATTAAATGAAAAATTAATATAAAAAAATTAAAAGGATATATTTCGATTTAAGCTATTACAAATTGTAAGACAAAAATAACATCAGATGTACAAATTCCAAACATGAAATGTAATTATACAGTGAAGTATTATTGTTTTAATAATAATTTAAATCATTATAACCCATTTAGTGGATGAGATTAAATGACAAATTTATATAAAAATAATAAAAAACGTACCCATGCTGGTCTCGAACGTGCAACCTTGATGTATTAAGGTCAAACTTTAAACAACTGAGCTAATGTATCACTATTAACTCTACATTGTAAGTAAAATATAAAACAAAATGTTCACATTGCAAAACAAGAAAAATTCTTGGCCCATGCAGGTCTCGAACCTGCGACCTTGGCGTTATTAGCACCACGCTCTAACCAACTGAGCTAATAGGCCTTTGTTGATTATTGTTCATTTTAATGTTATATAAAATAATGAAGAATGTTTACTAATTCATTTTAGTTTAATTTGTGCTTCGAATATTTTCACTACCTTGATTTATGCAAAAAAAAAAAAAAGCGTTAACTTTGAGACATTTTGTCATTAGACTCACCAATAAAATTTACTTTAGCTAGTTTTCATTTTAATTTTCAATTTATATACCACATGAAAGGAAAGTAAATCTAAGAAAAATATTTATCATTTATAAAAAACAAAATACTACATTAATAGTTCAAAACAATCACTTCGTATTAATATATTAACATCTTATATTAAAGATAACACTTCATATCAATACATTAATGTTTATATTTTAATAAAAAAAATTAAAAAACCATATTTGAAACAGTTTAAACTTCAAAATATTAAATCATGAATAATTTAGTTTTTTTTAATAATATATTATTAATTGAATGATTATAAAAATTCATAATTTTAAACATTTCAATACAAAATTTAAATTTTAAATATAAAAAATCGCTAATTTGTAAACACTATAAAATATTTATAATGTTCTACCTTATAATGTAAAGCATGAAGAGATAAACTCAAAGTAGATATTTAGTTCACTACTTTTGTCACTTCCATCATCACCGTTGCTGCAAAGGAAGAAAAAAAAAGAAAAATAAAATGTGTAAAGGAAGAAGACAAGAAAAAAGGCAGAAAAAAACTCGTTCAAGTTTTTCTCAAAACACATTTCACGAATTCTGCCAAACTTTTTCTATAACATATTTCATGTATGAATATTTCAAAAAAACTCATTTCGGAAGGCATTATACTATATACATTTCAGAATGTTTGTTGCGAAAATTTTGTTCCAAAAGTTTTATTCCAGAAATTTCGTTCCAATCTGGTATTTTCAGTAATAATGCCATTTTAAAAATGGTTTAATTAATTGAATCGTAGCTATTTTTGTTTAAATGTGTCGGTATTTGATTTTAAAAAGGTGTTAATTGAATTTTAATTTTTTAAAATGTGTTTCAATTATATTATTTTAAAAAAAATATTAATATCATTAAAGGTATGGATATTTAAAATAATTTACAAAATTAAGTATTGATATTTATATTAAAATTTAGTAATAAAAGTCATGAATAAAGCTAACAGTGTTAATAATTTTTGTCTGAAAGGAACTCAATTGAAACACTTATTTAAAAGTTGAGACTCGATTGACATTTTCTTAAAAATAGATATCAAACTTACACAACGAAAATGAATATCATCCGACTAATTAAACTTTAAAATTTGGGGGTTTGTGAAAAAATTGTAGGGTGCAGGAAGTAAACACTCGGTTAGTTTTGTCCAACTTTTATTTCACCCACGCCCAAATTATCTCATTTTCAATTAACGATTATATATAATGTTTTAGTTTGAAGTTATATTTTACTACTGTGAGATATTTTAAGAATACTTTTATATTAAATTGTTTTGCTTAATCATACAATATATAGGCTTTCTAACCTTTTCTGGGCATTTTTCAAAACCGTTTTAACTTTATTTTTCATTTTCTCAAAGTATTCATTATTTTATTATTATATATATAGCTTTAAATGAATTTAAATATATGGGATGTAAAAAATGATTCAGTGGAAATATTAATATAAAAAATATCAAAATTATTCATTTAAATTTATGAATACATAATAAATTGTTAATATAAAAAAAATTACTGCATCGTTTAATCATAAAGTGTCCTTTATAGTTTATTCGCTCTTATAATAATTATCTTTAAAAATTATATGAGAAAAAAATTTGTGTTTAGCGACTATGAAATTCCGAATTTATTATCATTAGTAATTTGTGTTGTAAGACGAATAATTTAGCATGTATGTTTTAATACAGTTAATAGAATATTTGTATTTTATTTAATAATTGATCAATGTTTTTCAAAAAATATATTTTTCATTGTATATTTTTGTTAACTTTTCTTACAATGACGAGTTTTTTAAAATATTATAATTTAAAATATTTTACTAAAAATCCAAAAAAAATAAAATATAGAGTTTTTATAACATAGTCATACGTTCAAGGTGTTAGGCAAACCATAAAGATGTTATAGCAAAAAAGAATGGAAAAAGAATGGACAGCATTCAAAAGTGCTCTATCATCTTCCTCCTCCCCCAAGGTTTTCATTTATATCCATTTTTTTTATCTCTTGATTTCCTTTCTTTCTTTCGATCTTTATCAAATTTCTTTATTTAATTTATGTCTCTTATTATGTCTTAAATAGTTACCTGAATTATCAACTTTAAACTCCTCATTTGTTAATTCATATCCTATAAAAATGGTAATTCGGGGTGGACCAAGCGGGCTCGCAAAAAAAAAAAACACAGGACAAAATGGAAAGTTAGATCTAATGGCCCGCATAGGCCTGTCTTGCACATGCCCGTAACCCGAACGGGCTTAAGGCGGGATGAGACGGGTTGGCTCGCTGGCCCGTTTACAAAATTAAATATTCTCCTTTTTCAATCCCCACACCATTCATCACGATGTTTTTATAAATTCCTTGTAAGTTCATTTTATTATTATTATTAT
Organism: Vigna unguiculata; assembly: GCF_037176805.1. Classification (NCBI taxonomy): domain Eukaryota; kingdom Viridiplantae; phylum Streptophyta; class Magnoliopsida; order Fabales; family Fabaceae; genus Vigna; species Vigna unguiculata. Next base: position 43,884,154 of record NC_140795.1, on the reverse strand, counting down.
TATTATTATTATTATTATTATTATTATTATTATTATTATTATTATGTATAATCATTGTATATAAGATAATGATGTTAGTTATTGAACATGGGATATTTTTTTACACAATTTTAGGTTAACAAATTTGTACATGTCTTGTAAAGTGACATGTTACTATTGTACTTTAACTATAATTATGGTTGTTATTGTTTATTGTCTTTGGTTAATTAAACTAATTGGAATTATTTTGATAGGAAATGAATGTCAATCATTATGGAAAAATAAAAAGTTTTTATTTTGCTCATTACAAATGCATGCCAACCAGCGAGCTAGGTCGGACTAGAAAAGTAAACATGTTTTTGAACTGTGGGGCGGGCCAAATCGGGTGGGGTTGGCCCGCTTTGTCATCCCTACTTATAATGATCCCATGACATTAGGTTAAAGACTAGATATGCCTCGGGCCTAACAACTAATCAGGCTTTGGGTAGTTAAAGACTAGATTGGCCTTGAGCAATTAAAGATTGCATAATATGTTATGTTATATACATTCAACCATCACTTAAAAGCTTCTGCTAAGACCATCCACCCTATGGTCTACCCTCGTTCCTACCTATAGGCTCATCTGCTCACGATATTATGGCATTCATTGCAAAAGAAAGACATGAACAAATATAGGATGTCAAAACAGGTCAGCCCGACCCATTTCTAACTTGTCAAAATCGGGTCGGTTGGGTCAACCCGACATCTGAAAGAGAGCACAAGAGACAACAAGATTTATACTGGTTTGATTCAGATGAATCTACATTCAGTCTCTAGTTTTCCTCACTAGAAATTTCACTATATCAACAAGAGAAGGAATAAACACCTATGCAATTCCTAAACTCTAAAACCACACTTTCTTGAAAACACCCATTCAAGAAATGTGCAAATTGTAATGCTCCAAGCAATTACACACAATTACCACAATCACAGTGATAACACACAAAATTTTCATATTCAAGAAACTACAAGAAACTGATACAAAAACAGTGACAGTAATGGAACAATAACACCTAATTTAGTACACAACTTTAGTGTCAATATTACACTTTCTTCATTTGATATTGATGATCATTCTTGATGAACACTTAAGCCCTTGCTGCAGAATTTGCTCCAAGAAGATTTTCAGCACTCTTTTCTCTTTCTTTTTGGTTGAAAACGTTGCTTTCAGAAGGTGCAAGGATCTGTTTTTATCCAGCAGCTGCTGTCAGGACGAGTCTAGTCGACTAGATTAGTTGGCTAGTCAACTACATTATGACAAGACCCAAATCCAAGTTCCAGAACTAACCTAGTTAACTAGATTAGTAGCCTAGTCGACTATCAAGACAACATATTAACATTTTCAGATTATCACATACATATATTTATGTCTTGTTCTAATTCCAATCATTTTCATGTTAGTATGGACATAATAAAAAACATTACAGATACACTTAATCAACAACAATTCTGAATGTTGGTATTTTTTTGGAGTTAAAAATGATTAAATAACATCATTCTTTTTCACAATATCAGTGAAACATATCTTATGTATGAGATTGTGCTTAATAAATTATATCAAGATTTCATAGTTAGTTGGAATAAAAAATCAACCTTTGACAATACTTGAATCCTTCTTATATTTTCTCGTGTCAAATTGAATATGGATGGAGTCTTGCAAACTATGATATAACAAAGGCAATTAGATATTTGTCTTTTATAAATTTGTAAACCTGGGAATGCTTGTTGTTAATGGAATTGGAAACTATAAGAATATTTTTTCATGAAATTTGATATTTGGTGGATTCTACGATTTTGTGGTGGACCCTATAGGGAGCCTTTGCTGGAGCCTATGATTCAGCCTATTATGGTACATTCTCTTGTGATGCCATATATTGCTAAGTCCCAACTTAAGCCAAATCATGATAATGATTTTATTGTGCATAGATCTTATATTATTAATTAAGAATCTTGATGTTTTTACTAGTGGTGGTGTACCAATGGATTTTTATTCCTTGCATGATATGTCTTTTTTGGAGGATGTCATTTCTATTGTTGATAGTTTACAGAGTTTACAATACTTAGATGTACCTCGTTGTAGTTATAAGACAATTCCTAATATTTGACATCTAAAAGAAATCATTTTGTAGAGGAACCGAAAATAGTCTCTAAATTGGCTAATATACTTAATAAGAGGGAAGATTCTAATTTTGAGGAAGATGATGAGTTCGTTGAAACTACAAGGAAACTTTGTCAAGCTATGCAACAAAAAGTTAATACTAAATCTTCCAAAGCAAAGATTTCTAAAAAACAATAATGATTTTTAAATTTTGTGGATTGTAAGTGTGTCAGTTAATGATAAATATCTTAGTATGATGAGGAATTTGATTATTAAGCTTTAGTTTCCTATTGGTGTTGCATTGATTTACTTTTTTCCATTTGTGTAATTACTTAATTTTTTTCATAATATGTATTTTGTGCCTATGTACGATGTATTTTAATCATGGATTTGATATAGTATCCCATGTTTTTTTTTCTCTTAATAAAATCTTCATGTTTTGGTAGTGATGTATAACATGAGCATATTTAGAAATTTGATATTTCGTAGGTCATTTACTTTAAGCTATTGAGGCATAGGAAGAAAATATGGATGTGTAGGAAGAAATAGCCTATTATTATTATTGGCAGACCTAAAAAGACCCGATAAATATGAGATCCAAACATGATATTTGTATGAATTATTAACACTCCTACAATCAGGAAAGGATGATATTTATGATAATATAACCAACATCTAGGTTATGGTAAATTGGGTCCATTTATTATATAACGGAAGATGAATATTTTGAATCAAATGTATGTTAATAAAACGGAAGATGAATATTTTGCAGATAATATGATTATTTACATCGAAAAAAGTTAACTGAAAAATCTAATTATAATCAATTTCCATGAGTTCAAAAATATGACAAAAACGATAGACATTCCTTTAGATTGTGTAATTTCTTTGATAATTATATATGTACTAGATTATGTATTCATTTTTATTGAATTAGTCACAAAAATATTAAATATATAAATTTTGAGTATATTATTTTGGCTCCCCCAAAAATTTTGGTGAAGATCCGTCATTGCAAACCGGCTCATTTTTCGGTAAGAACAAAACTTAATCTTACTCCATATGTGTTCTCTTCATCCAACTCCTAAAACCTTCTATTGCAAGACTGAAGAAACTTCTAATGAAGATTGTGTTAGAACCTAGTATGTTCACAAGGCAAGATTTTAGAATAAGAGAAATTTACTATGTATTCACGAGTCATATTATCTATAACAATATATAAAGAGGATATAATCTTTTGTGTTTATATTTTATTATTCCAGTTTTACCTTTATTTATTATTTTAAAAATTCAGTTTTACCCTTAATTATTATTTTAAAAATTAATTATTTTATAAATAGTTTATCTTTAATCGTTATTTTAAAAACATCTTTTGTTTTTAACAATTATTTAAAAAAATTTATTTTGTGTATATATCTTATTTTTCTAATCTTATATTTAATAACTATTTTAAAATTTGTTATGAAAATTAAAAAATGCGACAGTTGACATTACCATATTATTACGATATTTATTTTATGACAGTTTTTTTTACAATGATAGTGTTCATTATCATTATAATTTGACTATGGTGCTCGTCACTGTCACCTTACAACAACATGCCTGATCTTACTTAAAAGAAAGAAAGAAGAAAAAAAGATTCGGAAATATGATGACAAAGTCTCACTGTCGAATCGATACACAAATGTTTAAATATTTACAGACTCATTAATGTCTATATTGTTAAATTTGACTTAGAGTTCATAATTTTTAATCAATTAAATATTTATTTTGTCGTTGATTAATCGGTGGGATTCCTTTATCAGAAAACCATATTGTCCTGCACATAACCGTGGTTAGGTGAGAACTGTTTAATGTTGACGAAGCCTTGATTATTTACACAACAATGTAACTAGTATAGTAGTATGTACCAGTGTAGTTTATTATTGAAAATGTCTCCAATTTATTTAACTTATATATTAAATATATTACGTGCAATTACAATTTTGAATATTTTAATAATTAATTTACGATTTTAGTTTCTTTATATTTTTGTCATTTTAGTTTTATCGTTTTTCCGTTTTAGATATGTTTTAGTCATGTATGACATTGTGTAATGTATTTTAGTTTTTCTAACATCCTATATATATATATATATATATATATATATATATATATATATATATATATATATATATATATATATATATATGTATGTATATATATATATATATATACATATATATATATATATATAAAATAAGAAAAAGATTAATTAATAATTTATTTTAATTATTAATTTAGAGAACAATTATAATTTTTTGAAATTATTTTAATCATCAATAAATTTTAATTTATAAATTGATATTTAAATTGATCACTATAATAACTAACTATTTTTAGTCATTAAATTTTATCACCATTCAAATATTTTTTTGTAGTGATATATGTAACATTCCATTTAATAGTTTTTATACTACTAAATAAAATATTCACATTATGATTCAACAAAGCAGGCAATATGGATAAACAGTTATAAAGTGCTGATACAGTCATCCAAAACTAACCATATTAAAAACTCTAAGGTAGAAGTGCAGCTTATACAAAATAGAGTCAGTTAATACAACTTAAAACTTCAAAGATCTAACTCAAAAAGGCACTACTACTACTATTCCAAGTCAAGCTCAGCTCCTGTCTAGGAGAGGGGTGTCTGCATCTGGATTTGGCTTTACTCACACCAATAATAAGTGATCATTGCAAAGGAGACCACACAAGGAAACAAACATAAACAAGGAGGGTAAGCTAACTGAAATGAACGAAAAGTAATACAGTTCACAGAGTAAAATCATTCACAACATATAACTCAAACAGATAATTCTAGACTCGATATCCGGATTGTGTAAGTGAGATTGGAGCTCTTGGTGGTTTGCACCTGTGAAGGTTCCCAAACTCTGCAAAGTTTGAGCACAAGGGGTTATCACCCAACCACTCATAGGGTAAGTCCCCTTCGCGTCTAAGACTTAATCAAGTCCAAAGACTAGGACCTCCTGCTACTCCTCACGACATAATCCATTCTACTCTATCTGAGCATGAATGATTATTGGAGTTTCAGGATACCAACCAATACGGATTCCTCATGTCCTTACACACACACACACACACACACACACACTAACATTCTCTTCAGAATTTCCCTTGAAATTCTATCTCAACCACATCTTCTCATAGTTCATGTTCATCATATTCACCATAAATAGCATTAGCAACACATACCATTCACAAAGGAAGTTAATTGCACATAATCTCTTTCAAACATGTAAATTCATCCTTTAAAGTATAACATCACATACCCCACTACAGGATCTTTCGCTCAAGCTAGTCAATCTAGCTTAGGCGAGAGACCATCTCGCTTAGGCGAGTCAATCTCGCCTGGGCGAGGCCCTAACAGTGGCAAAACTCAAAAACCTGGGCGAACTCTCGCTCAGGCTAAAATGGGTCGCTTAGACGAAGATGTCTCTCGCTTAAGTGACCTCAGCTCGCCTAAGCAAGGCTTTGCGCATGAACAACAGTGGGTTTCCTGGTAGTTTCGCTCAGGCGAGAGCCACTCACCCAGGCGAAAATACCAGGTTACAAACCTGTTCCCACATGCAAAAACCCAGATTTTTCCACACAAACAATTGTACAGTTCAAGCATCAATTCATCACTTAATCAAGCCATCTAAAGTCATCCGAACAGATTTCTTTACGAATTTAAGACAATGGTTAGCTTCCCTTACCTTTCTATGGTGTTTGAGCTTGGTAAGATACTTTCTCAACAATTGGGGCTCAGGATTTCAGTTCAACCTAGAGAATTTAGCCATTACAACACAAGATTACAAGGACGTTTGATTAATTCCAGAAAAGAGGTTGAATTTTGAATTCAGAGCAAAACAAGATTAGACTTGGAAGGATTGACTTACTGTGAGGGAGAGAGTTGGAAGCAAAGTCAGTGGGGAGCTCTGCAAGGATTTCTCTTCCAGGAACTGAATTTGCAGAAGAAAAGGGGATTAGAATTTTGGAGAGTGTGGGGGTTTGAGAGGAGAAGACTGAAGAGAATTTGTGAAGTGTGTTTTGTTCAGTGTGGTGAGCTAATGCACTTAAACTTGGCGAGGAGAGATAACTTAGAGAAATAAGAGAAAGTGGGTTTCACAAAATATATATATATATATATATATATATATATATATATATATATATATATATATATATATATATAACACATTTATATATATTTTTGTTATTTTATGAAAATTTTCCACTTTTGAATTATTTTTTAGAATCAGCTGCTTGTAATATTTTATTAATAATAAAAATTATATTAAATATCAATAACTTTTAATTTATAGAGTGATGTCTGACTTAGATATAATGGTTAACTATTATTGGTCTTTATATTTAGTTATTATTTAATAATTTTCTTATATGATGAAATATATGATGTAAGCAGTGGCGGAACCCAATTACTTTTTAATACAAAAAAATATTTATAAATAATATATATATATATATATATATATATATATATATATTATATGCATTTGAAATTTAATTTAATATTTTCTTATGTTGGTATATTTTATCCCAATAAATTTTACTATTTGGAATCCTTGGCAAGATTTATAATAATTTTGAAAGTCCACTTCTACCACGAGAGCCCAAATAAACACGGGTGAATTTGTTTTTCACAGTTTTTTGCTTATGGTTTGAAGCCTCTAACGCAAAAGAAGTTCAATCATTTAATCTATTCAATTCCTTATTTTTTAAAAATAAAAACAATTAGATAAACATTTGTAGTGCAATTTGATAAATTATTTTTTAATGTTAAACTTTATTTTCTTAAAATATATATATATATATATATATATATATATATATATATATATATATATTCATGAAAAATAAAATAATAAATTATCTTTTAAAAGTAATATAAAGAAAATTACACGTTAAGATGAAAATAAAATAAATTCAATTTCTTCACATATTTTTAACTTCACATATCTTTTAAATATGATATTAATAATTCAATTGTTTTATTACATAATCTTTTATAAATTCAAAAAGTTATAAATGAAAATTTTCATATTAATTACGTAATCAAATATTTTCTAAAAGATTAGAAAATAATCACCCAAATTGTTTTAAAACTTTTGTTTTCTTAAATAATGAATCAACTATAATATATATATTTGGTATAAGTTATTCTTAGTTGATAATATATGTTGATTATGAGTTCTCTATAATGATGTTCTAAATGTATTTTATAACTTAATTATATGTTTTATTATATTAGTTCACTTTTAAAAAAAAGAGTCTTCTTTAACCCTGTTGATGAAAAGGTACTTTTATTTGTTAAATTATTTATTAACATTTTTCCTCTTTTTTAATTCATGTATTAACAATATAAACTACTTTTATAGTATCGTATGTAATTATAAGTTATATATATATATATATATATATATATATATATATATATATATATAGTTTCAGTAGTTATTATCTTAAAAAATATATCATACACAAATTTTCATCGACTAAAATTTTCATCAACTAAAAGTTTTATCCTTATAATATATTTATTAAAAAAAATCCTAAAGTTGATGGTAAATACTTCTCATTCTCTCTATCCTCCTTTTTAATGTACAATGTGCTGAAAAACACAACAAAAGTTTGAGATTGATGGTCGCTGCTGGTTGGACACTAATTTTTGCTCCTCGCCACCACCCAACACTCACATCAATGTTTGTGGATAATGATGAATTAAAAATTAGAAGAAACAAACTATAAAAGATAAAAAGGTTAACTTTTTTACTCGTTCAATACAGTATAAGCATATACACAATCAACTATATATTGTTACTTAAAATCATCTCAATTGTTAAATCCTTGAAGTGTTATATTAGGGTTACAATCTTTTTTTTCCAACTTGAAATGGAAGGTACTAATATATAATAGACATATAACATATATCATCCCTTTAGATTTAATATTTTATTATAATTGGTTATTCAATAGATGCACATCATGTAAATTATTTTTGGTTAAAATATTTTTTATCTTAATTTTCGTTAAGTTTTGTCAAATCAATCATAATTTTGTTTTTTACTCAAATAGGTCTCAATTTTCGTTAATTTTATTCAATTTGATTTTATTTTGCAAATACCCTTTAAATCATTAAATTGTAATGAACAGTGATCACGTGTCACTTCTTTGTTTTTTTTTTAATATTTATTTTTTTAATTTTTTTAAATATTCATGTGTCAACCTAGTCATGTGTCACGTATCAGACTCACTGTTTTATATTCGATTTAATATCTATATTTATTTATTTTTATTTAATGTAGTCATAATAATTTTGTTTAAAATTGAGCAATTATGTACCTTTCGAAATTGAGACCAAAATTAATTTTTATATTAAAGTTATAATTATGTTTTTGTTAAAATTCACATTTTTATTAAATATTTTGGTTTAAGGTTACAATTAGTTTAAGGTTATAAAAACTAAATTTTGTCACAATTTCTACATAAACGAAATTGCTAAATTTTAAACAAAATTAGAACTAAATTGAATAAAATTAACGAATATAAGAACTAAATTGAATATAAAACATTAACTCGTGACACGCTGCTGGATGATACATGGATATTTAAATATATATATATATATATATATATATATATATATATATATATATATATATATATATAAATTAAAAAAATAAAAATCACTGAGTGACATATAATAGTCGTAGTTCATTACCATTAATGAGTCAGATGTTAGAAAAAAAAAAAACTAAATTGAATAAAATTGAAAAAAAATTGGATCAATTTAAGTAAAAAAATAAAATTAGGACTAATTTAACAAAATTAACAAAATTGAGGAAAAAAATTAGCCATTATTTTTATATATTGCAAGGTTCTTAGATATAATTGAAATAATATCATTGTTTTTAAGGGTGAGAACAATGACGATGTTGAGAAGAACACCGACAATCACACCAAAGAAAGAGAAGACCAAAAGTTTGCATACATTCTTATGAGTTTGTTTTTTGCTCTCATGATTGTGTATTCTTTATTATTTTTTATATTTTAATAATATTTGTTATGTGATAACAAATAATAAATGTGATCTGAAATGTTTGTTGAGACGTCAAATTATATAGAAATGTCTAACCTAAGTATTGAAAAACAAAGGACTATTTGAATTCAATATCAATTAATCTTTAAACCAGGTAGAAGACAAATTATTTGAATATATTGAAACTCATTATATCCTCTTTATAATATGAAATATAAAAACAAAACACTTTTTTATTTATTTTAACTTATCAAAAGTCATCATATTGCTAGAAAAAAAAGAGGATAAATACGGTACGTTATAGGGACTCTTAACGAAACCAAGAGTGAAGGTGTAAAATGAGAATATAGTGTATTAACAAAAAATTGTTTCTTCATGTGCTATTACCATATATGATGTGGCTCCAAGAAATATTCATTCCTTTACAAATAATATTCATGTGCTATTACCATATATGGATGTGGCTTCAAGAAATCTTCATTCCTTTATATTAATATAGAAATAATATAGGATTAAATATGTTTATGTCCATGACTTGCAGTGAAAATTAAAGTTAGTTTCTGTTGAAATTTTGGACTAATTTAGTCTCTCAATATTAGAAATTCGTGAATTTAATACTTTTAACCAAATTTTGAAGTTTATTTGACATTTTCAACGTATTTTATGATAGTAGTTGAACTATTTACAATGTTTCACACATTTATATTTCAATGTTAGTTGGAAAACACGTTTAAAACGTTAGATAAACTTAATAAAATTTAGTTAAAATGACTAAATTCACGTATTTATAATTATGAATGACTAAATTGGTTCAAAGTTTAAAAGGGGCACTGATTCTAATTCTTACTATAAGAAAAGAGACTAAAAACATATTTAACTCAATGATATATTTTAGTAGGATGAAGTATATATTTATTTTTTTATTTTTCTTTGGGTTAATTTATTTTAAAAAATTCAATTTAATTTTATGTTTTAAAAGTGTTCAAATGATCATTTCTGATTTGTAAATTGTGTTTTGATTAGGGATGACAACTGGTCGGGTTGAGCACAGATAGTGCCTACCCGCAACCCGATTCGCAAAAAAAATATCCACCCGCTACCTGTCCATTTACTCGCTAGGTACTCGTTTAAAAAATATCGGCAGATTTTTTTAAAATCCACAAATACCCATGGATACTCACATACCCGCAAATATTTAAAAAAAAAATTATAATTTTTTAAATAAAATTTAAATAAAAATATAAACAAATAAAATATAAATTAAATTTTAATTTTAATTAAATCTAACCTAATAAAATATAAATTTATTTTTATTTTTATTTTTTTCGGGTAACGAATATCTGTAGAGACGAATAGTATGATACCCGCATTCGACTTGTTTATAAGCAAATATTAAAATATCTGTTATCCACTAGTACTAATCATTTGTCTGTTCCAAATTTTTTTATACGCAAATATACCCACGAGTGCGGATATATTTGTCATCCTAGTTTTGGTGGGGTTTGATATATATTACAAAAATTAGTTACGCATTTATTAGTCACTCTTTTATACCCTAAATTCGTCCTAGTAAATTTGTTTCATTGCCGACCTCTGAATTTATCCATCCTTTTCCCTATCATGAGTTGATAAAGATTCCACTAATGTATCAATAGAATATGAATTGGATTTTCACTACCATCACAAAGTTTTTCAATGATAGATTTTATTACTAGTGATTATATTAAGTCTTAAAATGAACGTAGAATGAATTATTAACGTTATTTATATCAAATACTGACAGAATTAGTCAAAAGAATCAACGTAAAATTAAAAAAGAAGAAGATAAAAATCAATTGTAAGAAAATATTCTGGAATTTTAAATAAATATAAGTAGGAGTATAGTTTTTATTATAAATTATTTCTCTATCGAAAGCATGGAAGGAACGTTGAAACAAGTAATGACAACAAATTTTGTAATAATAAAAGAGACAATTAATTGAATAATATTTTCTGACAGATTTGGTGATGAGGACAATTGTTTATTCCAAATTAAGTAATTAAGAAACTTACTTTTGAATAAACAAATTACTAATTAGTGTCACTAATGACCCATTAAACCATAATGAAACAAGAATTGCCATATCTGACTCGTTTTTTTTTTCTTCTTTTCATGTTTTGAATGTGCAATCCATAAAATAATCCTTCAGTTGCATGTCGTAAGCAAACATTGTTCTTAATTAAACAAAAAACTATCCACTTATTTGGATGCATTGTAGTATCACATTGACTTTCATATATGTTGTATTATTATTTCATTGAACAAAATATATTTTTTTGTTCTTAAAGTAAATTTGTTGAATCAAAATATGAGATTAACTTTTACTAGTCATGTGTATTTCCCATATTACATGAATATTTTAAAATACTTAAAACTAAAATATGTAAGAAAAATATTTTACTAACAATAAAAATAGTAATTATAACATATAACGTGTATGGAATTCTTAACTCTAAATTAGATTAAAAACTATTTTAGTTGATGAAATATTGCTTTAATGACGATTTATGAACATTTCACTACATTCCATATTGATTGAAAAAAAATCCGCTATTAATAGAAATAGTTAAAGAAATCATTTTGCTCAACTAGTCAATTAAAAAAAAATGCTACTTTGATGTGATATATAGGTTCATACATTTGTCTTATAAATAACATATGAAACATATTATCAATTAATAAGAAAATAAATTGTCTTATTTAAAAAAAATTGAAGTACAATTTATAATACAAAAATGAATTGGAAAATAACTTGTGATTGTAGATACATTACAAACTTAATGTGAATATCTTTTGTAGGTGATATTAATAGTTTAAGTAGGTCAAATCACAAATAAATTATGATATTTAGACCGTTATACCATTATATAAAAATAATTAAATGCCTATAGTTTTTATCTTAGTGATAATGATTGTTCTCACGATTGATATGAGACTCAAAATTATTGGTTTGATTTCCAATAAAACAATTGTTTAAAAGATATTTAAATCTTTCAATGAAATTCAAATCAATATTTATTTTATGTTGTAAAAGACTAAATCCTTTCTCTTGATACAATTTTTTTTTTGGCATATACCATAAATGTTGAGGATGAATATGAATGAGTAAAGTTACAACTTTTAAAGGACAACCAATAGATGATTGATCATGCACCAGAATCTAATCTTTGACTTGAAACAATGTTGAATCTCATACACTCAACTATGTCCTCTCAAGTGATAGAGGAACAGTTACTTATCCACTCACCATATACAGAAAAAAAGCACTTGTGGACCAACATTCCTTTCTTATTGAAGAAAGATTCCTATCCATTTTTATCTGCAAAGTTACATTTGATTCACCACCTTAATCTCCGTATCTCGCTCCAATGTCTTTATCTCTTCTGCAACACTCAACAAGGTCAAGTCCACTCCTTCCGGAATGAGATTCCTACACAAAGTTTCTTACCATATATATATATTTCGGTATATCCAATAAGCTCCACATCGCTTAAGAGTCGAGGTCAAACGAAATTTAAATACTCCTACCTCCTTCTACCCTCTTATATGTCTTTTAAAAACAAAATCGTAACAGAGTTCAAACGCTATAAAGCGGACAATGCCTCAGAAATGCACAGAAATGCACAGCTAATGATAGTAACTAACATCTAATATTTGCAGATAAAATAAAAACATAATTTGATTTAGACTTTTTTGGATATGCCCTGCACATAAAATTTAGACTTCCTATAATTGTTGTATTCTCAGAGTTAGGGCATCCCCAACTACCTTTGATGCCTGCATAATAAACAATACATGGTTGACAAAAAAACTGAAGAACACTGCAAAAGAAAATGAATAACTGTCAAGTTTTTGCTTTGACAATATCAAAGCCCTTGTTTAATTCAAATGTTTTTGGATTTGAATTTTTGCCTGGTAGTTCTTGAAATATCATTTATAAATTTATGAATGCCACAACTAGTCACTGTTAGGACTAGTAGAATATGGTGATTTTGGATATGCATAAACCCATGATTTTTCTTTGATCTTTTCATAAAGTAAATTAATTAAAAGGCAGATTTTGATGGAAAGCTATTTTATTTCATCCACAATGATACAACTACGAGACAAAAAAATTACTAGTTACACAGCAACATACGAAGATTATCTTAATTTTTTTATGCCAGTATCTTCTTTAATTATCTTGCATAAATTTTCTCTTACATAATTTGTCTTATTGTAACAAGACAAAAAACAATAATAAATTTGTAACTAACCTCACCTTGATAAAAATCTAGCACCATGTTGTTATTTTCTTAACCCCAACATGTTATTTTCTCAGTACAAAATAGTAAAAGATGTGTCAATAATATCATAGAAAAAGACAAGTACCTAGGGACCATCTTTTTTGGCAACTGGCATTTGGTCCAACAACAAAAAATTGTTATATTTATTTTTTTTAGAAAAAAAATTATTTGACACAATAACTGTTTCACAGTTTATTATAGGAATAAAATGGTTCTAATAAAAGTGGATTTTTGTATTTATAAAGAAAAAAATAAAATGAATGGTAGTGTGAAGAGTAAAAACTATGTTGATGTGAAAGTATCATTATTTTCTTTTTAACACTGTTTATTCAACATTCAATTATCTTTTCTCTCAACAAGCAAGTGGCATATCCATAGTAAAATTTTCATTTTGTTACATATTCTTATATTCTCCACCTTGTGCAGTTTTACTCAACCATCGTTATCTATTGTTTAGTTTTTTCAACTCTCTTCATTCTTCTCATCATTACAAAGTTCCAAACTTTATCACTCTGTACACCCAGTTTTCAAGGAAAAACATCCTTGTGAAAATGTCAGAATCCAAGGAAGAAAATTCTGACCTTCTTCCCAAGTCAAAGCCACAGGAGGAACATGGGTTTTCCATGGATTTTGACATTGGCTTTGAAAGTCTATGGCCCTTGGATCATATATCTTTGATCTCCAATCCCATGTCTCCTTTTCTCTTATCCACTATCTCTGAACAACCTTTTTCTCCTGTCTGGGCTTTTTCTGATGTTGAAGATGAGAGACAAATCAGAATTGCAACTGCAGGTATCATTCTTTGTTTGCCACAGTTTCCTATTTTGTCATGTTTTTTTTGTTTTGGTTTGTTTAAGTTTGGATTTTGAATTGGATTTTGGAGTTTTCTTCAACTTTCATGACTTGATTCATTTCAAGTTGACTCTAACTTGATAACAGCCACTGAACTTGCTTCAATTGATTGTGAAATTTAAGATTTAGAATTGTATTTTTCAACAGTTTTTCTTTGGAGTTTCTTTCTCTATTTCCCTTGCCGTTCGTGAGGCTCTATTTCATAGATGATAAAGTAGCATTTCCAAATCTAAAGATGAAATTTCTTTTCATCTCCATCTTATAAATTGAACAGTTAAATTTTAAGGCTTCATTATGTGCACTCATTTCCTTATTCTTTTGTCAACAATTCCAACTTTCTTGGGATGTTGACTATGGCATGTGTATGTAAGATGAGTTTATGGCTTTTGTAGTTATGTATAATATAAACACAGAAATGCTGGATATAACATGAAATTGAGCTCAAAAATGTCATCAGCATAATTGTACAAATTTTCATAGACTGTTCCAGTGACACCTGAGCCTAAAAGTAAATCTCAATGTAGTTATTTCTAAATGTAGAAGTACTAGATATAATAATATTGAGCCAAGAATAAGTTTTCATAGTTCATTCATTCCAAAGACATCTATGCTAAACATGAACGCTATAGTTTTCTATGGACCTGCAGTTGTTGTTCTGACTGAAGCTACTACTTTCAGGTAACACAAAAGCAGTAACTGAAAATCCGGTTGAAAATTATGACACCAAGAAAACTGTGTCACCATCTCCTGTAACTGTGCCACCTTCAGAAAACCCAGATGGCTATTGTCTAATCAAGGAAAGAATGACACAAGCACTTCGCCACTTCAAAGAGTTGACTGAACAGAATGTTCTTGCTCAGGTTTGGGCACCTGTGAGGAATGGAAACCGGTATGCACTCACAACTTCAGGCCAACCATTTGTTCTTGATCCACATAGTAATGGACTTTATCAGTATAGAACAGTGTCTCTGAGGTATATGTTTTCTGTGGATGGAGAGAATGATGAAATACTGGGACTTCCCGGTAGAGTTTTTCAGCAAAAAATTCCAGAATGGACTCCAAATGTTCAGTACTATTCTAGCAAAGAGTATCAGCGCCTAAACCATGCACAACATTACAATGTTCGTGGAACCTTGGCTCTACCTGTGTTTGAACCTGCAGGGCAGTCATGTGTAGCTGTACTGGAGTTGATAATGACTTCACCGAAGATTAACTATGCTCCTGAGGTTGACAAAATCTGCAAAGCCCTTGAGGTTGGATTTCTTTTGCACTGTACTATTTATTATAGGAGAAAACTTGAAGGGTTAAATGTGCTTTTAAATTTTAGTCCCAAAACTTCGATGCAAAATTGGAATTTGTTCATATCTCAAACTTTGATACATTTTGGTTCCCAAACTTTAAAAATGAATGGATGTAGTTCTTTTAACCCAACATGGTAAAGTTTTTAGGCTTAATAAATGGTGTTCCAAGTTGAGGTTTGAGCTGAAACATGTCAAATGCGGTAAACAATTCAAACGTCATCCTGAAAAAGGAATTAACACAATTAGATTAGGAGGACTATATCTATTATTTTTAAAGTTTGGGAACAAAATTGTGTTAAAGTTTGAGAAAAGGAAAATTTTCAATTTTGCGTTAAGTTTAGGGACTAAAAACATACTTAACCAAAATTTTAATACGATACTCTAGGTGTTATTTTCACTATATGAAATTTCAATTCTGGTTGAATAACATTGAAACAAACAACACTTAGAGTATTGTATCTAAGTTTTGTTCTTCATTATAACTTATAATTGCATGTTTTGCTCATGCTAGATTCGTTCCCTAGTGTTACTTTTTGAGGGTTATTATCACATGATAATTGTAAGTTTAACTTCACTTCTAAAGCATGAATATATAATTCTTAATTCAATTCTGCAGTGTCACAATGTTCCATTAGTGATGTCATGTGACCCTGTTGTTTGCAGTGTCGGAATTGATTAATATGTTCTTAAAAATTCCTGAGTCACCTGCTGTCAGTTTCTTTGCAGGCAGTTAATTTAAGGAGTTCAGAAATTTCGGAGCATCCATACAATCAGGTCGTTTTCTACTATCATGCATGATGCTTCCCTTGTCTTGTTTATTTTCTCCAAAGATATATATACATATGTATATATATGTATGTATATACATGTATATGCGTATGTTGTTCTGTGACTTCTATCTTACCCCTCTGTTATCACAGATATAACTTGGCAATTCTTTTAAACCAGATTTGTAATGAAGATCGCCAGCACGCATTAGCCGAGATTTTGGAGATACTGACAGTTGTGTGTGAGACTCATAGTTTGCCTCTAGCACAAACATGGGTTCCATGTAAGCATCGGAGTGTCTTGGCACATGGTGGTGGTCATAAGAAAAGTTGCTCAAGTTTTGATGGTTGTTGCATGGGGCAAGTATGCATGTCTATAACTGAGGTAGCATTCTATGTCATAGATGCTCATACATGGGGTTTCCATGAGGCTTGTGTTGAGCATCACTTACAACAAGGTCAAGGGGTAGCTGGGAGGGCCTTTTTGTCTCACAACATGTGCTTCTGTGGGAACATTACTCAATTCTGCAAAACTGAATATCCATTAGTACATTATGCTCTCATGTTTGGTTTAAACAGCTCTTTTGCAGTATGCTTACAAAGCTCTCACACAGGAAATGATGAATATGTGCTAGAGTTTTTTCTTCCTCCAAGGGTCACAGATTTTAATGAACAAAAGAGCTTGTTGGGGTCAATATTGGCCACAATGAAGCCACATTTTCAGAGTCTTAAGATTGCTGCTGGTGTTGAACTTGAGCAGAATTGTTCCATTGAAATTATAGAAGCAAGAAAAGAAAGAGTTCATTTGTGGTTTGAATCAATTCCAATTACTCAATCTTCTAAGTCCTCACCTAGACATGCCTCACCAAATATGGGGGAGAGGCTGCCACTGGAGCCATCTGAGCAGCAAATAACAACAGACTTTGATGACCTAAATGATGGAAGGAATCTTGGTGACAATACAGGTGGCCACATTGATCAGAACACTTCCTTGGAACCCAGAAGCAAAAAGAAACCCTCAGAGAGAAAACGTGGAAAAGCTGAGAAATCTATTAGTCTTGATGTTTTGCAACATTACTTCACTGGAAGCCTTAAGGATGCTGCAAAGAGCCTTGGTGGTATGTTTCATTCTCTGATTTAGCAGTTAAACGAAATACTTTTGTGTCTCTGCTAAGATACAATTTTGCTCTACAGCAATGAAGAGCTCATGAAATATAGTAGTTATATGGCAACAATTCTTCTCTTACAATATCTAAGTTTTCTTGCTACTTTCTAGAAACACAAAGTTACATACAAAATACTTAATCATCAAAAACACAAAAAAAGTGGTCATTGTTTATTGCTAGTAGCTTTCATTTTTACTAGTAGCAGCTCAAACATGAAATTCTTAGATATATTATTGATGTGCATGCAGTTTGCCCTACCACAATGAAACGCATCTGTAGGCAACATGGGATATCGCGTTGGCCATCTCGAAAGATCAAAAAGGTTAACCGTTCCCTATCCAAGCTAAAGTGTGTTATTGAATCAGTCCATGGTGCTGAAGGTGCATTTGGTTTGAACTCTCTAAGTACTGGTTCACTTCCCATTGCTGCTGGTTCCTTTTCTGAGCCCTCCACTTCAAACAAGTTCAACCGCCAAACCTCATTGACCATTAGGCCATCAGAACCTAAGATCAATGGAAATGATTTTGATAATTCTAGAGCACCAGAATCAAACAGACAAACTGGGGTGGAAGGTCACTTCCTAAGTACAAGGACACAAAATCCTGAGAAAGTGATGAATGAAAAAGTTGTGGTGGCCATTCAGGAGATTGGCACTAAAGGCACAACCAGGTTTAGAACTGGCAGTGGCTCAAGTGAAGAAAGTGCAAATCCTTCTCCCCATGGTTCATGCCAAGGTAGTCCCCCAAATGAAATGTCCCCTCCAAAAGATATATTTGTAACAGGCATCAGTGAGCAATGTCTTGTTTTAAGGGGATCACTGGGGTCAACACTGCACTCAACTAGTACACCAAACCATGCAACTGCATACCCTATGCCTAACTTCGTGGAAACCACAGAACCTCAAGAACCATTTGGAGGACAACTACTTGAGGGTGTTGGTAGTTCTAAGGACTTGAGGAATCTGTGTCCTTCAGCCGATGCTGTTTTGGAGGATCAGGTTCCAGAACCTTGCAGGATGAATCCTCAATGTTCTGACTTGGGTCCTCTGCAACACATGGATACTGTCAATAATAATAACATGACACCTTTTGCAGTCAGGAAAGAGGTGAAGATTGTGACCATTAAGGCAACTTACAAAGAAGATATCATAAGGTTTAAGATCTCTTTGAACTGTGGCATTGTGGAATTGAAAGAAGAAATTGCCAAAAGGCTGAAACTAGAGGAGGGAACATTTGATATCAAGTATCTGGATGATGATCATGAATGGGTTTTGATAGCCTGTGATGCAGACCTGCAGGAGTGCATGGACATCTCAAGATCATCAGGCAGCAACATAATCAGGCTTGTGGTGCATGATATTCTGCCCATTCTTGGAAGCTCTTGTGAGAGCTCAGGAGATTGGAAAGGTTGTATATAGTTTGGTTTGTACTTAGCTATTCAGAATCTATAGTTGTAAGGGATAGGGTTTCTCATAAAAAAAAATATGGTTTTAGATTTGTGCATAAAGCAAAAAACGTAACGTTGGATTTAAGCACTTCAAGTTTCAACAATCACTATCTTCCAGTATTAGTTGATTATCAGCCACAGAAAGAAATGGAAAAAAAAAAAAAAAGAAGTTTCGATTCATTTGTGGCACACTTGACGTGGTTTGACAGTTTTCTTTTTTTTTTTTAACAAAATTTACTTTTCAACATATATCAAATTTTTTTATTTCTTTCTAAGTCACACCAAATTTTTCTTTTTATCCATCGTGGTTGTTAAAAGTTTGTTAATAAAATTTTGTTAAAATTAATTTTCCCTGATTTTAACATTGAACTGTTTTGTTTATGACACTTAAAAGTTGTAAATAATGTTATTTTACTGCTAAAATGTGTAACTCAGCATCAATTTAACAAATTTTTAGGACAAAATGATTGTTACCTTGAAATTCTTTTGACATCAATCTGAGTTCTTGAAGTCAACTCAATTGGACTATTTTTCACCGGTGTTACCCTTCTCTTTCTTTTATGTTAAAAAGGTTCAATTTGCATTTATAATAGTACAGTTACAATAAAAAATCATGTTCAATACGACTTTCACAATGATTATTATAAAATTAATGAAAAAAAAGTCGTTCATAGCAACTTGCAATTAAATCAGGGCAAAAGCCAATTATACTGTCATTGTTCACACTATTTATTCAATTTAATGGGTAAACGGCATTGCATTTGGCTGAACAGCAAGTGTCTTAATTCAGTCCAACAAAAGTTATTTCCACAAACTAATTCAAAGCAGCAAAAATTTTCAGCAAGTGCTTGTAAATCAAAGTTCAGCACAAACGTAGAGACAGATGTGATTAAGCTCTAATTTTGTTCAGTGATATTAGCCACAAATTAACAAGGACAATTTTGTTCATTTTGTCAGTCTAATTTCACGTTAGTGTGAAAACCGAATGTGACAAATGAATAACCTAACAATATCCGAAGCCTACACATGAGCAACAAATTACATTTCCTTTTCTATAATTGTACAAAGGTCAAACACACTTGAAAAGTATCTATCTGCAGAGAAGTTCACACCCACCAGAAACAGCGATGGTCGGCGTAAATCAGAGATACAAAGACGAAAATGATTTGGCGTGATTTCAGCAAGGGGCCCTGGGAATCTTGTGTCAAATGGCTACCTAAATGAACCAGTTTGTAACTGTCCCAGCATTGCTACTCAGACATATTTAGTCTTGAATCCTTGCGCATTCACCGAGCAATTTTGTGTTCTCTATCTTATCAGAAAAACAGCTCTAGATTGTTGTGTCAGAAAATAGGGCAAGGAAAGAAATCCATGATCAGCCATTCCACTAGTCCAACCAAATCTAAAGCAAATAAAATTGTGAATAGAGATAGTCACGAATTTTATAGTAATCTTCACACAGAGGACCTTCAATAACAATTTGCTGAGCACCAGAACCACCACCCTATAAGAATAAAGAAAAAATCATCTTAACAGATCAGAATCATGACCCAACAACTGAATAAACTCGTCTATATTAAAAATTACCAGTTTTCTAAGATTACAGAAATAACAGATGTTCAGAAGAAGCACTTACCTTCTGAGTTGCATCCCCAACTTTCCGAAGAGTTACGTATTCACCACAACGTAAAGCCCCACCAGCAAACTCCACCTATGAAGTTACTTGAGTTAGGATACATATTTTCATAGTCAGTGTTCTCTAATTTTCTTTTACTCGGATTTCAGTTAAAGAACACAGTAAACGACATTTTCAATAACTTTAATTGGCTGATCATGAAATAGAAATCACTTCATGTGCCAATCGAAAATCAGAGGAACCGGAAACTAAAACTGAACAAGTACCTGAACACCCTTGCCGGAGAGAAACTGTTTGATATCTGCCAATTTCAAATCACCAACAAGAACAGACTTATGCGGAGGAGCTGCTTCAGAAACAGGGAGCAGAGAAAGCGTGTCGCTTTCTGTCTTCCCTACTACAGCATCTACCCAAGCTACTTCATAATCTCCCAGCTGCAGTTGAATTCATTTTCATTATTCAAAATAATGAATTCCAACATTGTGGAAAAAGGTTGGTTGTAGATATTCAACATGATATACTTTTACCTTTTTGAAGAGTACATTACTCATTAGCTTCTCAGATAGTTGAACCTATACCCAGAAAAGCACATGATTAATTTTGACATCGTGTAAAGCTATTTTGGGAATGTATGAAACTTGACATCATTGTACCTTGTAAGCACATAAATCAGAGGTCACATCAATTGTCTCGTCAATTTGGGGAGCATAAACGTGAGGGCAAACATGCTTGAGGCAGTGCTGCTTCAGATGCTCTGTAGCTTCTGCTGATCCATGCACCAAAACCTTTTGGAAAAATCAAGTATTCATCATCATGCATGACAATAAACCAAGTAAATGATAATAATGATAGTATCATTAGTTCATCGCTTCAACCAATATCATGTGCCAGTGAGCTAGACCATAATAGCTAAAATGTTAAATAGTAATACTTGGGAAGTTGGGAGGCAATCAGAATAATACATGCACAGATTTGTTGCATGTCTCGTGATATACAGTTCCTTATTCCTAGTTTAGCCATTGATTGTTCAAGATAATTCTCAGTTAAGTAGGTATTCAACTTTTAATTTCGAGTAAACAGTCTGTCAAATATTAGTCCATTAAATTTTTAGCGAACATAATTAGTCCGTCAAGTAAACTAATTTGACAAGCACAAATAGATATAAGGGAATTAGTTGTCCCCTTGTTCCCAAATGTTAAATTTATGCAACAAAACTTGACATTCGTGAGGGATTAATATGTATCACAGACATTTTTTACAGGGATTAATTTCAAGGGACTTTAATAACACTTAAGGACCATAGTACGAGTTAATATTACTCAAGGGAAGATTGTTCCACCAAGGCAACAGAATCTTTCTGGGCAATTTGATATAGGCCTAAATCCACTTTTGATTTCTATATTTTGGCAAATGTCTTATTTTGGTTCCTATAAAGTTTTAATTGCAAATTTGGTAATCGAATTTTGCAAATTAAGCAATTTTAGTCCACTGTTAATATTTCATCCTGCTTACAAAAAATGCTACATGTTTATAAGTGATAATAGTCAATTACTCATTTACGTAAGATATTAACATTAAGGTTTGACAATTAACTTTAACTTTAAATACATATTAATCTGACATATATGTTAACATATTTTCTTAACAGTTGAATGATACAGTAGTTGAATTGCTTAATTTTGGAAAACTGGAGGACCAAATCTTCAATTATGACTTCATAGGGATCAAAACTGCACATTTGCGAAACTGACTAAAAGTAGATTTAAGCCTTTAGTTTACCAAATTAGGATTTTAGGTATATTTTAATATCTAGATTCTAGGGATAAATGTGTTTATGTGCAATTTTTAGTAACCATTAGGAAGAAGGGGAAAAAGAAAAATGTTAGAGAGAAATTGCATTTCCGAAGAAAATTCACCTGATTGGGAATTGGATAAATCAGGAGATAAAACTTGAGGTGGGACCATTGTGAAAAGGTTTTCTCTACTAGCTCGAGAAGAAAATAGAAAGGGAAAAAAACCAAACGAATAGTCCCTTATATTGTACAAGATATGAATATTTTAAGAAATAAGGGCTTCTTTATTGTTTGTTTTCAAAGTTGTCCAAATTCTTAGTATAGTTACCTTAAATGTATATTAGAAAATTAATCTTAATTGTTCTCTTGTAAATTGTTTTGCCATTCTGGGTGAAGAAATACACTCAAGCACATTCACGAAATTTCCCTCCACTTTTTCTCACATATTGTTACTATTTAAAAGTCGTCTTAATTGCAATCACCCCTAGCTTGCCTTAGCTGCAGCCTCTATTGGGGTTTGCCATGATTGCAGCCTCAATGATAGAGTTTAGACCCACATCAAATAGAGAGATATGACTTAAGTCGAACTTATAAAGCTAGGATCATCTTGACCTTACAAGTCAATTTTGTGGAATTAATATAGATCCTATGTTTGAATTCTTATGGTATTAAAGTCTATACAAGATCTATTGTTCCACTTGCATTTGACACACTTTTTGGCACAAGTGTGCTGGAAAGCTAGTTGCAGCCTCTTTGGAAAATGTCTTAATGGCAACTTGAAGGGTGGAGCTATTAATATCAGATAGTGCTCACCTTACAAGTTAGTTTTGCGGGTTGAATTAGACACTAAACAAAAATTCTAAGAGTTCCTATTAAAAGGTCTCTCATTGGCAAAAAAATATGGCTGAAATACCCCTTGTCTTGGGTAATCTTCCCTCATTGTGCTAGGTTTGATGGCTGATTAGGCCTAGCCCACCAAGTAAGCCTTGGGTTATTCAGCTTTCCAAACCATAAAAAGCCCGCCGAGTAAGCCTACAATATCAATATATTTTCCTGCACCTTTATCTACCCATTATAATACTATCCCGCTAAATCATAATTCCTTGCCACCACACAATTGTAGCCAGAAGATCAAAATGTTCCCTCACTTAAGATACCATAGTTTTTAAAGGTCGCAAAATAAACAACCTGGTTGAGGCAGTTCCCATTCCAAAAAAGACAAATCCAAATATAATTTACGAAAGATTTAATGATGTGCTTGGTTAACCGAAGAGCATTAAAGACATGCATACCAGCTTCAAGGGAGCCACATGAGATAGAATATTTTTAATGGATCTTCCATCTGAACGTCCTTCAAAATCCATGTAAACCAATAAACACTTAACTTGCACCTGGAAAAAAAAAATAATGTCAATACCTTACACCATTATATGTAGATTTGGCAGATTTAAGATTCACACAAGTAGAGTGATACATACTAGATATTCAAAGCATAAGAAATGCATCTGTCTGTACAACAATAACTAAAAGAAGCTTCCATGTAATGCTCCCTATCTGATCTGATGTGTTTAAATCCAAATTAAAGGAATGGATAACAAGAGCTGAAGAGCATGATAAAATTCAAAATGAACACAACAAAATTTTGTATGAAAAAAACCACGAATGTGGTTCCAACTCAATATTATGCTTGATTTCTTTGGGGATAAAAACATAAGATTCCTGAGACATAAATAGAAACAGAGACACACGCACGACTATGGAACAAATAACAGATATGAAGAAAATTCAGTTGTAGGATTACTATGACTACAGGAAAAACAGACATAATACCATCTTTTGTAAATCTCAAGAACTGATAGATGTAAAACATTTGTGAAAGTCGTAGAATTTAATAATATTCAAAGTGCAAAAGTGCTGATAAAAAAAAATTCAAAGTGCCAAAGTGGAAGGCAAAATTAAAAAAATTTAACCTGGTTCATCTATTCAATTTCTGAATACAACGGTAACATGTCCAAATTCAAATACAACGTAATAAATTTACTATTCATAAAAAGCAGAAACACTAAAAATAAGAAATAAATACTGCTACTTACAGTCCTTTCATCAGATACAACTTTTGATGGCTTTGTATCAAGTATCAAACTTGCAGCACCTTCATCAAGTTTTCCATTTATATCACCACCTCCCTGACAGAAAATAGGAAAAATGATAATCAAGTAATAGTATTAATAACATGTTGCAGCATAGATGCGAGCAAAACTCTCCATTCTTCTATATCAGAACTCATAAAATAGTAAATGAGTAAAAAATATTAGTTAGAAGTTGCATCTGTTACTCGCCATCCAAATGTCTATGAAAAAGAGAGTTAAAGACAGAAGCAACCAAACCAAATGCAAAATAGACCATAACATATTACTAAGCTTAAGATTCTTGTATCATAGTTTTTCCTTTATAAAGTCTCCTTATGCTTTGTGATCCATTAATGCAATTGACCTTATGTGTCGCAAGTCTGAACTTTGTACATACTTATATTCATTATATTCTACCCATTGAACCTTCTTTGTTCTAATTCAGAAAACAAACATGGCATAAACAGCAAGGTAGATTTTTTTAAAAATAAAAATTACAAGCTGAAACTGGGAAGTAGATGTTTTAAAAAAGAAACTCACGTGCATTGCAATCTGATTCATGTCTTCATCCTTAATTACATAATCATCTGGATTTATGACTTCACCAAAATCATCCCATTCTGATGTATTCTCATAACAGGGAAACATTGGAGCAACACTCGTGGAAGGGGGAACAAATCCATCAATAAATATATCCCGGTATCCTCCACCTCGTGGACCAGCCACTGCAAGTACAAATCAAATTAGCGAAGGAAGTTTAAACAATTGTAGAAACTTAAAAAACATTACAAAAAATTTCCAAAAAAATTCAAAATATGCATAATAACAGACAAATTCAATATATGCAGAAAGTAAATATGCCATAACATGATTTATATTAAATACAGATTAAATTAAATAGCAGTCACATTAGAAAGTTCATAAAATGATGAATAATGTTCCAAAGACAATTCAACATCATGTTATTTGTTGAAATGGTAGTCTTTTATTTTAAAACTCTTAATGTTCAGTACACATTAAGACACACACAACCAATTGAAGACAAAAAGTTCAGTTCTATAATCATTGAAAATTTCAAATATATAAAACACAACTCTGAATGAGGAAGTTAAGTAGAAGAGGTACTTATTACAGAAATCTGAAATGGACAATTTTGTTTGTCCAATTACATTTCACAAGAGAACAGTGCCAAATTTATATTTTATACTTAAAATGAAAAAAATATGAACGTTTCATAAGAATAGCTCCAAAATAATTTATACTACACATACCTTCTGGTGGTACATGATTATTGCCAGAATCAATGACCATTGGATCACTATTATTATTATCAGACCCATGAGATGTTTTCAATTCTTCCTCTTTCATAAGACTGGCTTTTAAAGCTTCTTTTTTTATTCGATCTTGCTCTTCTTCGTAAGCAATTAGCTCTTCCCCAACCAAAGGAACACGCTTGGACACAACAACTTTGACAGCTTTTGGTGGTGGATCAGCTTGGAGCATACGAGCTAGTGTGGCAAACTACATATCCAAACACATGAGAATCAGTTGAAACGAATAATAGCTATCATCAGTTTTAAGCTGTTAAAGAAAACACATGACAGGAAATATTACATGACTAACTGCTCCATTCTCGTTGCTTAAACAAGAGAAAACATCATTACCACAAATATAAAGCATTCTTTTAATAAAGATAAATCTTCAACAGTATTCTGTAAGGCTAGTAGGAGAGAAAATACAACATCCTAAGCTAGAATTTAAATACACGACAGCAATACATGACAAAAGATGGAAAATTAGCAGTATTTGCATTTGTGCATGTGTTGTTGAAAATATTATGCAAGATGGAAACAAAATGATTGGTGAGAAGATTGTAAGGGCGGAAACCAGGATTGTATCATCTTGAATGCAACAGTGAAAAGATATATCCCCACGGATACAAAGAAAGGTTGCTTTCATTACACCTTTTACAGCCAAGAAGACAACAAAGAGAAATCAACGTATATTACAAATGGGTAAGCAATAAACTCAAGCACTCTCCCAACAACCAACATAAGAAACCCCATTAAAAAGTTTGAATTAGATGCTGTTTTCACAGCAAAAAAATCCATGCACATGTCAGATTACTTTTAGAACCAACTTACGAACATTATTACTTTATTTATTCACAGGGAACAGTGTCAAGGTAGGTCATCAGTAAATGCAAAAAAGAATACTTTGTAGAGCATTAAAGTAACTAGCAACAGCAAACATAATCATAACTTTTCTGACTTATCTAATCTTTGGTGCCTTGGGAAAAGCTAAAACAATATTCATATTGAAAATTAAAATACAAATGCAACTGTGGCATCAACACTTACAAGCTGTTAATAGATTTGCAGATAAACTTAGAGAAACATGCTACAATTTATGGTGATTCTCATGAATACAGAAACACAAAGGAAAAAAATTCTCAGTATATACCTGGCCTCTTTCAGTAAAAAGCATAAGATTTTTCGAATCATTGGCCCACTCAACAAATATATCATGAGAAAAGCCTGCTTCCAAACTTGCCATGGATGCTAGAACCACCTATGAAAGGTATACATGTCAGAGTCAGTAAGGAAGTTGATCTGACGAAAAATAAGTATACAAATTATTCAACCTTTGGACCCTCTGGAGCATTCTCAAGGTCAGTCTTGTTAATCAGAAGGGTAACATACCTACAGGTACAAGAATTGCAATCTAGTTTTAGACACAAGATAATAGCAATCATAACAACATATTAATGATTTGTTTGATATCCTTAAACTGAGGTTATCAAAGCCACTTTTCACTTATTATTGAAGAAATCATTTGCTTGATATAATAGATATCTCAAGAAACTCATAGTAATCATAGGTTTAATATGCCATGCACTAATTAGGTGTTAAAAGTATTCCTAAAGACAGCATAAAATTAAACTTTGACAAAAGAATATCTTACTTCAACTATAAGTGAAAGATGAGGTCACTTACTTCAGAAGAAAAATATTTTCACGAGTTTTTTCAAAAGACTTTGCTATGGAATCACTCATCCACTCAAGGAAACTCTTCACGTAATCAATTGTGCTGGAAGCAACATATGTAAGAAAGTATATAGGGTAGTTCAAGTTTTCATCAGACCAATACTGCACGAACAAAGATCTGAGATATTAATTCAGACATAACACCATAAGGGAAAAAAAAGGGAGAAAGAGAGTAGAAGCACATGTCTCGTACTGACCGATTCCAACAACAGAATAAGTTCCAACACTCGTCCAGCAGTGTCAACAGGTAGTAATACATTGCCACCTGCTCTTAGAGTCTTCTTTAAGATATCTATATAGACAACAAGATATATGATCATCAGAAATTTAGAAAAGCCAAAGCATATATGAATCCTAAACAATTTTTTTCATTTCTTGGTCAAGATTAAAAGTACATGCTTGCCTCATAAGTGAATGTACCAGACATAAAATATTACAGCTTACTCTTAATGGCTATTGCGAAAACAAACAAAAAATGGAAAAACCCTGCTTAGCTCAGTCACATTGCAGAAGTTACAGGATTAAAAAGATGGTTACCTCCAAATTCTTTGTCCTTTTGCCGTCTGTAAGGCTGATTGTTCAAAGCATTGTAAGCATCAGTTATTAGAACAGCAGGCCGCACAAAAGAACCAAGAGCAGTTCCATTCAAATGCCTAGAAAAAAAATATATTGATGAGAAGATTCCTTGTTGCTCTCTAAAGGTATAAAAGATAAAATTGAACCATGAGTAATTTACCTTTCTTTCCTATGATTAAAATCAACAGCATATATTACATCCTCACCATCCTTTGTAATTTTCCAAACAGTACCTCCCAAAAGATGTCCAGCAACATGAGGCGCAATCACAATTCCTTCTCCTTTGCCTAAAAGAAGTTAAAAATTAAAATGCCATTAAAGATAACACAACCCAAATGAGGGAATATTAAGTACAGAAACATCAAGGCATATCAGAATCAGAGAGGAACTCTAAAAAAGATTAAACAATACTGGTCGAGAAGGTTATATGCAAGGTTTGGGAGACTGTACAGATTTCTTTCAAGTGTGGACAACTTTTTGTCTC
Organism: Vigna unguiculata; assembly: GCF_037176805.1. NCBI lineage: Eukaryota > Viridiplantae > Streptophyta > Magnoliopsida > Fabales > Fabaceae > Vigna > Vigna unguiculata. The sequence goes on along the minus strand of NC_140795.1, from coordinate 43,855,417 downwards.
ACACCAAAAGCTTTATTTTTATGAATTGATAATGCATGCTTTAATTTCACATCACTAATTAATGTACACTTTTATATCATAACTTCTACAGCACGGACAAATATTTCACACGGTGAAAATAAGTAAACTGTTACTACAAAAAAACGTATTAACTTCTGAAAATAAAATTTTAAACTAATCTCATACTTTGAATTAGTGGATTCACATTATTACTAAATTTAGGGCAATTCAAAGCTCCAAAACATTTGAAAATAAGGTGTATTCACAGATAAACTAAACTTTCAAATCAATTTTTTCTAGTTAATAAAAATCTTCCATTGCTCATGCAAATAATTCTAGACACTAGAGACCGGAAACATGTGAAGTTGTTATCATTCAGGCCTCTTCTATTTGCCAAATAACCATGAAAGGTCACATAAAAATATTTTTTCACTGTATAGCATGACAAACATAAAAAATTAGGTGAAAACCTTCAGCATTGACCATTGATCCTTTAAAAGGCTATACTATGTGACTTAAACTTTGGCCATTTAGCCCCACTAAATATTTCAACATGAGGCAAATATATCTTTTTAACTTGGCTCAAAACAAAGCGATTTTCATATTTGACTCCTTTGTGAGAAATATCCTTAGCTTCAAGAGACCTGTTGCCAAGACAAAGGTTTCCAGTTTGGAGGAAACTTTGGATTTCCTAATGATCTTTAATTTCATGCAATAAATAAAGGTATGAATGGGATTATGATCCAGATACTAACCTATATTATATACAAATAGAATGGTGGAGTGGAAGAAGAGAAACAAAATACATGCCACCACTTCAATGCATGACATGCTAACAAAAGTTGAAACACCTACCTGACAGATGATGATTCTGAGAATATGTTAGCCTCGTTACACTCTGGAAAGCAGAATCAATATCATCCAGTGTGAACAGATCGAACTCCGACACTTGCTACAAAAGAGCAGAATATTTTAATATAACCATCCAGCTATGAAACACACACATTTTCCAAATTCTATCTAGTGATTAAAAAGACAAGTGAACATATAAGAATATGAGAGATCCAACATCCTACAAACCAAGAAGCACAAAAAATCTTCTTCTCAACAGCAAAACCAGACAAACCAGTGCGTAATTTCACCTTTCTTGAGAGGTACTGGTCATACATAGTGAGAAGGCCTAATCTGTAGACAGGCTCAGTTGAATAAACAGGGGCAGAGAGTCCAAGCTGCTTCATGGCATATGGGAGGGCACCAAGGTGAAGTGTATCAGCATGTGAAAGCAAGACAGCATCAATGGTTGATGCTACCCTACATGCCAGTCATAAAACCTCAATAAGAAATCAAAGGTAACAAAACAAACACGCCCAAAAGGGAAAAAAAACACAAATTTCATTGTCATTCAAATACAATCCCACAAAAAAAAAAAAAGTTTTCTCCTTTCTTATTCAAAACTCTAGTTCCCCGACAACAAACAAGGTATAAAGGAAAATAACTCGTAAAAATCAATACTATGGAGTTGAAATTCATATCATGTTAGGAAGCAAAGAAGGCAGACGGATTGAAACAAAGATACCCACATAAAAAGTATTCAATCTTATTCGCCACAAACATGCCTAAAACACAATTCCATTGTCATTCATAATCACAACCCCACCCCACATAAAAAAAAAAAAAAAAAACATTATTCTTCTTCTTTCTGGTTCTAGTGCCTCTCAACATGAAAAAAAAAAAATTGAAGCAGTGAGAGAAAGAAAAAGACCTGGACAGGGGTTGAAGGAGGGAGGGGTCAAAGTGGTCGTTCCAGCCACAGTCGACGAGGAAGTTGAAGCCATCAATGGAGACCAAATACGAGAGAGGGTTCTCATTGTACACTCCACACAGTGGCGTTACCTGCACTGATGTTCCCATTTTCCTCTCTCAACTTCGTCCTCACACACACACACACAAACCCTTTCGTGTCTCAAACCAGAAGGGGTTTATGGGAAAGATGGTGGAGGGAGAAGGGGGAAAATGCAAATCTTTTCTTTAATAAAAAAAAATGGTAATAATTAGAACACGATTAATTTTAATACAATTAATTATAATTATTAATCAGTAGTAACTATATATATTAAGAAAAGTGTGTGAAATACATTAATTAATTAATACATTTAAAAGAAAATATAGATGAACTAATTTGACCTACCCCAACTTACACTGGTAATGAAAATTGAATTGGGATCTCATATGTTTTGTTTATACCGCATTCAATTACTCATGGTCGATTCATGGTTAAAATATTTTATTGATTCATGTTTATTTAAAAATTTTAAATAGGTTTTAAGATTTTCTTAGTTTTAAGTTTACATTTTTTAAAATGTGTAAGAATTATATTTATTATGTTAATATGGAATTAATGTATTAAAATGTGTCACGTGTTAGCTTCTATTTTTTAAATTTTTTTTGAATTATTTTTACTTTTTTAATTTTATTTTTAATTTTTAAATGTTTTTTTGAAAATTATTCATGTCATGTCAATATTGTGTCACGTGAGGTCAGTAAGGTCACACGTGTCAAGTCTCGATCTCAATTTAGTTTATATATTTGTTATTTTGATTATATTTTAATCTTTTTTTTTATTTTCAATTTCATCATCTCCAAATTGACACCAAATTTAACTTTTATATAAATTTTATAATGATATTTTTATTAAACATTTTAATAATATTAAGTTTATTTAAATTTATTTTACATTAAACTTTACTTATATTTTGTTTTAAAATTTTAAACTGTTTATTTTAACTTGTTACAAAATTCTTTTAAATAATTTATATACAAATGTTAGAGTTTGTTTAAAAATAACAATTTTATAAATTTAAATATAAAATTTTAAAATAATTATGTAAAAAGTTAAAATAAATATATTTAAAATTTTAAAATAAATAAATAGTTTAATGTAAAATTTAAATTTAAATAAACTTAATATTGTTAAAAATATGTCATAAAAATATCATTATGATATTTATATAAAAGTTAAATTTGGTCCCAATTTAGAGAGGATGAAATTGAAAATTAAAAAAGATGGACTGAAATATAATCAAATAACAAATATATGGACTAATTTGAAATTCAAATAATGATTTATCTTACTAACTTAACATGTGACACATGACATGAATAATTTTCAAAAACTTTAATAAAATTCAAAAAAATAGAAGCTAACATGTGGCACATTTTTATCACCGTTGACATCATACTAACGAAATTGACCTAATTATTATGCATTTTCAAAATTATAGACCTAATTGAGACTTAAAAAAACCTCTTATAACCTATTTGAAATTTTGGAACAAAATGTTGACTCATGCATTCTAATATCTTAATTAATAAGTATAACTATAAATAGTTCAAATTAGTTTTTACTCTTATAAGAAAAAAAAAGATGTTACTGTTCAAAATGTAGTTTTAGTGCACTAAAAATAAATATAGTTCTTGTTTTATTTTTAATTATTATAAAATAATTTGACTCCTTTTCTTTAAAAATGAATTAGTTTTGTCCTTGTTATTTTGCTTTAGACTTACAAATATAAATATTTTTATTTCAATTCCTAGGATACGTAGATAATTTTTGTTTTATTTTCAACCAAATACTTTCTAAAGGGAATAACTCAAAGTAACAAAATATTATATATTTGAACAAAATTTATAAATATCGGAAGTAATATTAAACATATGATTATTCGACCACTAAAACGTATCAAAATTATTATTATTATTATTTAATAGAAAATACAATTATATATTTTGTTTCTTGTCTTTTATAATTTTCAAAAAATGCTATGTAACTTTTTTATATATTTTTTTCAATTATACTCTTATTTGATACTTTATAGAATAATAAATATTGTTATTAAATAATCTGATATACAAATTATATTTTAATTATTAATAAATGATAACCAATCTAAATTCATATATAAGACAATGTATGAGACTCTTTTTTCCTTTAACTCTTTTCTGAAGTATACAAAACAGTCTCACCTAAGTCATCTTCCTTTTCTCATATTTCTCTATGCTTCCTCCACTTCTCCAAAATCTTAAGCTCTGCCCATCGTCTAAACTGCCCCTTTCTTGTCTTGTGGCAGCAAGCAAGCTTAAAGCCAATGCAGGATCCTCCCTCCAAGCTGAGCATCCTCCCCTTCGTGTAAGTCAGTTCCAGTTTCCAATTCCCATTAATTCCCAATTTCTGGAATTTTGTCCCTTTCTGAGATAAATCTAGGATCCCATCCTTCTATGTGGTTCTGTATTCCAATTCATTAGGTGTTATGCGGTTGTGAAACTCTTTCTGTTATGGGTTTTTCTTCTCTGCAATCCAGTGTTGTCTAGAGGTAAGGGAAGATATATTGTTTTCTTGAATTTCGTACGAGAATCATTTCTAGTTCTTTTAATTGCATGATTGGGTGTTGAATAGGTGCTTGAATTGTGAATTTGAGTGTGTGATTGAAATTGTGCATAATTATATGCTTCTCCATGTGAGAACAGATTGGGAATGTGGTGTTTTCGCCTAGGCGAGCAACTTTGGCCTGAGCAAAAACATCAGAAACTCATCCCTGTTATTGCGCGAATTGTCAGCTAGGCGAGCAAGTTTTGCTTGAGCAAGAGACAATTTCGTCTAAGTGAGACAACTTAGCCTAAGTGAGAATTCACTCAGAGTTTGGGTTGTTCGCTGTTTCGAGTCTTGCTTAGGCGAGAATGATCCGCCTAAGCGAGAGAACCCTTTTGTCTGGGCGAAACCTTCTAGCTTGAGTGATAACTACTGCAGCTAAGTGATTATTTTCTGTTTATGCTAGATGAAATTATAACTGAAATGTTAAAGTGTGGCTTTGATAATGATATGTTTGGACTGGTGATTTTGGCAATGTGTGTGTGGCAGAAATGTATGAATTTGATTATGAGAAGGTGCGGTTGAACTAGAATTTCAAGGAAAATCCTAGAAGGAGAATGTTTTTAGTGAATGTAAGGTCATAAGGACTCATTATTGGAGGTATCCTGAAACTCCAATAATCATTCAAGCTCAGATAGAGCATAATGGATTATGTCGTGAGGAGTAGCAGGAGGTCCTAGTCTTTGGAATTGATCAAGTCTTAGATGAGAAGGGAACTTACCCTATGAGTGGTTGGGTGATAACCCCTTGAGGCCAAACTCTGTAGAGTTTAGGAACCATCACAGGTGCGTGCCACCAAGAGGTCCAATGTCGCTTACATAATCCGGATATTGAGTCTAGAGTCATATATATGTGTTGTGTTGTGGTGGTTTAAGTGATTATGGTGAAAATGAGAAAAATTGCATGGTATTTATAATTGAGCTACATGTTTCTTTTAATGAGATTAGCTTACCCTTTCATTTTCTCTGTGTGTCCTGTGTCTGGTTCTTTTCTTGCAATGATCATTGTGATGTGAGCAAATAAAGATGCAGGTGAAGATATTCCCCTCTTGGATAGGAGTAGACAGTAGAATGGGACTTCGATAGTAGTCCCTGTTTGCGTTTTGCTCATGGAATTTTTGTTAGCTTTTTCTTAGAATATGATGTACGTGTAGTTGGTATTTCCTACGGTTATGTGGATGACTGTACTAATACACTATCTTGACTTATTCCTGCTTTATGTTTTGTCCTATCATATCCTATCATGATATGATATTTTATTTAGGAGTTGAAAACTATTAAATGGGATGTTACACAATGTGTATATTATATAATTTTATATTAATTAATAATATTTAATTTAATAAATTTATATATATATATATATATATATATATATATATATATATATATATATATAAAAGGTGTTTTTGTAAGAAATTAACTGTAAAATTTACTTAAAAAAAGTGAAGTATATAGTTCAATTATTATTTTTTTTTCTTTCAAAGGACTTCTAATCAGCGTTCATTAATGAGTTATGTGATAAGACACTTTATTTAGGATAAAGTTTCACAAAAAGACTTAAATTCAATTTGAATTATCAATTTGTCAAAACGTCTTAAAAGAAACTATCAATAAGTTTATTCATATCTCAAAGTTTCCCTTATGTTTGTACTAACTCTGGTTCTCTTACAAAATTGTTTGCAAAAAAAATGTTTTAAGAGCATTTTTTTCAATTAATAGATGATCATATACCCAGACCATCTTATGAAAGGCTTCAAAAATATTTTTAATATGAATTATTCAAGAACTTGGTTTATTTACCCGTCATAATAGACTTAGTTTACTCACAAATCAATATGAATTGTTTAATATGGAACAAAGTGATATTATACAAGTTAGGTTTACAAACCATATTGAATGTGGTTTACTCCTTAGACAAACATCATGAAAAATATGATCCTATTGATAAAATATTGAGAAGTTTTGTAATCAATGAAAATCTCATATGATCAGTTTAAGAATATGTAAATGTTTTAATAACGTGTCACTTGAAGAGCTCATAAAGCTTTAATTAGATGAATTATTAAAGAAAATAAAATATCTTTCATTTTAACCCAGTAATAAAACAATAAAATGAATATTCCTACTGTAACTTTGAAGGTTGAAGACATCGGACAAATATCACTACTATTTATTTGATTTGTAGTAAAAAGTAAAAAATGTTAATAAATTATAAAAAAATATTACTAATATAATTAGTAACATTATATCACATGTTACATTTTTACATATCAATTGAGATATTTATAGAAATATTACTAAACCTTTTTAAAACTAATTTTGTTATAAACAAGTAACATTATAAAAACGTTACTACGAACTTTTATTAACATTTTTTTAAAACAGAGGGACATTTTCAAATTGTTATTAAAAAAAAAATATTGATATTCCTTTTTAATGAAACAACAATATAAAAATATAGGAATATCGCACACCAACATTTATTGTGACCAATTGATTTTTGTTTTCGTAAAAAAAAAAATATTATAGTTTTTATAAATCAATTATTTTTAACCTCTACAACTATTTGTGTATATTTTCCCGTTATTTTTATTATTTTTAGTTCTTACTACAAATAATTGAAGAAAATGATGAGAATGGGTTGGTCAATTATCTTCATTAATGTTAGTAAACCAGAATACGTTTTTTGAACCATTGTTACTTAATGATAATGCCAAAGCAGAGTAGAAGTAAAAAACAAATAGTATACCATGTTTTTGAAAAATTATCTCAAATGAAACAAATACACGCACTTATTCTTCAAACTTGATAATAATTTAGATGTAGAAAAGGAGGAAAAAAACTAATAATCTCTAATGATATGTTCTGATCATTTTCTTAGTATTAACTGTTATTATCATACACAAATAGATAAAACATCAAATCATCCGGATTTTAATAAAATTTGTCTACCACATTCCATATAATTGACTTTCTTGGCAATGACTTTTATGACCACAACTAAAGAAGTCCTAAGATTATTCTTGACTCCTCCATGAGATTACATATACTTACAACTAAAATTGTTATTTTCAAAACAACCAACCATGTAAGATAAAAGTCAATTATTATAATACAATCTAGTTATTTTTCACGGCCGAAAAAGACAATATGTTTATCATAATGTAAAAATGAAATATGAAGAAACTCATATAAGTGACTTTAAATCTCATTCTTTTTCCTTCTTGTATACTCAAAATCAAATTATTTTGTAAAATATCATTTGAAATAGAATCCTATGACAATTTGTTGTATCTAATAAAAAACATTCACACCTTAATCAAACCGCTATTCTTCAACTCACAATTTCCATGTAAAAACGTATATGTACTATCTAACAACTGAATAAAGATAACTAATATTGATAAATTGGTATAACAAATACATAAATATTTTTAACCAAACCATTACTATCATTTATTAAAAGACTTATTAAACTTACACTTCTTGTGAAATTTTTCGTGTTTCAAATGACACATTGTTTCATCCATGGAGATTCTTAATATGTAGCGATTGAACAACAATTTAGAACTTGGAGAAATTTGTGCAACGAGAGTATACTTCTCGGTGTACACTGTGTATTAACTTGGTAAACCTATTTGTTTCGGTGTCAAACTCACCACTACCAAGTATAATTATAAGTTTCACATTAGCTAGATATGAGAAAGTGGACCACTATACTAGGATAAAGATCCATAAACTCGTTATCTTAAAGTTTTGGATTGAGAGTGATGTTAATGTCTTATGTAGTTGAGCTCAGGTTTCGTTGGTATTATATCCCCAGTGAAATTCTCTCTGTAAACCTAACAAGTGGTATCAGAGTCGATTGTTAAAACTGACTCAAACGAGTGCAGACCTCTATAGACCTAACAAAATCACCATCTGAAAATGCAAAATGTTTAAATAAAGACGAAGAGAAACCAAAAACAAAATAAGGTTATGGCACCTTTTGAAATTCAAATGGGAGCTTCTGGAACTTAAAGTGGAGCACTGATAAACTTGTCATGTGTTTCTAAGAAGACCGTGTGTTGTGGGTAGAGTTCTATTCATGAGTTTAGAAGATTTTGTTTATAAAGATCTATGATACATAGATACGATACGTGTATCGGATACGACACGTATCCAATATGTCGATACATTTATTATCAAAATAATAGGATACAATATGTGATATATGAATATTGAAAAGTGTGTAATAATTCTTACAAACATAGTAAATATATGATTGTTAGTGTTTGAATCCAAATTTTCGAATTAGAGACCAATTATTTTGGTAGCCAAAACTTGGTAATTTATGTTAGTGACCAATTTTAAAACCAATTCATAATTGAAACTATTTTAATTATCAATTTAGAGACCAAATATAATTTTTTGGAACTATTTTAGTTGTCAATTTGATCACTATTTAGTGACTAATAATTTTGTGTTACTAAAATTGGTCATTACTCAAAGATTTTATTGTAGTGTACTACGGCTTTATAAATTAAATACTTCATTGATAAATATCCTTCAAGTATCCTAAAGTCACGATAGGTGTCAGACACATACATAAGATCCAAGTTGAAGTATCGGTGCATCATAAATAAGGATAATAGAATACGTTTTATTTCTTTTTTTCATTACTGATTTCTTTTTTCTTTTCAAAATTTACATGTAATTAAAAGTGGACAGTAAAAAAATCATCATCAATGCATTGAAAGATAGAACTTAAGCGTGCCAATTTAATTTATGGAAAAATAATGAGAAAAGATATTAGTCTTTAATAATATTAATAATACATTTTATAAAAATAAGTCTATAAATAATATTAATACGACGTTTTTTTAAAAATTTTAATAATACATAATGTTTATGAATAATGTTATTAATATGTTTTTTTACAAATATTAGTATTTAATGTTTAATAAAATTTTCTTGAAATAATAATATAATAAATTATTTTTATTAATAGTAACATTTATTTTAAAATATTATCATATAATATTAATATAATTTATATTAATATTTGTTTACAATAAAATATATTTAAGAAATGGTCCTATAATTTAAAATATTAGTCTATAATAACATTTTTAATAATTAATAAAAAATATTTTACTAAAAGTGGAAACAAATGTAATAATCTATGATGATATTTTTAAAAATGTTACAATATTATTATTAATATTCTTTATAGTAACACTTTTAATATATATATATATATATATATATATATATATATATATATATATATATATATATATATATATTAACATTTTTAATAAATGTCACTAAGGAAATGTCATCATTGTTGGCAAATGTTGTACCGTATGTATGAGTTTGTCCTTATCAATTGAATTTTTTTTGTTAATGTAAGGTCAAAAAACATATAATTTACTTAGAATTAAGTGAATCGATAAAATATTTGTTTTAACAAACACCTATGTATATTAAATAGTAATGATGAAATTGCCAATTTTTTTCTTCTAAGAGACAAAGTAACATTATTTTAGTGAAATATCATATCAAAATATATTTTGCTTTGTATAATTAAAGAAAAATTAATGTGTATAATACAAGAAGTATGGTCATAGCAACTTAAAATTATACTACTAACTTTTATCACTTTTCATAAGCTATTTGTAAAAATATTTTCAATCATTTTTTTAACTAGTTGACATTCATCCAAAATTCTACAACCAAATGTCTTCAAAAATTTCACGAATACTTTTTTTTAAAAAATTTATTCAACCCATAAATGAGCAATGATGATTTTTTTAAAATACTATAATATTTTAATAATAAAATGTTCAAACTATAAATATATTTCTAATAAATTAATTACATTTCTATTAAATTATTATCTCTAAATTTTACTTTTATCCTTTATTTTAATTTATGACCTCAATATTCACTTCTTTGAAGACAAAAAGCCAACGAATTATTCTTAATGAACTTTAGGCAATCATTCGATCAAAGTTATCATTTCACCTACTTTTAAGTACTTTTAAGTCTTCGAATTTATACAATCTATAGGGTTATATATATGATTTAAAAATGTTGATAATTTGCTTTAAACTAAAATAGTATATCATTACTTTTACTCTTTAGGTAATTGTTAATTTAAATTTATTTATTTTTAAAATTATAATAATTATCTTACATTTTATTATTTATTTAAATTTAACTATTTCTACAGAGTAAGTTAATTATTTTTAATTATTTTATCATAATGTATCATGATAAAGTATTATAATATGATAAAACACTACTAGAATCAGAATTTTTTATATTTAATGAAATTTTTCTTACAATTTTTTTATAAAATTTATAAAAATCAACTTTTTTTTGCGATTTTTTGTAACAATTTTAATTGAAAAGTAAGAAAATGATTATATATATATATATATATATATATATATATATATATATATATAAATGGAAAATGGTACCGTGACTATCCAATTTGACTACCCAAGTTACTACCTTACATGGAATATAATATTTCATTTTTTTTAATTGAAACAAATGGAGTGGCACGTGAGTGATGGAAATCTGAAATTAAGTTACCCTTTCACGTGTTGCCGTCAATTAACAGCCATCCCGTGAAATTGAAAAAAGAGGGAAAAAGTGAAACTGCAGAAACTTCGCAGGCAATGTTTCAGCTTCCATACCAACAGTTTTCTTCTCCACCGCACCTCTGAACTGCCACACCCCTTTGAAGTCCACCGCGCAGGCACGAAGTCCATTGTCCGTTTCGAAAATCCATCAGCACGACGAAGTCCATTGTCCTTGCGAAGACCACCGTGCCTGCGAAGTCCCCCGTCTCTGCGAGGTCCCCCGTCCGTGCGCAGTCCACCGTTTTGGTGGTCTCCTTCAAAAATCCACAGCCCCGAAACACAGAAAGGTAACTTCTTTGTGCTGTTGTGTGTATGGTAAGTGTTTAGGGTTTTCCAGTGAAAGGGGGGTTTTTAACATCGCAGTGCTCTCCATTTGCAGGGTATTCTTCCATTTGGTTCAAGGTATGATTTTTTTTGTTTTCCCCAAACCATTGACGTCGTGGTTGTATCGTTTTGGTGTGGCATTGAAAAATGTATGTCTAATAATGGTGGATTTTATCAAAAATGTCTCTCTAATATCACTGTTTACTTACTTTTTTAAGATTTGCATGATAATCATTGTGTTAAATCTAGGTTTTGATTGGTAGTGTGTTATTTAATTGTAATATTGACTGGATGATTTGTTATGAATTTATGGTGACCTCATATATGTTTTCAGGTGAGAATTATGAGTGAAGTTAGTGAAGGAAGCGATTTTAGTGTTGACCGGAAGGTATGATATGTTTTTAATTCATTTTATTTTGAATGTGTGTTTGATTAAAATTGCTATAACTTTATTTTTTGTGTTGATCCATATTTGTTTTAGGCATTCATGCCGAACCAAATTTATTGGTAGTTTGAATAAGAAGTTAACAAACGATCAAAAGTCATTTATTGAGGCAACACCATTTGCATGGTTGGTTGAGTTGAAAGAGTCTGTGAAGATATCTAGGATTCTGTTGAGTCTGTTAATTAGTCGGTGGATTGAAAGGCTGGGGGGGTTTGACATGGATACAAAAGTTGTTGCTTTTAGCTTATTAGACGTATGTGTTGGTCTTGGTTTGAGGGTAGTTGGTCAGAACATTGATTTAACCCGAGAAGGCCTAGATAGTCATTGCAAGAAGTTATATGGACCTAAAAAAGTTGTTGATGTTGAAATGGTATATGACTACCTATTAAAACATAGTAAACATCTAGAAGTTAATGATTTTTGTAAGTTTTATCTTTTGTTAGGAATTTCTGAGTTTTTGTTGGCCAATCGTAGTGGCAGAGTCTTTTCTATTTTGTTCAACATTGTTGATGACGTTTGTAGTATTGGGAAATATAATTGGGGTGGTGTGGTGTATGAGTATTTGGTTGGAAGCATTTGTGAAGCTAAAATGTTGATGAGAGACAAACCAGGTTCAAAAAACTTCCATGTTATGGGATGTGTTTACTTGTTACAAGTACCGTATCTTTAATTTGGTTGATTTTACATTTCATGAGATAAAAGTAAGTGGTGAAGAGTTGTGACTAATTTTCCTTTAAAATGTTCTAGTTATGGTCGTTCGACCATTTTCTGATGTCTAACTCAAAGGAACGGCGTCCAACCACCAATTCCCTAGAATCTTGCATTGGATGGAAGTGAAAGTATGGGACTATGTAATTAAAAGGAGTGTGCATAGAAACATGGTAGGCTGTTTGACATGATTAATATTAAGCTTTTCTTAATTATGTGATTAGTACTTGTTGAGAGTTTTTTTGAATTTCTTGCAGGTTGTTTTAGATGTTGCTGCCTCTGCAGAAGAGCTCAGCAATACCTTTGTGAAAGAAGGTTTTGAGGAATTTGGACGTGGAAGTAAGGGTGTCAGAAAAGATGAGCTAATGGAAGTTGTAGAACGTCAAGAACAAATGTTGGGTGAAATTCAAAAAGAACTTTATGAGTTGAAAGCAAATATGAGTGACAGGAAGAAACAAGGCCATGATAAGGTTGAAGATAATTATTATCAATGGGATGAATCTAGTGTTGCTGACATAGGTGAAGAAAAATTCAGTGAGATTGCTCAACATAAATCTGGGGATATTGATGAAGGTAATTTTGTTGAGACATCGACGGATCAACATGGCAAAGAAGAAGATGGTCTACATCAGGATGGCAAGGAAATACAACAAAGCAATATGTATGTAAGACGCATGGATGATCAAAGGAAATGTTTCAAGAGTATTTCATTAAGAACTTCTTTTGCAACATATAGCAGGAGGAAACGCAGTCAATACTTGATTTAGATGACTGTTGATTTGTGTTATTAAGAGTTCAGCTTGGATTATGTTAAATTCACATTTACATATGGTAGTTGTGAAACAATTCTATTTCATACAACTTTGTTGAAATTGTTAGTGAAGACTTGTTACTGATATTCAACTGTTTTGTTTAGGATACATATTTTGGTTTGTAAAATAATATTGAAGTGAATACAGCATATTGTATTTTATAATAAGATTTTGAAAGGCATAGTGTTCACGGTCCTAGAAGTCCTAGGAAAATAAAAGATAGAGAAACAAAGTAACAAGTACAACCTACAAACACTTTGTACATCATCATCATCATCACTACTAACATAGTTCTTAATCTTGTTACTTATATCTCGGACCGAAATATGTTTGTTCTCAAAAAGTGAACCTACTAACCCACTAACTTCACTATCATATATTGATAAGCGAACTAAGTGCGGGCCAACACGAATGAATTCCCCATCTACAACCCACCGATTCAAAACTTCCCTAATCAAAGGGCAATTTATTTCCAACACCTTGTCCAGAGACAAACACCATTTAAATGGTGTTCCTTCAATCCGCGTACGGTGGGTTGCTTTGACTACATTGTTTACTTCAACAATGTATTTCGTATCACAACGATGCAAGATCCTCACCTATAATACATGATAGTACAATTTAGTTGAACAATTAGTAAACATAATTTCATTTAAATGGTCCTAAGGGGTGAAAATTGACATAGGCATCCTTCTCCATCTTGGTCTTCTTACCCTTATTCCATGAATGCGGAGAAGATTTCACTTCCCTTTTCCCTGCCATATAACTAATTCAACTATTAATCAATTGTAATAACTAAGACCAAAATAAATAAGTAAGCACGAAAAAATGTTACATAATACTTTTAATTATCAATAATATCCATACTACTGAATTCATTCAAGTAAATTCATGGGATCAAAAACTTATAATCTAAAGTGAAAACCCACAAACATTACAACGGTATACTTATACAACACTAATAATTGAGATTTTGTATCAAAGTTAAAATTAGATTATCTTCTTTATAAAAGCTATTGCATTATGAATGACTAAATTAGATTAAGTACAAGGTACTTCATTATGAATGAATAAATAATAGTTTTAAACTAGTTCTATTTGGGAGAATTAAAATCAGTATTTTCTTTTTCATTCAAAACTACATATATTAAGTGATGGCATACATATGGATTTCAATTCTCTGATGATTCATGAATTGGTATGATTTCCTATCACTGACAATGGTCTAAGGCTTAGAACAACAAAAAATGAGTAAATTACTTGCTAGTCACAGCCCCTACTATTTATTCTATTATAGATTCGTGAACTGCATGAATTATGAAGGTATTAGGATAAGGATGCTAAGTCCAAAAGTAAAATACTTCTCAACACAAATGCACTGATCAAAATTCATAACAAATCATCCAGTCAATATTACAATTAAATAACACACTACCAATCAAAACCTAGATTCAACACAATGATTATCATGCAAATCTTAAAAAAGTAAGTAAACAATGATATTAGAGAGACATTTTTGATAAAATCCACCATTATTAGACATACATTTTTCAATGCCACACCAAAACGATACAACCACGACGTCAATGGTTTGGGGAAAACAAAAAAAATCATACCTTGAACCAAATGGAAGAATACCCTGCAAATGGAGAACACTGTGATGTTAAAAACCCCATTTCACTGAAAAACCCTAAACACTTACCATACACACAACAACACAAAGAAGTTACCTTTCCGTGTTTCGGGGCGGTGGATTTTTGAAGGAGACCACCAAAACGGTGGACTGCGCACGGACGGGGGACCTCGCAGGGACGGGGGACTTCGCATGCACGGTGGACTTTGTCGTGCTGGTGGATTTTCGAAACGGACAGTGGACTTCGTGCCTGTGCGGTGGACTTTGAAGGGGTGTGGCAGTTCAGAGGTGCAGTGGAGCGGTGGAGAAGAAAACCGTTGGTATGGAAGCCGAAACACTGCTTGCGAAGTTTCTGCAGTTTCACTTTTTCTCTCTTTTTTCAATTTCACGAGATGGCTGTTAATTGACGGCAACACGTGAAAGGGTAACTTAATTTCAGATTTCCATCACTCACGTGCCACTCCATTTGTTTCAATTAAAATAAAATGAAATATTATATTTCACTTAAGGTAGTAACTTGGATAGTCAAATTGGGTAGTCACCGTACCATTTTCCTATATAAATCTACTTCAACCATTTTATTCTCCTATCTTCACAATATTACAAATTTTGTTTTCGTGTTTTTACATTGTTACACATTTTTTTTTGTTCAATTTTAACAAGGAGCAATTTTTGTTTTCCAACAAAATGCTTATTTTAACGGCTCGGTAATTACTTTTTGTGTATACATCTTACTACCTTAATACTGATTAGTATAAATTATTTTATTGATTATTTTACTTTTTAAGTTTTGTAGCTGTTTTTTAATAACTATTGTTTGATTTTCTTTTTACAAATTTAATATATTTGATTTTAATAATAATTAAAATAATTAATATTTATTTTTTATTATACAATTTTATGATTCTGGTGGTCACATATTTTATTCTTTCTTCCTGTGTCTCTTAACAACTTCTAAGGGTCAGCTGTATAGCCAATGCAAAAGGAAAAAAAAATACTTTTTTTAAATAGACTTAAATATTTTTTTTGGCAATTCCAACATTTTTCTAATACTACAATATTTAATATTCAATAAATATACTAATTTGATTTAAAAAGTTATTCTGTTATTCTTAAATCAACAAGGTTGATATGTTAATGAATCTACTTGTTTACACTTTTTAATAAAATAAATTAATTGAATAATCATTTATTATGATTATTAACACGAATAAACTTATTATAAAAAAAGAGTAGAAGCAGAAAAATCAGTTTTTCTACTTTTTTTTAATACGCAACACATGGAGTGGTTTCTCATGCTATTATTATTGCATTAAAAAAGTTTCGCTCTCATCTTCTCTTCTAAGTATTTTTTTTGTTCTGTTTTTTCTCCGAGTTATAGTGTAAGATGGTAAATAAAAAATAACAATAGAAAAAAGAAATTGTTTAATAAGAAAAAACATTTTTATTGTAAACCAAACATTTCAGTTTTTGTTCATATAAAAATCACTTAAAAGCACAAATAAACAGATTAATAAATTATTTTATTACTCTTAAACCAATTGTATCAATTATTATTCGTAAGACAATAGTGTCATTCATATTTAATACTCAATAAATATGTTAATTTGGTATTTGTGTTATTATTAATTAATTGTTAACTTAATGAAGTTATCTTACTGTGTATTTAACTTATTGATGAAGTGTTAACAAATAAAATAATTTTGGTTTAATTAACATAATAAATTTGAGATTTTTTTTATTTTAAAAAAAATAAGATCTTTTCAATTAATTATGTGAAGTGTTTTATCATCTCTCTATATGTTTTAACATACTCTTGTGCAACAAAATATAATGACATATAAGATATTATAACTTTTAGATGACATAATTAATACAAAATTTTAGCGATACATATTCAATTACAAAATTTTAAATTTTTGAAGAGTAAAAAGATCACAAAAATTTAATAAAAAATCTATTAAAATATCTCAAATTTATGGTGAAGTTAAAATTGAATTAAGTCAAAAGTTTTGGCGAAATCTATTTTCCTGTTAACCTAAAAATCTATTTACTTTCACACTCCGAAAACTAATCGATGAAATCAAAATTCCCCTTACTACAGAAGACAGAGAAGAGGATCACAGTCACAAATCCCAAAATTCCAACGCAAAAGCTATTTTGTTTCACTCTTCACACCCTCCTTTTATCCATCTCCCTCTCTCTCTAACCACTTTCTCTCTCTTTCATCGTCGCAACGGAATGGCTTCCTTCACGTGCTCCCCCACCTCCCTCCAGCTTCGATTGGCCTTCGCCGCACCCAAATTTCCCCTTACTCCGCACTTGCGAATGCGCAACCTCAACAAGAATCGCGTTCGCCCTTTACGCGCCGAGCGGGACGGCGCCGCCTCGGAGTGGACCGGGTCCGGACCCAACCTCGACGGCTTCTCCGGCTGGTCCGACACCGACGCCGAGCAACAGACCGACAAGAAGAAGGAGTCCTATGGAGGTGAGTGCGTTCTCCAAAATTGTACTCATCGTTCGCAATTCGTCACTGTTTAATTTAGTTATCCGTTTTTATTTTGCAAGAAAAGTGAAATAACTTGAAGTATTCCCATTGATAATACTTATGATGCATGGATGTTTTGATTACCGATATGGATGTTTTGAAGGCTTATGTTAAAACCTGTTAACCTACTCTCTCTTTTTTCTTTTCTTTTTTTTAATTTTGAGTAATGAAGGTATGTTTGACATAACTTGGATATAACATTTTTTATTTAAATTTAAAGTTTTCAAGAATGGTCAGTGTTAGTGATGATTCGATGATGATGCAAACTAGTAAAAATATTTGCTACGTTAAGTAAAGTAAGGTGAAAAATTTATAAATATTAGGTTAGAATACATTGGTGGTGTAACAGTTTTTACAATATTGGCCAATCTTGAATTGCATCATGTATGGTAGAACACTGTTGACTGTTTGTAACAATTTGTAAGTCATGGAACGTAGTTTGAAACTATTATTATTTGAGTAAAAAGTGTATGCACGGACAACATGAAATTATTTTGTGAATTTTTACATTGTCGTATAATCACAAATAACTGTGCATGATAAATTGGTTGACTTTGTAGTAATTATTTTAGAAGGCATGCCAACATTGACATTGCATTAAATTAAACTCATTATTTGGCCGTTGTTGCGGAGGATAGTTTGAATTTACGTGTGGTTTTTGCTACATATTAAACATGATGGACTTTTTCGTTTCGTTCATGATTGCACTTGAATTTGATTGGTTAATTGACTTGATGCATTCGGATTGCATGTAAGTAATAATAAACATGGTTGCGACTGTGGGATGTGAATTACTGAAATGTCAATTGTGTTTTGTGAAGTGTTAGCAATTTCACATTACTTAATAACACTTTTGAAGTAGCTTGCTTTCAGGAGTTGTGGGAGTAGGAGTGGCTGGAGTGCTTCTTCTTTCAGGGCTTACCTTTGCTGCCTTATCTCTTGGCAAACAAACCGGTTCCAGTAAGTTGTCTTTGCTTGCTTATCTCATGTCATAATCATTGAGTTACGTGAAATGCTTTCATTTGAGTGAATTAATTTGTCTTCTGTTTAACTAAACTTCTCCGTTGGAAACTGGAATGTGTATGGCTGGATACAGGACCAGAGCAGCACATGAAGCCCTTGACTACCCAGCAGGAGGAAATTTTGTCTTCTGATGATCATAATAATGAAACAACAGAACCAGAAAATGTTGATAAGGTGGAGCAAGGAAATGATAAAATAGAAGGTCAGATAGATATGTCCAACGATTATTCATCTTCTGAGTCTCGTAATGTTTACCGTGACAATAGTATTGTTGATGATTCTGATATAGGATCCCAGTTGATATATGATAGTAAAAACTCCTCCGTTGATGTTGATGATGCCACTAAACATATATTTGTTCAAGAAGACTTACAGCATGAGTCAGCTTTTGATAACAAGTTAGTTTTTGCCAGTAAAAGCCCAGTATCACTTGAATCTGAAAACACTGTTGATTCTTTTAATGCTTATGGATTTAGAGATTTTGATAGCAACCCTACTGTAGATACAGCAGAATCTACTGCCAATCTTAAAGAAAACCTATTCAATGTTGATCCAGGAGATCTGCCCAACTACGATGGTGCTAAACCACCCCACCTTAATGCTGTTCAGCATGATGAAATAACCAGTTCAAGTGGAAGTGTTAGTTTTGGTTTTAGCGAAACCTATTCTAGTTCAGGTGCTGATAACGAGACTGAAATTGTTAGTGTTGTGGTCAGTCCTGAGTCAAATAACACGATTTCAGATCATAAGTTTTTCAATGAAGCTGTTGAAGAAAATATTCTGTCAGCTTCAAAGAAAGAAAGCCTTGATCTGAACAAAATTCCGCAGGTCTCTGCTGAGGGAAATGAGCCATCCCTTGAAGAGTGGAGCATTCCTGGAAATGACGTGTTTGAAAAATCATCTGTTTTATTATCAGCCAATGCACTGGTAGATGAGAAGGTTATAAATGATAGTTATGAGGTTGATGAAGTTAAATCTGAATCTCCAAATTTTGGATCCTTTTTCTCTGTTCCTGGTATTCCCGCTCCATCCGTAGTTTCTGCAACTGCACAAGTGTTTCCTGGAAAGGTTTTAGTTCCTGCAGCTGTTGATCAAGTCCAAGGGCAAGCACTAGCTGCATTGCAAGTTTTAAAGGTAGTTCTTTGTTTTTTATTTTCATGTTTCAAGGTGATTATAATACACTTTGCATTTATAATTTAATTCTACTTTTTTATCCACTTGTTATTGTTCACTTGGATATTTTTACATTCTTAGGTCATTGAGCCTGATGTTCAACCTAGTGATTTATGTACTCGTCGTGAATATGCTCGCTGGTTGGTGTCTGCTAGCAGCACACTTTCAAGGTAGTACTTTATTTGTTCCTTTTACATTTGTTGTGAATGACAAAATGTGTTATATATGTAATACTTAATACTTGACATTACATGTGTTTTTCTGGTAATTTGTTAGGAGCACTGTTTCGAAAGTGTATCCGGCCATGTACATAGACAATGTTACTGAGCTTGCATTTGACGATGTCACCCCTGAGGACCCTGATTTTTCTTCCATTCAAGGTCAGTACGTGACTTCATAATTTTTTAACATTACAACATGTTGCCATATTCATATTTTGTCTAAAGAAGATCCAATATTAATTTTCAGGCTTGGCAGAAGCTGGACTTATTGAGAGCAGGCTTTCAAGACAAGATATACGGTTATCTGGTGATGAAGATGATAGTCCATTTTACTTCTCCCCTGGAAGGTATGTTCTTTCTGAATTTGGATATGTAATCTGTGGGTACATTTTTTTGTATCTCTGCAATGTACAATCATCATACAAAATTATTGCAATTGAACTTTTAGACTTAATATTTCATCTATTTTTTTCCTAGTACGCAGTTGCACAACCTTCTGTTTGAGATGTGGTTTTAATTTTGTATGCTGTAGGCTACCATTGTGATCTCCTTCTTTTATGTTATTTTCTGCAGTCCTTTATCACGTCAAGATCTTGTCAGTTGGAAAATGGCTCTGGAGAAAAGGCAGCTTCCAGAAGCTGACAGAAAGGTTACTCAACTTGTTTCTCTGTCTGATATGTTTAAGCTATCTTCTCAATTCCAACTTAATTGAACTAATGAATGTGTTGATCTAATTCGTTGACTGATGAACAGACACTGTACCAACTTTCTGGTTTTCTGGACGCTGATAAGATACATCCTAATGCATGCCCTGCCCTAGTAGCTGATCTATCTGCTGGCGAGCATGGAATAATAGCTCTTGCTTTTGGTAATTCTAAAAATATGCTTAATCATATGCTTGATAGTGAATTTTGATTCACTTTCATATAATTTATTTACTGTTTCTTTTCTCCAAGTTATTTCTAATCTGATTTTGGTTTTTAATTTTCAATATTCTTGTATTTTTGGGGCTGTGATATTCCAGGTTATACAAGATTATTCCAGCCAGATAAGCCTGTAACAAAAGCCCAAGCAGCTATGGCTCTAGCTACTGGAGAAGCTTCTGAAATAGTTAGTGAAGAGCTTGCACGCATTGAAGCAGAATCTATTGCTGAAAATGCTGTTGCTGCTCATAGTGCTTTAGTAGCTCAGGTAGAGAAGGATATCAATGCAAGTTTTGAGCTGGAGCTTTTATTAGAGAGGGAAAAGATCAATGCTGTTGAAAAAATGGCTGAGGAGGCAAGACTCGAGTTGGAAAGGTTAAGAGCTGAGAGAGAAAAGGATAACCTTGCATTGACAAAAGAACGAGCTGCTATTGACTCAGAAATGGAGGTTTTTTCAAAGTTAAGGCATGAGGCTGAGGATCAATTACAAATCCTTATGAATGACAAGGTAGAAATAGCACACGAAAAAGAGAGGATTAACAAACTCCGGGAACAAGCAGAAGTTGAAAACAAGGAGATTGCTCGTTTACAATATGAGCTAGAGGTAGAACGTAAAGCCCTGTCTATGGCCAGGTAAAATCATGAAACTTTTATGGGCAGCTAAATATGTTATACCAGCTTTCAATTTTAGTTTTGTAGGATTGGTAAAAGTAGATATGATATGGGGGTGAGAAGCAGTGACAAATGTATTGTATTTTCCTTTTATTTTTGCCTTGGGCTAGGATTAATCAAGCAATTACTCTCCATCTCGTGTATGAAGTCACATTGAAGGGACTTAAATCCCACCAATAGATAACATGATTAAAATGAAATCTGATAGATTCTTCTATGTTCTTTTCAAAAATAAGAAAATCAAGCCAATGAGCTAATAGATTACAGGAAGCAACTGCAATTGTTTCTTTGATATGCTTGGCCCATTATTGTTCATGATGAATTAATGAAGTACGCAAATTAAAGATTCAAATATATATTTTTGGTACCTATATGTCACACTTCAATATTTGTATGAAACTATGTCATAATGAAGTATGTAACTTCAATTGCTTTGTGAAAAAGTTTTATTTAGTTTCTACCGAGCAATTGCTCTCAATTTTTTCCTTGCCATTTGTAGACCTTCTTCTAACACTAGAAGTTTTGTATGGAGTTACTGTGCAGCATAGAGAGCAAATTGAAAATGGCTGTCGTGTATATTATAAATTCCAAAATGTGGGTTATTTAGCAGTAGCATGTAGCAAGGACTAAATTGAAAACAGTTATACTGTCTGGTTCCTCTTTGTTGGATAAGAAAAATAGAACCTACTAGGGAAAAATCACACACATTAGAAAATAATTCTGAAAATACTTCTTTATTGCTTAAAGGAAAGTAACCCACGGATCAAGTTACTAAGGTCTACACCAAAGGAGCTTCCTCCATTTACACAGGAAATCTCCCATTAAACAATATATTCTCAATATGCCCCTTTTACTATAAAGAGGGCTTATTTATAGGTTATAAGATTTACAACAACTATTCAAATACGGACCACTAACCCCAAATAAGGACCACTAACCCTACTTCTCAGTAACAGTTTGTTACAACTTTGCCACTTTCCTCTTCCTATAGCAAACCTGCAGACACTTTTTTATATAATTTAGAAAGGGTCAAATCTAATTTTGGGTTTTCTTCGTAATCTTTATTATGTTTTTTAATTAAGAGATAAAGACATTAAAACAGAGAGCAAATATATAGAGATAAAGAGAGAATTTTTTATGAGTATTGGAAA
The DNA here is from genome assembly GCF_037176805.1 of Vigna unguiculata. Lineage (NCBI taxonomy): Eukaryota > Viridiplantae > Streptophyta > Magnoliopsida > Fabales > Fabaceae > Vigna > Vigna unguiculata. The sequence continues at coordinate 43,832,718 of NC_140795.1, read as the reverse complement.
AGAGATGCAGTAATTGTAATGATGAGAGAGATAGAGATGGAGAAAAAGAAAAAGAGAGCTAGTAGAAACGAAAATTAGAGAAGAAAAGGAAATAAAAGAAAAAGAGTTCATGGAAAAATTAAAAAAAAGGACTTGAGAGAAAAAGAAATAAAAGAGGACTTGAGAGGAAAAGAAATAAAAGAAAAGAAGTTAAGGGAAAAGTAAAGTGAAGAAAAAGAGATAAAAGAATAAAAAGTAAAGGAGAAATAAAAAAAAAAGTGACAAAGAGGAAGGAAAAAAATAATAGTAGAGATATTTTTTCTAATTGTGAAAATGTTTTGTCCATTCAACAATGTGAGAAAGTTTTTTTCATTATATGGCTCAACAAACAACGCGTTATTTGAAGGGATTCCAGTTCTAGAATGGAAAACGAATAAAGTGATGGTTTTTTTATCCTGATATTGGCTTAATTGTTTTTGTTGAAGGAAGTGTGGAATTTAGTCTGCCTTATTATGATTGTCTAGAGTGATACATAATTTAGCATATAAAAGGATGACATGTAAGGGAGAAATATAAGAATTCTGAAGGAAAATTAAGTTTTCTTTGTGAGAACTTTATGGAGTTAAGTTAAATGAATTCAAATTTTGATCTTATCATGGTAATTTGTAGTAGTAATCAATCCCATGACTTATCATTTATCTTCTTTCTTAAACTCGGTGTCAGTAACTTCATAAACTGAATATCAAAATGGTTCCCTTTATGTTTCTCATCACCTTTCCTCTTATAGGTTGTTGCTCGCTCTTATCCAGCCTTAACTATACTTTATATGGATAAACTGGAGCATATTTTGTTCAAGTACTGTGATATTTTGACAAAGTTTGACAAAATTTGCTTTTCAACACGCACTAAACATTTTTCTTCTTTTTCCAAGTCACATCAAACATTTTTTTCATTCATTAAGGTAATGTCACATGTGCATTACCTTAATGAAGTTTATCACATGTGCATTGTCAAAAGTTTGTCAATAAAATTTTGTCAAAAATTAATTTTCCTTTATACAATACCAAATCGAAAATGAGCGGTACCTGAAGGGATCAGAAATATATTTTAACCCAACTAAAACTAATTATAAAACTTCCTTATACAGGTACACTAATTAGACGAATGATCACCGTACATGCTCTCCTTTCTGACATCATTCCTCTGTGCGACTGTAATTTTCTCTAGTAACTATTTAACTGCTTCCAATTGTACTTGCTGTACGGAATTAACACAGATGTGCTTGAATTTATGAAATGTTACTAGCACTACCAGTATATTATATTTAGTCCAGCCAGACAAATGCCTTATTGGCAATTGTTTATTGTAGTTAAATGAAACAGTTTAGATAAACTCATTTTTTGTATAAAATGATGATTATTACCCAATTAGCATCTGAATAAATTGTTATGTTAATTCTTGGATTCAGGGCTTGGGCAGAGGATGAGGCTAAACGAGTGAGAGAGCAAGCAATAGCCTTAGAGGAGGCTAGAGATCGTTGGGAGAGGCATGGGATCAAAGTGGTGGTTGACGATGACCTCCGCAAGGAGGCCTCCGCCGGAGTTACATGGCTCAATGCCTCAGAGCAGATTTCGGTTCAAGGAACAGTTGACAGGGCCGAAAACTTATTGGACAAGCTCAAACTAATGGCATCAGATATCAGAGGAAAATCTAGAGACATACTTGACAAAATCATCCACCTGGTCTCCCAATTTATATCAAAATTGAGGGAATGGGCATCCAGAACAGGAAAACAAGCTGAAGAATTTGGAGAAGCTGCCATATCAAAGGTAGGTAAGTCAGCCAGTGAGTTGCAACAAAGTGCTATCGAAGTTGGATTTGGTTTCAAAGAAGGTGCAAAGCGTGTTGCTGGTGATTGTAGAGAAGGGGTTGAGAAAATCACTCAAAAATTCACACAGAAGTTCAAGACCTGATATCTATTACCCTCAACATTTTTCAACCTTATTGGCTGTTGAGTGGCCGGTTACCTTTGATTTATTTTCAGTGCTTCAATAGAGATGTGTACCAGACACAGATGCAGGGACATTGGCGGTTCTAATGACTGCCTTTTGAAGATCACAACATGTTCACATGAAGCCCTGTTTGTATAATTGATACTAGTAAGAATTGTAGTTGAGGAATAACCAGGTGTAATTCAAGATTTTGTCATGCCTGCATCGCATCAGAGGCATGGATATTTTTCTTTTGAAGCATGTTTTGTGTAAGTTGTCATGAATCATGACCATTACTCACTCAAACGCCCTCTTTATTAGGAATCGTTGCAATAAGGGTGTTAGTATAATAAGAGATTTCATTTTTAAACTATATAAAGATATTGGATTGTGATTCACTGCTACCATGATTAAAATGAAGGTGGAATATATATTATAACGTTTTATTTATGTCCGAGGTAGGTGAAACTTTAAAACAGTATAGAAGATATATAGTTTAATAATTGTATTTTTAGATTTTGAGGTATAAAACGTGTGTTATATATGTTTTAATCTCGTCAAGGACTTGCACAGTTGGACATACAATAATTTTTGACAATATGATAGAATAAAAAATAGATACTAATATCATTTAATGTTTGGAGTTTGTTATTATAAAGACAGGATAATAATAAGTTTGTGAGGATGTTTGTGATGATAATGATAATATTAATAAGATGGTTGAAGTGACAATAATGAAAAAATAATAATTATAATAAAAATACTTGTTGTAACAAAGATGTGATGATGTAAGAGTAAGAATGTGAAGAAAAAAAAATCGTAAGATTTAATTTGTTTATTAACACTCCTGGCATTGTGCTATATTACTACTACCACTTGTCTAACTAGTCATTATATAATTAATCATCTAACAAATTGTTTAGAAATATTGCTACAGAAAACTTCTACACATATTCAAATATTTACATTTCACATGAATTAAAACTTTTAAAATAATTTACTTCAACATATTTCTTCATAGGAGTATAACAAAAGAACACATATACATTTTATAAAAAAAATAAAGGCTTAATTAGTGATCTATCATCTATTGAGTTTGGTTTTGTTCATTTTGATCCTCTCATTTTTTATTGGACTCAATTTAATCCTTTAATTTCTTAAAAATGTTCAATTTAGCTCTTTAAAGTTTATTTTTTTAAATTTTTAATTTAGTCCCTCTATTTAAAATTTTGATTCAATTTAATTCTCTTATGTCTTAAAACAATCCGACATTGTCCTCTCGAATTCAAGGTCAAATTAGTAATTAAGTTTAACTGCAATTTATATATACATGTTATTTTTGTTTAGAATTTATACATCAAAATACTCCATCTATATGTAAGAGATTTGAGTATTTAGGTGGAGTGCAAAAAATGAAAAAATAAAATAATTTGAGTCTTTAGGTGGGATGATTTGGTGTATAAATTATAAAAAATATTTTAACATGTATGTATAAGTTGTAATTAACCTTAATTATTAATCTGGTCTTAAATGGGAGAGAACACAATTGGATCATTTAAAAAAAATACGAGAACAAAATTGAATCAACATTTTAGATAGAGCGACTAAATTGAAATTTTTTAAAAATAACCTTTTTAAACAATTGGAGGACCAAATTAAATATTTTTAAAAAATTGGAGGACTAATTTGAAAAAATAAATAATAAGATGACCAAAATGAATCAAACCAATAAATTATTAGACTAAATTACTAATTAAGCCAAGAATAAAATAAACTATATTTTTCATACTGTTCCTACCCGACCCAAGTCTATCCAACAACATCGTTAGGAACAACTACCTCGTTTTCGAGTCAGAACACACACAATACACATTCAACCATGTCATGCACATAATTACTCCTCAACATGTTCATGATTACATAATCTACTTTTAGAAGATTTATGTGTTCAATGAAATATCACATAATATGCAGGTTATATGCTCACAACAATATATTTTGACAAAACAACTTAGGCTCAATTAGGCCTAAGGAACTAAGTCCAAGTCTTGCTCATATGACCTACCGGACACGATCATTTTACATGCTTAGGAAAACACTTTAGAGATCACTAACATGCAGAGATTTATCTTGAATCCAAAAGAGTCATGCAAACAAGTTTTCTCCATATAAGCATATCACCAAACTGACTCAAAAGAAATTTTAAAAATAAACTTACTCTGATTCAGTTTCTAATCGGTTTGGATGATAACCTTCTACACCGAAACTCCTATGATACTCTCGATTCTTCAAATAAATAATTTAAATTTTAATTCGTTTTAATTATTATATTTAATTTAAATTAATTTAACATAAAAATGACAAAATACATATTGAGAATATTACATATCATAGAACATTAAAACAAAAAGTTTATTAGACTCAAAATCTATTCCACGTAATAATCTCATATGATAAAACTGAAAATAAATATAATTTATTTAAATAAATATTAATTAAAAATATATAGAATATAGTTTAAGAAAATATACTTTCCATGAATATGTCATCGTAATTTTATATTATTAACCCTTTAGATATAAAAGAATACATACTGATAAAAATGTGCGTTAATTATTTTTTAAAAAATAAGTTACTGTAGTTTGCGTTTGATTTAGTACGGAATAAGAAAAGAAAATATATTTATTTAATGTGGAAGTCTAGCAAACCCAAATGCAGCTTCATGTTTATTTAACATACCTTTTATATTAAAATATTGTAATAAATACCTCTCCATTTTCATCTTTTAATTATTTCTATCCAATAATACTAATAAATGTATTATTTCTATCCAATGATACCTTTTAATACTAATACACTATTTGCTATCATCCAATAAATGTACCAAATATTATACATAAATCTAAAACCGATGCATCACTATCACATAAAGTTTACTTATTTTTAAATTAGGTTAAATTATCTTATTGGTTTTCGTATTGGTAAGAAAATATTGATTTGGTCACTTTATTTTTATTTATCTCAATTTAGTCTCTATTTTAATAAATTTGATCTAATCAAGGCTTTTCTATTAGTATTAGACTAACACGGTTAAAGAGGTCTCACGTGTCAGTTCATAGTTTTTTTTTAAATTACTTATTTTTTAAAATTAAAAATTTGCAGCATGTCAAGCTGACATCGTGCCACGTGTAGTGACAATGTTATGTAACATGTCAGTGTCGTGTCAGTACCACGTGTTACTATTGCGTCAGGTATCATCTTCTCATCCTCAATTTGATCATCATATTTTTGTTTTGTAATTTAGTCTTAGCTTTTGTAAAAATTGAACAATTTTCTCACTTTTCAAATTGGAACTAAATTTAATTTATATATAAATGGTATATAAATATTTTTATTAAAATTGATATTGTATTAAATATTTTTCACAAGATTAAGGTTATTTAAATTTATATTCGACATTAAACGTTATTTTTTTTAAGTTGTCAATATAAAAAAATTCAAATAATTATATTGATATTTTATTACATCATATTTTAATATTGTTTTTATTTGAGTTTATATTTCAAATAATTGTATATTTTTAAAATGTGTAAAGTTCAATAATTTCTATACAAATATTTGAGTTAGTGTAAAAATAGAAATTATAAAAATTCAAATCTAAACTTTTAAAATAATTTTTATAACAATTTAAAACAAATAAATTTAAAATTTGTAAATAATTTGAAATAAAGTTGGATGTGAAATACAAATTTAAATAAACTAGTTTTGTTAAAAATATATAATAAAAATATCAATTTGAATAAAAATATCAAATTCAATAAAAATATTTGTATAACATTTATATAAAAATTAAGTTTTGTTTTAAGTTGGAGAGAGTCAAAATTGTTCAATTTTAAAAGAAAATTAAGACTAAATTGAGACAATAAAAATGCAGAAACAAGATTGACAATGAGTAAATGACACTTGACACAAGAATGACACATGACAAATTTTGAATTTTATTTAAGACATTAAGAAAAATAAAAAACTAGGAACTGATACGATACCTATTTAACATTGTTACTAAAGTACTAATGAAACACACTTGATTGTAACAAAATTTTCAAAATAGGGATAAAATTGAAATAAATAAAAATAGAAAAGACTAAATTGATATTCTCCTAAATGGGAACCAAACACATAATTTAACCTTTAAATAATTTACACCTTTTATAAAAATATGAAACACTCAACAAGTTTTTATTTTAAAAAGTATTCTAAAAAATGTATATTAATTTATAATTATTCTAAAGTTAAAATAAATTTTGAAGAAATAATCGATTTAAAACTCAATGTCAAATTAATTTATAAATATCTAAACTATTCTTTTAAATATAAATATCAGAAATCACTACTCAACTAAAAATAAAATAATTTTATAATATGTAAGTGAGCGTAAATTTTATCTTAAAAATTAATTTTATGAAAAATTAAACTTAAACTTCACTTCTTCTCACAAATTTTAAATTTAATATAATTATTTAAATTTAAATCTACAAAATATTTTTTTTTATGAAATATAAATTTAATTCCAACCTTAAAGGTTATAATCGTGTTTACCCTCAGAGGAAAGACAACTATTCTATAATGTATTTTCTAACGGTCTCTAAAAGTAAAAAAAAAAATCATAATAATGAAAGAAATTACATCTTATTAATATATCAAAATATCAAAATATTTATTACAATATATTAAAATAGTTATCACATCACATCTTACTATATGTCTGTCATCAAACAAGTCCTAGATCTTTGCTATTAGAAAATGTGTCATATTAATAATATGTGCTAACTATATTTTCCCTAGATATCTTGTTTTATTTCAGCTTTTATAGATTTTAATTTGATTTATAACAAAACTTTATATTAAATTAAACATTTTAATATTTAATATAAAAGTTAATTGTATAAAAAATAAAATTTCATAAAGTTACCACACCCGAAATAAAATTTTCTGATATACATAATATAATCTATAACTATTAAGTGAAATTCTCTTAATAACATTTTTTTTATCTGCTTTTCATATATAATTTATCAATTTTACCCATATTATTATAACTCATTTATTATTTTATTTTTAAAATTTTGTAATTATTTTTTAATTGAATTAAATAATTATACTAAAATAATTTATTTTATAATTATTTTTTATTAACATATATTTTTAATAAAATTAATAATATTTTTTACTGTATTATTATTATAAGAAAAAAAAGTAAACACTTACTAGTAAGCCTAATGGCAGTTAAACCCAGTATAATAACTATCCAAATCAACACCACTATATCATAAGGAAAATATATTCATATGACAATTTATTAGTCCTTCCATGATGTTGTAATTTTTTTTTTTACATTATATATATTTTTTTTACATTATGTTATAATTTTATTAAAGAATAAGAGATCATTTAACTTTGACATTTTGTGAGCTACATAACCCATGTTTGATTTATATATTATTTATTTATTTTTATTAATTTCATAAGATTTTTTTTTAAATCTGTATTTTTTGATATTTGGAAAAAAAATCTGTACTAAACATGTAATTAATACAATATAAAGATATAAGTAACTTTAATATATGTTGAGTTGATCTTTAGTTTATTAAAAAGTAACTACTCATTTATAGAAAAATATTTTCAATAAATCCAAAGAAATATGTTACTTCCCTAACATAAAGTAATTGAACGTATTGAATTATAATATATGCTATTAATACTTGCAATATGCTATGCATATTTTTAAAATTTGACTAATTTATCATATTACTTTATTTATTTATTACCATGTTAGTTTATACCATATATAGAAAAAATATATATTTCATATATCTATTTTTTTTATAAATAAAAAATTTTAAATATAGGATGTATACTATAGTTAAAAATTTCTTATAAATATTTTCTAAAATATAATTGATATTTTAAATTGATAATATGCAAAGTGAAACATATTTTTTAACCATTAATAGTTTCATTTTAAAACATTAAAATTTAATTTAGAAGTAAAGATAAAATTATATATAACAAACAAATATAATTTAAAAAAAATTAAAAAGAAAATTAACCACTTTAAAAACACATTCATGTAAGATAATTATTATGATTTATATATAAAGAATGTAAGGACACTTTTTAAAAAATATTGGGAGTCTCTCCATTTTGTTAGGGTCTTACTACTACAACTTAAAGAAAAAGAATACTTTTATTTTGAGGAAAAAAAAAGATAATATCTTTTTATTCATTCATATGGTTGTTTTCTTCAATTCACACTTTAGTGGGATGAAAGAATAGAACAGAAGGTTCCGGGTTTGAATCTTTCATCCAATGGTGTCAGCAAAATGCAAAACCCAATCTTTTGTCTGAGTTTGAATTGTAGGTTTGGCTACCCTTCTGCCCTTTTCTTCCATTCTTCTTCATCCTAAAATTTGCAGCAATAATATCATAGTACAAAGTTTACAACGCACCCCACGACCAATTATAAATCTAGGAAAATCCGCTGTCTCTTTTTCCCACACCGTGACCACATATGATTAAACCCCATTAAATAAAGTTTCCTCTTTGGAGTTCTGGGTACTTTAATTCTTCATCCCCACTGATTTTTGGAACTGAGTGACTTTCCTTCACTGTTCTCTGGTGGGTCCTTTAACCAGTGCAGAATTTGTGATTTTGATCAATGATCACCTGTGAGTCATAGTTTTGATGTGTTTTGAGTCACTCTGCGTGTGAGATTTTTGTGAGTTTACTGGATTCGGCATATTGTGTACTGATTTTCACCCTCTTCTTGTGATGTTTGTCTCTTGTTCTAGAGGATTCAATAACTGGAGCTGGGAAATTACAGTTTTTGTTTATTGTCTCTAGTTACTTTGTTGGTCACTGTGGCTGTGGCAGTTAGTTAATTGTGTACATCTGCTGCTACAGTAAGTCAGCACTAGATCCATGATTGTTTACAATCTGTATTTATATTGAATTATGTTTTGTTCGAGACCCCTTTTGTGAGTTCAAGCTTCAGATTCCATTTTTTGTGTTCATATTTGTCAGTGTGAGAAATTCATTGCACTTGAGAGAAAATTGGTACAAAATCTCCATTTGTTTGCAGCTTACGCTGTAGGCATAATGTCATTCCTGTGTGGCCTTCCTCTTCTTGAGTGTGTGTACTGTCTAGCTTGTGCTCGTTGGGCTTGGAAAAGATGTCTTCATTCTGCTGGCCATGACAGTGAGAATTGGGGTTTTGCCACAGTGGAAGAATTTGAGCCTATACCACGCCTTTGTCGCTATATTTTATCTGTGTATGAAGAAGATCTTCGGCAACCCCTTTGGGCACCTCCTGGTGGCTATGGAATTATCCCTGATTTTTTACTTCTCAAAAAGACATATGAAGATACATGTGGAAGGGCACCACCCTATGTTCTGTATCTCGATCACGAGCATGAGGATATAGTTCTTGCCATCAGGGGTCTAAATTTGGCAAAGGAGAGTGATTATGCGGTTCTGTTGGACAATAGATTGGGGAAGAGAAAGTTTGATGGTGGGTATGTTCACAATGGGTTGTTGAAAGCTGCTGGTTGGGTTTTGGATGCAGAATGTGAAATTTTGAAGGATTTGGTGGAAAAGCATCCAAATTACACGCTGACTTTTGTTGGACATTCCCTTGGATCTGGTGTTGCAGCTATGCTGACAATGCTGGTGGTGCAGAATAGTCATAGACTGGGAAATATTGATCGGAAGAGGGTCAGGTGTTATGCCATTGCACCTGCTAGGTGCATGTCACTGAATTTGGCAGTCAGATATGCAGATGTCATCAACTCTGTTGTATTGCAGGCAAGTTTTCGTTTAATTTTGTTTCTGTTTAATTGGTTGATTTAGTGTAGAATGCTGTGTCAACAAATCTTGAACACCTAAAGGATATATAAAATAATTGGGACTGGATTACTAATTACAAATTATCAGTCTTTGAGATTACAATGTAACCGATTCTATAAACCAAGCATTTTGTGGATGTTTGTAGAATGTAGTTTGTTTTACAATACCTTCTTTTTTGATGTGTTTATAAACAGTTTTTGCTTTGTGTATAGAAAGATAACATTCTGCAAAGAGTAGTGAATTTTTAACGTGATGAATTTATTTTTGGAAGACTACTCATTTGTATTACTTTCAAAACAAGTTAAAGGGATGAAAAATGAATAGAGTCCGAATCCAATAACTTCTAACTAGGATCCATAGCTTTGTTGCCAGTTTATCTCAGGTTCAGGGCTACAGATTTGTGTACATGAAATTTTATGTTTCTTGAATGATGGTTTGCATATTCAGGTTTCATAAGCATTCTACTAACTTCATGTGAGGTAAGGTTACAGTCTTATTGATGTCTCGGTGTGTTGAAAACAATTATATCCATAGTAACAACTTTCAGTGTGAGATGAATTAACACATTTAAGTGTTTGGAGATAAAAAAAATATTTGGAGAGCTTTCTTGAGTGTTATTCTGCCCGATACAGGCCAAATATCTGGATAAAGATTTTTTCATGTGGAGCATAATGAATTAGTAGATGATTTATTCTTATAAGTAGTATATCGCTTAAAGTTCCAATATATGTTATGATGCATTACAAATCTTTTCTTTCTTCATGCTTCATTATACTTGATGCCATGATTGATGAATCTGATATTTTGAAGTTGACCACTCTTTACCTTTGATCAGGACGACTTCTTACCAAGAACAGCCACCCCATTGGAAGATATATTCAAGTCTGTTTTCTGGTATGTCTTAAGGACTAGTGTAATTATGCCTTTTTTGTTATCAATACTCTTAGAAAGTAGATTTAGACTTAACCCTAAAAAATCAACTTGCATGAGGTTTGCATCCACTTATATTTTATAATTTGGTCATCAATGTGAGATCTCCAACATACTCTTTCCTACTGAGGACTGAATGTTTTTAGTGTGAGACTAACTATCTCTGGTTGAGCCGATAGTAGCTCGATAGTAGCTCGATAAAATACGACGCAACAAACTTTTTACAATACCATATAAGAATCTGTTTTGCAAAGTAAGATTTTTACCTATTTATATACTGTAATATAATCATATATCACTGAAACAAATAATTGAGTGTTTGTTCATGGTGAGATAATTTTACTTGTAATAATTTATTTTTCTGTTTCTGGCAGTTTGCCATGCCTATTGTGCATGAGGTGCATGAGGGATACATGCATTCCAGAAGAGAAGATGCTCAAAGATCCAAGAAGACTCTATGCACCCGGTCGCCTTTATCACATTGTTGAGAGGAAACCTTTTAAGTATGGTTAAGAAAAAAGAATTCATGCCTTATGCCGAATTCTATCTCTCTTTCTGGAAATCTCGTTTGTGTTTCTTCTAGTTTCTTGCAGAATAAAAAATGTTAACAAAGATCAAGCCGAAAGTATTTTATACTGCCTTTTCTTGTGGTGTTATCTAAACTTCTAAACATTTTATGCAGAATGGGAAGGTTTCCCCCAGTAGTGAGAACAGCAGTGCCGGTAGATGGAAGGTTTGAGCATATAGTTCTTTCATGTAATGCCACATCTGATCATGCCATCATTTGGATTGAGAAAGAAGCCCAAAGGGCTCTGGATGTAAGTGTAATTGTTTATTGGGATAAGTAAAGTTTTATTCTTTGTCTTTCTTCTTTGTGATAACCATAATTAACTGTGGCTGTGAATATATGGTTCTCTTTTCTAGGACCTGTTTTTCCGGTGCCCTTAAAAATATGCTAAGATTACACATGAACTAGAGATACAAAAAATCTAGTCCATACTAGTTGGTTTTACTTGAGTTTGTGTTATGATCTATGTAGCCTATGATAATCTTGAACAATTCTCATCTCACGAGTCAATTTTATAGGATTTTTTTTTCTTCTGTAAAACTCACGATAGATATCATTATGTACTTTGACATCTCAGTTAGACCGACATCTCAAAGTATATCATGTTGGGTTTATTAAATATGTAGGTGCCATAAAACTAGCAGGACCCACATGAACAAAACTCAGTCTTTACCTGAAGATTTTGATGAACAAAACTTAACCTTTACCCTATGGTTTATGTCAACTGCAGTTGATGCTGGAGAAGGTTGAACCAATGGAAGCTCCTGCCAAGCAAAAAATGGAGCGTCAGGAAACCCTAACAAGACACAAGGTTGAATATAAAGCAGCATTACATAGGGCAAAAACATTACATGTTCCACATGCTTACACACCACCATCAGAGTATGGCACTTTTGATGAAGAGGGAGATGCCAGTTCAACAAGATCTCAGGGTGAGTCTTCTAATAAAAGTTCTGTGGATGAAAGCTGGGATGCTTTGATTGAGCGTCATTTGGACAAGGATGAACATGGCCACACTGTGCTCAAGAAACAATGATCAAGTCCTTCTACGAGACTTCATAATATGCTTTGTTTAGTGTAAAAAAGTAAAATTCCTTCATTCTTGAGCTTCACTAGGGGAATAATGAATTTTTTAGGTGTTAATGGGATTCAGGATTCCAGTGTACTTAGCATTTGAAGTTCAGATTCATAAAGCTGATAGTTACGGGAATTCATGGAACATTCTTAGTCTTGTAAATTCAAATTTTGAAAGAGTTTCCTTAATATTCAACAGATTCACTCATGGTGCGGTTTCATTCGCAGGAGATTTTACTATTTAAAATATATTACCAAAAAAAAATTATTTTATTAAATAATTTTATATCTACTAAAACATTTTTTTATCTTAATTATATTAAGGGCACTTTGGTAGTTTTAATTTTATATCTATTATTTTTTTTTTCATATATCACTTCAATCAAATCACTCACAAATTTTATTTCTAAATTTACTCATCATCACTTTTAAATCTCTTAAAAAAAAAACAACACATATTTTATTTTGAAATTCATTATCTCATTCTTTCTTGAATCCATCCACTAAAGTAAACATACCTTAAAGTCTTCCCACGATTTAATCATTTTTTTTAAGAACTTAATGAACATGTATCTAATACTACTTGGACTTAGTTGAAAAACTAATGGTTGGAAACATATTATGAAAGCATTATTTTTTTTACCACCTATAACATCGATTTAAAATTTAGGCACAAGTTGAAAGGGGTAAAAAACTTACCTTTCAACAACTTTAACTAAATTAGTAATGTACTAACGGTTGGAATCCATTTATGAATCAATTTAATACTTTAAACAACAATTCAAAATTTAGACAAGGGAAAAAAGTTACATTTAAACTACTACAACTAAATTGGTTATGTAATAATAACACCTTCATGTATAAGTAGTTTATATGTTATAAAAATAATTATGTATGTAAGATTTTAGTAATTTTAAAATTTTCTTCTCATAGAAAAGATATACCAAGGATATTGTATTGAAAAGTTATGTTTATATATACGAAAATATTAAGTGAAGTAAAGTAATTACTAATTTTTTTTTTTTTTTTATAAATGAGAGAGATAACAATAAACAAAAGAGAGTAATGGGAGTGTGAAATTAGGTGAAGAATAACAGAGAAGAAAAGCAAACTGCGAAGAGAAGCAAATTCACGATGAATCGCGTCATGTCTCATCACTGTCAATTGGAAATTAACAATTACACATTATCGATGCACACAGAAATCGCGTTTGAATAAGCACTTTTTTTTATTGTTTTCATTTCCGATTTCATTTCTCAACGCTTCTTCCTATTGACCGATCTCAATGGCTTCTGTTACCCTTCTTCTCGCCCTGCTCGTCTTCTTCGTAATTGGCACTTCTCTTTCAAACAGGTAAATTGCTCAAACACTCCGTCTCTATATTTTTTTACCGTTTTTGCTGTAGTTTTGTTACAACCAAGTGCTTTGAAAATCATTTTTACTTTTTGGATTTGTTACTCGTTCAATCCAATAAAATCTGGCTTGTAAAGTATCAGTTATATTCTTTAATTTGATTATATTAATATGTATGAGAAATCTCCAAAACAAGACAACATGTAACGTATAACTGTTTTTGCTATTTGCTATTATTCTGTTACGATTTAGTCCTGTTGAAGTTTAATGAGAATTCTTATGATACTAGACATTTGAGGGCTATGATAATAATAGTTCAAATATGGTTCCACCATAATAATAGTTAAGATGAACTCTGATATAAGTTTAGAATTTAGATTTAGACTTAACCCATCTTACAAGATTGGTTTTTAAGGCAAGGGTTGATGTGGGATCTTCAATAACGAGAATAACAAATCAAAGATCTGGTTTGACAAAAAGGCTATTCAGTTTTATATTGGTATACGAATTAAGAAAAGTTGTTACGGTGAACAAAAAAGAAGAGATATAGTGTGAAATTCAATTAAATCTCTTGTGACTGTAATTTGTTCTAATGTTAATAACAGTTAGTAACAGTATTGTGGATGCTAATTAGCAATGGAAATTATGCCAAAGGTTTCGGAAGCTACTACAAGGGTGACTAGTTCGAGAAACTTTCATTTCCATTTCCTTTTGTTTTTTTGTTTTGTGAATAATTAGGTGTGATCCTTCCCCCTTAAGAGTTTAACTTCACAAATAGTTTAGATCAACAAAAATCGTGATGTGTGGTTGAAGAATAATCATACCCCTTAGAGTATAGAGTTCGATTTCCAGGTGTGTGTGCAGGAAATACATCCTTCAGAGAAATTATCTCCTTTTACTCATTATCTTGAGTTGGTAGTCTCTAGCTAGGTTCATCCAAAAATTTTTTATATCAGAAACAAAGTAAAAATAAAGCAACAACAGTTTTGTAGTTGTCTGTAAAAATTAATGAAAGAAGACATTTTCTCAAATAACCGGCCTTTATGTTTTTGTTGCCATTTGTTTTCCCCTAATCGATCTTGTGGACTTATTTTTGAAAGCTACATAACCATTGCAAGGATTTAATTTCCATTATTCATGACTGATGTAGTATTTGATTATTTACTAGTTACTAATCAGAATGTTTATGTTGTTCACGTTGTTAATTTGCATAAGCAGTAGAAAGGAATTAAGGGACAAGGAGAAAACTGCATTACAGATATTAGAGGGCTCAGTTCATTATTCCAACAGTATTAATCCATCACGTGTTGTCCAAATCTCTTGGCAACCAAGGTCAGGTACTTTCTAGAACTTTCCCTTATATCATCAGTGATTGTATTACTGCTGAAGATATGCGAATTTTCTATTATATATATTTTTATTTGTTTGCTTGTTTGCTAGCCTCTTTTTCTTTTAATTTTTCGAACTCTGATGTATTGTTGCCACTGTAGGGTTTTTCTATACAAAGGATTTTTGTCTGATAAGGAGTGTGAGTACCTTATTTCTGTGGTAAGATGTGTTTCTGTTTGAGATGTTTTCTTTTTTTGTGTTTCTAGTACTCGGCTAATTTTTAATTTTAACCAACTGTTTTGTTTTTTTTTTCTCAGGCATATGGTGAGAAAGAAAAATCCTCAGGGAATGGTGGAACTTCCTTGGAGATGGAAGTGAGTTTGAATTTTTTCCGGACCAAGTACTGCAAACTAGCATTTAGCAAAATTAGGTTCTGTTCGTAGTTGATTTATATTTGAACTTTCTTGGTTTAAGACCTAATTGTGTTTCTAAATATTGTTATTACTAATTAGCATCCCACAATAAAAGCCTTTCCCTTTATTATTATTATTATTATTCTAAATTAGTTTGATTTAATTGAATACCAAAAGCTTTTTGACCAAGTGGTCCCAAGTCTGACATGTTATTGCATTACTTTGTTCATGCACATTTTCCTGTTAGTTCATAGCCTTCGGAACTCAATCAATCAAACATGTAGTGACTTATGTTTCGCCACAATAATGTCTATTTTACCGTTTTCTCAAAAGAATAATATCAGTTTCGGGTAAAATCCTATACACTCTTTCTCAGCAGGAGTTTATTCTGAAATTGGGGAAAAAACCAAGCATATCCTTTAGAGTGCATCTATTCCTATATAGTTCAAGGTTCTATTTGCTCACAGTTCTGCTGATTGTTACTGTGACTTTAAAAGTTCAAAAAAGTATTCGTATTGGTATAAAAGAATTGTGATCATTTTACGTATCACCGATACTGAACTAGAAAGCTTGGAGCCTTTTTTTTTTTTTCCCATTATAAGGAGATTGATTAGCCAATGCATTCGTTTAAAGCTTGTTGCTTGACCTGAACAGTTTATTACTATATTGACATGGTGTTCTGGACATCGTCATGACTTGTAATGATGTTTTACATTATGTGTTAGGATGATATTCTTGCAAGGATTGAAGAAAGACTTTCAATTTGGACTTTACTTCCTAAAGGTAGCTATTGGTCAGTTCAGGCCATTATTGTCAGATTATGATACTCAGACTAATATATTATTGTCTTGCTTGTTGATAATCTTTTCCACCAGAGAACAGCAAGCCTTTGCAAGTCATGCAATATGAGTCGGAGCAGAATGATCAAACCCTAGATTATTTTACAAACAAAACCAATTTGGAATTGAGTGGACCTCTAATGGCAACAGTTATTTTATATCTCTCAGACTCTACTAAAGGGGGTCAAATTCTCTTTCCTGAATCAGTGGTAAGGCCATTTGAGTTTTTTCTTCAATGTGCTGTTCACTTTTCACCTCTTTCTGAATATGTCCTATTATTCTCAGCCAAGGAGTAGCAGTTGGTCAAGTTGCAGTAACAGTAACAAGACCATCCAACCAGTAAAAGGGAATGCAATTCTGTTTTTCTCTCTTCACCCAAGTGCTACTCCTGACAGGAGTAGTTTTCATTCTAGATGCCCTGTGCTTGAAGGGGACATGTGGTCTGCAATTAAATACTTCTATGCGAAACCAATTAGCAGGGGCAAGGTCTCAGCCATATCAGAAGACGATGAATGTACTGATCAAGATGACAGTTGTCCTGCATGGGCATCCATGGGAGAATGTCAAAGAAACCCTGTGTTCATGGTTGGATCTCCTGATTATTATGGTACGTGTAGGAAAAGTTGTAATGCATGCTGATCACAACTTGACTTTTACACTTTCTGTTAGTATAAATATTCACCCTCAAGTTCTTTACCCCTTCCTATTGCTATAGAGAAATACATGTGGAATTATCAAGTTTTTTTCTTAAAATTTTGTCATGTTCTTCTGGGTTGCGCACCAAAAGGTGCTCAAAACAGTGTATAGGAAATTGGGACTTTGACAGGGTTTGGATTTCAATTTTGATGTATTTTTTCTTTTTAAATATCCTTAGTGATGATTGAGTGTTGTTGACGTTACATGAAGACACTAGGTGCTGTCCAATTACATGAATAAAAGAAAAGTTCCGTTACCTTTATTATAATGAACAGTATAGTTTTTAAGTAAAATAATAAAGTAATAATCAATTAGGAATTTTATAAAGTTGTCAACTCCCAAGTTTAGGTAATACTTTTAATTTATTTTTTCATTTCTTCTTCTTTCATTTTAGAGTTTAGGTAATACTTTTAATTTATTTTTTCATTTCTTCTTCTTTCATTTTAATTAATTAATTAATCAACATTAATGTATTTGTTTGGCTTATAAAGACGTTTGGATATGTATGATATGTGTATGACCGCACGTGTCTTCTCATGTAATGTTTTATAAATTAAATGTTTTCTTAGTTTATACTACCTTCATTACATGATAAAAGGGTCATTTGGATATAGGTACGACTGCATGTGTCATCTTAGAATTGAAAATAAATTGGCCGCATGCATTGTCCAAAATTCGACACTCTTTCTTAAAAATCTTAATAATTTTTTGCGTTACTGTTTTTATGAATAAGTATGAGTACTCGTGTGATAGTTAAGGTTGTTTTAGTATTTTATCTTTCTTTTTTTTATATTATAAAAGTAAAAATGTTAAATTATTCTTTTGGTCACTCTATTTATCAAATAATATTAGTTTGGTTCTTAAGATGTTCATTGTTTCAATTTAATTTGGTCATCATTTTCTTAACTATGATTTAATTTGGTTCTTGCCGTTAATTTTGATCAAACGATATTGAGGGACAAAAAAAATATTTAACCCTATAAAATTGCGGTCAATCATCAATATAACATTTAATCCTAATGACGTTAAATTTAAATTTATCTACATTTAATAAACTTAAAAACTAATAACATTACAAATATAAACAAAATAAAAAAAACATAATATATAACAATAATTAGTTCTACTTAATTATATCAAAATTATATTTTCTTAATAAATGTAATCATTACATATACTAAAATTAACAAATAAAGTCTTTAAAATTATTTAATTACAAATAATTGATTTATACACACTAACATTAAATAAAAATATATAGTAGAAAAAATAAAAATATATATTACGAATATATTTTATAGTATATAAATGTTTTATTATTTTTAATTTTATTTTATGTATTATTAATTAAAAATATGTAACGACAAATAAAAATAATAATTCAAAAATAGTTACATCTATAGATGGTAAAATAAATTTTAATTCATTAGTTGATTTATCTTATCACAAATTCATCATTCAAATGTACTTATAAAATACATAACATATAATAATAATTAATTTTACAAAATTATATCAGTTATATATTTATTAAATCAATATAATAAGTACATAATATATTTAAATTAACAATTAAAATTTTCAAAATCATTTAAAATAACAAAATTTTAAAAACAAAAAACACGACCTTGCCTCCTACTAGTTCTAAGGTAAGGAAGGTGGAAACTTATTATGACACATGTTAAAATATTAATTGATTAATATTAATAATGTTCAAAAATAGAATTAAAAAGCGCCTATGGCCTAATGGATAAGGCGCCTGACTTCTAATCAGGCGATTGTGGGTTCGAGTCCCACTGGGTGTGTTTTTGTCTATTTTCTTTCATTTATAATTCTATTTTCTACTTTTCTTTATTTTTTTTTTATTTTTTCTTCATGTATTTACATTCATATCATATTTTATGTATAAATTTATAATTAAAATTTACGTATAAATATATATATATATATATATATATATATATATGTATATTTAAAAGTTATAAATTACATATCTAACTCACTAATAAACCTCAACACTTTTAATCTAACCAAATTTTGATCTTTCAACCTTTATAGAGAATTTTAATGAAATATACAATGAAACTTTTGTGAGATAGTTGTGTCATGCATATATCCTATGTGAATGATAAGTTTGACTGAAAATTTAGGTGGAATTTATAATGGTTTGTTTACTCATATATTTGGGATTCTATATGTTTTTGTGTTTTAGATTGTTTTATAAACCATGTGTATATGTTGGTTGAGATTGTGGCACACATTCCTCATTTTATTAAATTATATTTATTTATTACCTATAAAACAAGAAAAAATGAATCTGAACTAATAATGAAATAAAAAAATATAACATGGCTATATATATACATATATATATATATATATATATATATATATATATAATATTAATTATATTAATTACTTTTTAAAAACTTTAAAATAATTTAGTGAGCTTATTTTAAAGGGTTAAATATGTTTTTGGTCCCTCAAGTTTGAGTGAAATTTGGGTTTAGTCCCTCATCAAAACTTTTGACCAATTTAGTCCTTCATCTTCCAAAATGCGTGAATTTAGTCCTTTTAACCAAATTTTGTTAAGTTTATCTGACATTTCAAGCGTATTTTATGATAGTATTTAAATTATTTATACTGTTTGACACATTTTTGCTTCAATGTTAACTTAAATACTATCATGAAATGCGCTTGAAACGTCAGATAAACTTAACAAAATTTGGTTAAAAGGACTAAATTCATGCATTTTGAAAGATGGAGGACTAAATTGGTCAAAAGTTTTGATGAGGGACTAATTCCAAATTTCGCTGAAACTTGAGGGACCAAAAACATATTTAACCCTATTTTAAAACTAGTATACTATAAATTTGGAAAATATATCTATTAATGTTATCCATGGATTTGAATAAAAACATAACAATATATTTATTACAACAATTTCAATTGCAAAAAAATATAATTACATGAATTAAAATATATTTTTATACAAATAATAATTATTAAAATAATATTATCTTCATTAATTATAATGTTTTATAAATTAGTGATATATATTTGTACCTATATACAAAGGATTTTATATTTTGGTGTATATTTTATTTTCCATTTTTATCTTTTAAATATATTTTTTAAATTGAAATAATTATTATCTACAAAATAAATAAGAACTAGTTACAATAAATTTGTAAAAGTTAATTATATTTAATTTTATAATAATAATAATAATAATAATAATTTTTATTATTATTTTATTATCATAAAAAGAGTTTTATTGAAATATACTTTATAAAATAAATATACTTTGTGTATAGGTGTAAGTTTTATTGAAATTAGATCATATCGCTATTCAAGAGAGGAGATGGACTTTTTTTTCTAAATTTTCTGCTAAATATATAAGAAAAAAATTTAATATAATTTATATGATAAATTTTTAAAGAAAAATCAAATTTATATAAATTTAATGTGGATTGAATTATATTTTAATAATATTAACAATAAATTTGGAGTCAATTTTAATTATTTAAATTCATTATTTTTTTAATATAATAATAAGGTTTAATTATTATTTTGGTCTTATATTTTGGGTTTGATTCACTTTTGTCCCAATATTTGTTTTTTTCTTCAAATTAATTTGGTTCATGTAACATCCCATCTAATAGTTTTTACACTACCAAATAAAACATCATATCATGATAAAACAAAACAGATAATATAAATAAGTCAATATAGAGTATTAATACAGTCATCCAAATAACTATAGAAAAACCAACTATGTGTACAACCTTTACTAGAAAAGAGTTAACAAAAAGTTCCAACTTGCAAACAAAAACATGAAACAGAGACTACTATCAGATATTCCATGTTACTGTCTCAACTCCTATCCAAGAGGG
Organism: Vigna unguiculata; assembly: GCF_037176805.1. Classification (NCBI taxonomy): domain Eukaryota; kingdom Viridiplantae; phylum Streptophyta; class Magnoliopsida; order Fabales; family Fabaceae; genus Vigna; species Vigna unguiculata. Next base: position 43,811,745 of record NC_140795.1, on the reverse strand, counting down.
GGTATCTTCACCTGTATCTTTCTCTGCTCACACCAATTAATTGATGACCATTGCACAAAGGAAAACCACTCAAGAAAATAGACAAAAGCAAGAAGGGTAAGCTAATCTGATTAAAAGAAACATACAATTGAATTATAAACATAATATTCATTTTCACATTTCCAACAAAATCACTTAAATCACCATAACACAGGAAAGATAGATGACTCTATACTCAATTATTCGGATTATGTAAGCGACATTGGACCTCTTGGTGGCATGCACTTGTGATGGTTCCCAAACTCTGCAGAGTTTGGCCTCAAGGGATTATCACCCAACCACTCACAAGGTAAGTCCCTTTCTCGTCTAAGACTTAATCAAGTCCAAAGACTAGGACCTCCTACTACTCCTCACGACATAATCCATTCTGCTCTACCTGAGTGTGAATGATTATTGAAGTTTCAGGATACCCCCAATAGTGAGTCCTCATGTCCTTACATACACTAAGAACATACCCTTTAGAATTTGCCCTTGGAATTCTAGGTCAACCATATCTCTCATCATCCAATTCATACATTTAAAACCACACATGTTTGTCAAAAGCACCAATTCATGCGTATCATTATCTCAATTCACACTTTAACATTGAAGGTATTAATTCATCCATCACTAACATGGAAACTGTAAGACCTGTGGAATTTAGTTAATTAAATAAATAATGAATTAATAAATGCGGGTAGTGGGAGCCTTTATGCCATTAAATTCTGTTTTGTCTGACATGGAAAAGTACTAGCTCAAGTGGTTGAAAGTACTCGATTGTGCAGGAGGACTTGAGTGGTTGTGCATTGAATTGACTTTGGCAAGTTTGTGGGTTCAAACCTTGGTGAAGCTAAATTTGACTTCCTTTTTTTGTTAACAATTAGTTGTGGCTTGAATTTGATAGGGCATAAAAAACCCTAAGAGAAGGTTGGGCATTGATTCAAATTATAAGCGAAGGAAAGTCCAGGTTAGGGGAGTTGAACTGAATTTTTAGTAATTGTTGTTTTACGTGTATAATTTTGGTGAATGTATGCCATAAAAAAATCGTGTTAATGCATGATAATAAGCTCTGTGCACTTCTTTCAATTGCGTGGTTTGGTTTTGGGATGTGATTTGTGCATGTGTTGCTGGTGTCTGTAAGTGTCACAGTACAAAAGTCTGCAATTCTCGCTCAAACGAGCTAGGCTCGCCTAGGAGAGGTTAACAAAAAGTTGCATCTGTGTTTGCGCGAGCGTCTCGCTTAGGCGGGAAGTTTTGGTCTTGGGCAACAAACCATCTCGCTTAGGCGAGTGTGTCTCGCCTAAGCGAGAACTTGAGAGTGTTGGGAGCCCTTGCTTGAGCATCTCACTCAGGCGTCAAGTTTCAAATCTTGGGCGAAAACTCGTCTCGCTCAGGCGAGAGACCCTCGCCTAAGTGAGAATTCGATGGTTGATTGGTTTTGTTTAAACTCGTCGCCTAGGCGAGGTGTAACATCTTAAAATTTGTACCACAATATTTTCAGTGTGTCAATACCTAAAAGTTTATGATACATTATTTTTTTTAGGTATTGTGACTAGTATAATAAATTTTGAACATATGATATAAAAATTATAATTATTCAAGAAATCAAAATTTAAGTGTTTGCAACTAAAATAATAAAAATATTACTACAAAATAATATACTTCAATAATAAAATAAGTTATAATACTTATAACATTATAGCTACATTTCAGATTCATAAAAACATATGTTTTGCCTTTATAACAATAATAATAATAATAATAATATTATTATTATTATTATTATTATTATGAATATGAATACATTTATAATACATATTACACAATAATTTTATAATATTGTTCCATTATACACCATTGTCCTGTTTATTGAAGTAATTTTAAATATCATGGATATATTTAATAAAATAATAATAATAATAATAATATTTATAGTCTTCTCCAAATTGAACCTTAATGATATATGTATAGACACTTTATATATTATGATAAGGTAAACAAAAGAATTTTTTTTAGATTGAATCTCCACCACCACGTCACAATTCATGCACATGCACTGTCAAAATGGCAAATCACAATTAATGCCATGATAAGTTAATATTAACGTCAGATTGGATAAACAAAAAAAATCTGGATAGGCCAATCTTTAACTCTTGAAGAGATTTCAGATAAATGAAACAGTGAAAACTTGTCACTATTACTGTTTTACTACTGTTTATATAAGAAAATAATAAGCAAAATACAAAGAGTCAAGGCCCAGTCCTAACCCTAACCCTAACCCTAAAGAAGGGATCCCATACATGATAAATAAAATATTACATCTCAACACTACCCCTCAAGCTGTAGCATATAGATCATATGCTCCAAGCTTGGAACATATAAATTGAATTCTAGGCCCTTTTAAAGATTTAGTCAGAATGTCTGCAAGTTGTTCATTAGAGCCGACAAACTCTGTAACAAGATCCTTGGATAGTAATTTCTCTCTAACAAAATGACAATCAATTTCTATATGCTTTGTTCTCTCATGAAACACCGGATTGGAGGTAATGTGAAGGGCTGCTTGGTTGTCACAATATAACTTCATCTGCTCATTTTCACAAAATTTCAACTCTTGAAGGAGTTGTTTAATCCATACTAGTTCACATGTAGCTAGAGCCATAGATTGATATTCCGCCTCTGCACTAGATTGAGCAACAACACTTTGTTTCTTACTTTTCCAAGATACAAGGTTCCCTCCAAGGAATACACAATACCCTGTGGTAGATCTTCTATCAATTGGACAACCAGCCCAATCTGCATCACAATACGCTTCAACTTGAGTACTTCCCTTGTTCTCATACAACAATCCTTGTCCTGGGTAGGGGTGTCAAAACGGGCCAGCCCGACCCGTTTTGACCCGACCCGTTTTTGGCCCGTATTAAACGGGTCGGGCCGGGCTGGTCCGACATGGTAAAACGGGTTGCATTTCTGAGCCCGGCCCGCGGGCTGGCGGGCCGGCCCGCCAGTTTTTTCTCATCTGTATAATTTGTGGCCCAATCAGATTTTAATTTTTTTCATTTCAAATTTAGTTGACTGAATAATGTCCCAATTTTATATTACCAAAAGAAATTCTCCTGCAATTAAGAATACAACAACAATGATCTATTAAACAAGAAAATTATCACAACACAAACAGCCCTGCAATGGAACCAGAACGCTACGAAGTTGAAATGGAACCAGAACGCTGCAAGTGATTAACGGCAGCAACTACGAAGTTGAAATTGGGGAAGATTTAAGGATGAACATCGATTAAGGGGTCGTGTTGCTGCCAGCGACGTGGTGGATGTCACGGTGGAGGAGAAGCGGGTATGGCCAGCGGCGACGTGGTGGCCAGCGTGGTTCGTGGTGGCCAGCGACGCCGTGGGTGGAGGAGAAGTGAGCGTAGAGAAGAGTCGAGAAGAAGAGACACAATCACAGAGTGTATGTGAGGGAGGGATACTGAAAAAAATGTGCACGTGTTGTTTTTTTTATTAAGTGATACGGGCCGCAGGCTGACTCGTTTTGGCCCACGGGTTGGCCCGACGGGCCAGCGGGCTTGACGGGCCGGGCTGTCTCGGGTTGGCGGGCTGAATTTCTAGACCCGGCCCATGTATTTACTGACGGGCTGGCGACCCAGCCCTTCGGGCCCGACCCATTTTGCCATCCCTAGTCCTGGGTTCCCTTTTACATATCTGAGAATGCGAATCACAACATTCCAATGATCAATGTGGGGATTTTGCATAAATTGACTAACAACTCCCATTGGGTAAGAAAGATCAGGTCTTGTTATAGTAAGGTAGATGAGTTTTCTAACCAACCTTCTATATCTCTCTGGATCTGAGAAAAGTTCACCTTGATCTCTTGTTAATTTTTGATTTGAGTCCATAGGGCTATCAATGGGCTTGCAATTTGTCAGACCTGTTTCTTCCAAAATATCAAGAGCATATTTTCTCTGTGCAATGATGACACCTTCTTTTGATTGTGCCACTTAAATACCAAGGAAATATTTAAGACGACCCAAATCTTTGGTCTGAAAGTGGCTAAACAAATGGTTCTTCAATTGAGCAATTCTAGTGATATCATTTCCTGTGATAACAATATCATCAACATAAACCATAAGATAAACACATTTGTCAGGAGAAGTATGACCATAAAATACTGAATGATCCGCTTCACAAAGTTTCAATCCAAAATTCTGCACAACACGACTAAATTTACCAAACCAAGCTCGAGGAGATTGCTTCAAGCCATAGAGAGAACGATGTAACTTACAAACTAACCCAGACTCCCCCTGAGCAACAAACCTAGGAGGTTGCTCCATGTATATCTCCTCTTCCAGATCACCATGAAGAAAGGCATTTTTAATGTCCAACTGATACAGAGGCCATTGGCGAATGGCAGCCATAGCAGGGAAAAGACGAACATAACTGATTTTAGCCACAGGAGAAAAAGTATCACAACAGTCAAGGCCGTAAACCTGAGTATACCCCTTAGTGACGAGACGGGCTTTGAGTCGGTCTACAGCACCAGTCGGACCAACCTTAATAGCATAGACCCATCTACAACCCACAGACTTCTTACCAGGAGGAAGAGAGACAAGTTCCCAAGTCCCACTATGTTCAAGTGCCTGCATTTCATCAATCATGGCTTGTCGCCATCCAGGATGACCAAGTGCCTCATCAACATTCTTAGGAACCTTAATGGTAGACAAGGAAAGTATCACAGAGATATAATATTTTATTTTCAATACAAGAAGAAGGCATCCTATTAATTAGAAAACAAGCAGTGAGGACTGCATCTCCCCAATGATGAATAGGAATATTGGTGTTCAACATGAGAGAGCATGCAATTTCGATAAGGTGTCTATTCTTTCTTTCGGTTATGCCATTTTGTTGTGGAGTATGAGGACATGTTGACTGATGTAAAATTCCTTGGGAAGATAAAGATGAGGAAAACGCAGCAGAAAAATATTCCTTAGCATTATCACTTCTGAGAATTTTAATTGTCTTCCCAAATTGGTTCTTAATTTCATTAAAGAAGGACACAAATATGGATAAAAGTTCCGATCTTTCTTTCATTAGATAAACCCAAGTACATCGAGAGAATTCATCAATGAGCGTTACAAAGTAGTTAAAACCAAAAGAAGTGACACGACTTGGTCCCCAAACATCAGAATGAACAGTAGAAAAAAGCAAAATTACATCGTGTCTCAGACTTTTTAGGGAAGGAAGATCTAACATGCTTTCCTAACTGACACGATTCACAATCTAAGGCTTGAATGTGTTTGAGACTCGGAACCATCATCTTCAACTTGGACAAACTTGGGTGACCTAAACGATCATGCAAAAGTTTTGGGGATGAAGTTGCAAAACAAGATACTGAGGAGCTTGGTTTTAGGAAATAAAGTCCTCGTGACTCATGTCCTTCTCTAATTAGACGACCCGTACCATGTTCCTCTATAGCAAAGGAATTAGCAGTAAAGGTTACCGAACAATTTAAGGAACGAGTCAATTGACTCAAAGAGATTAAATTGTAAGGACAATGAGGAATGTACAAAACAGAGTTTAAATTTAGTGAAGGTGATAAAGAAACTTTGCCAATTCCTTGAGATGCCACTTTGGATCCATTTGCAACAGTAATAAAATGAGGACTTTTGGGAGAGGAAATGGAGGAAAATGAGGAAATGTTACCAGAGACATGATCTGAGGCACCTGAGTCAAGAATCCATGGACTAAGACCTTCCACAGATTGAGAGATGCATGCAGTTGACATTGAAGAGGATGGGCCAGGATTGTTGGATTTCTCAGATTTGTACCTCAAGAATTCTTGGTACTCTTCATCAAAAATTCTAGATTCTGAATGATCAGACTTGGACACATGAGCAGCTTTATCGGGAAACCCATGTAAGGAATAACACTTGTCTTAGGTATGGCCCATTCTATTACAATATGAGCACTAAGGACGCCCACTTGGACCACCACGTCCTCCACGGTTGCTCCGACCTCCTCCTCTTCCTCGTGGTGCTACCATTGCTGATGTTTCAAAAACATCAGTTGAACTTTCATCTTTGACCAATGTAGGTACACGAAGAAGTCCAGTAACTAAGTTGTCCATCGAAGGGATTTGATCACCAGCTAAAACTTGATCACGCACATGATCAAAAGTCGAGTGCAGGCTCCTCAGAATTAAGACCATGTAAAACTTATCAAGTTTTTTGTTGATATCTTCTAATGAATCAGCCACAAAAAAACTCTTCAATTCTTCTACTGCAGCCCTAGCCTTTCCTATATGAGAAACCATATCATGATTGATTTGTTTGAGTGAGGCTACTCTTTGAGTTGCATCAAAGAGGCGTTGAACGTCATTAGCAAAAATATCTTGTGCTCTTTTCCAAAAAGAGAAGCATGTCTTGTAAGGTCTCAAAATGTCTAAGACCCCTTGCTCAACTGATTGCCATAAAACAGCACACAACTGAAAATCCAATTTCTGCCATTTAGGTTTCTCTTCCTCTGAAATAGTAGAGACCTCTTTTTCAAGATGATCATGATAGCCTTGACCAAGAAACCACAACTCCACCGAAGCTGACCAAGAAGAGTAATTTTTCCAGTTCAGTTTCGCAGAGGTAATAATAGGAGTAGTTGATAGAGAGGGAGACATTCCACCCGTAGAAGCCATTAAAAAAACTTAATTTTTGAGAAGAAATCCTAGGTTCAAGATATGGTCTCCGATACAGAGAACCAAGAGCAGATATAAGACCAGGAGGCTCCAGCGAGACGAACGACGGTGGCGCGGCGCGATTCCGGCGCCGGGAAGGCGGCGCGTGGTGTACACGCACTTGAAGGTCGCCGGAGAGAGGCGGAGAGTGGCGGCGCGTGCGGAGGTTTTTGGGGACGTGACTTGTGGGGATGGGTTGCGCTCCTCGAGGCGCACCTAACCCTGACTTCACCGGAGTATACACGCTGGCGGCGACGGCGGACAACACGACGGACGGCGGCGAACGGCAGCAGACGGCGGCGGACAGTGGCGGGAGATGGCAGACGATGACAGTCACTGTGACAAACATTGAAGATGAACCAGACTCATGTTCTGGCTCTTGATACCATCTTGAAGAGATTTTAGATAAATGAAACAGTGAAAACTTGTCACTGTTACTATTTTACTATTGTTTATATAAGAAAATAATAAGCAGAATACAAAGAGTCAAGGCCCAGTCCTAACCCTAACCCTAAAGAAGGGATCCCATACATGATAAATAAAATATTACATCTCAACATTAACAAACTAAACTAAACCAAGGAAGCATTGAAACAGAAACAAGATAGTGCAATTTAAACTAAGTGTAATCATTACAAAATGTAGTATAAATATGGATGAAGTGAATCAAAGGAGGGAAAGAAAGAGAGACAGTGAAGAAAAAAAAGAGAGGGAGGAGAAGCAAAGAGTCTTTGCAAGCGTGAGAAAAGAAAGAGAAGAAAAATAAAATACAAAGATCATCTTTAAAAGTATATCTTCCATAACTAAGGTAAGGGAAGGAGACATCTATCATTTTATCTTTTTACTTTAATTATTTTTTATTTGTTCATAATTATTTTTATCTCTATATTTACCTTAAGTGAGGTGTCCCTAACCTGATTCTAATTTATATTTAGTTCCCATTTCTATTTATTTATTTATTTATATTCATCTCTAGTTGAGTACTGATCCTATTTATATTTACTCTTATTTACTTATTTATATCTCCAGTTACATATTGGTCCTTTTTATTTATTTATATATATATTTTTTTTAATTATGCATCGATCATGTTTATTTAATTATATAATTAAATGGTTTAATACTGAAATAAAATTTATGATAAATGAAGATTTGATTATTGTAGTTGGAGGTATGACCTTGGGAATTTAAACGAGTTAGTATTACTCAAGATGAGATCTTCTTGAGTTACTTTGTTGGCCATGAGCTCATTTATCCTGACTAGTCACTAAAAAATTAATCAATATCTTTATAAAAGTATAATAAAAATCCAATTTTATGGATTTGGGAGAACTTTCATTTTATTTTATTTTATTATGATATGTTGTTTTCTTTTGTGATATTTGTCTCACTTCCCTATTTTTTTATTGTGTGTAAAAAACAAAGTTTTATAGCCTTATCATAGATGGATGCTCCCAACATGCCTGGTCCCTTCTTCGCCGACATTGTGGCTGTTTTTCCGGGGAATGCATGGCAAACCAATGCAGTAAATAATTCTGTAACATTTCAGGGAATGGGAAACTCTACTATTACTTTTCTCTCTGCTCCAAACGCGCCGATTGTCATCGAAGGACAAATCGGAGTTACCTTCTATTTACCCCCAACAGTCCAAGTGAATCCTATCCATAACCTTTTCCCTCCACCTGTTTGATAACCCGTATATGAAGGAGAAACTGTAAATAAATAACACTTCTTCCTCTTCTAGTGTAGGAAATATAAGATGTACTAAACAATGTAGATATAGGATGCATACAATATTGTAAATACACACACACACACACACATATATATATATATATGTATATATATGTATATATATATATATACATATATATACATATATATATATATGTGTGTGTGTGTGTGTGTGTGTGTGTGTGTGAATATTTTAAGTATGATTTTGCCCTTAAATTTTATAAGTATATGGTAGGAAATAATAATATTAATTAAAAAAATTATCGTCATACGAGGCACATCAGTTCTGGGCGAAGGATGGTCTCGCCCAAGCGAGACTTCGTGGGCTGCTGTTGTACTATGGGCTCGCTCAGGCTAGTGAGCCTAGCTTAAGCGAGGTGGGTTTGGATGTTTGGATGAAGGCTCTTTAGCCTAAGCAAAGAAAAGTACAATGGTATGTTTCCAGGAAATTGATAATGCGCTATCAGATTGGTTGTGGTTGAATCGTGATGTGTTGTCTACAAGGCTTCTAAGATATCTCATAGATGGGCTTGCTGGTGTTCCTGGAGTTGTGGCTCGGAACATATCCCTTGAGGAGTTGTGGCTCGGGATATGGGTTAAGCACTTGGCATTCTTTGAGTTGTGGCTCGGAATGACGTCCCATGAGTTGTGGATCAAGATAGCGGATGAACACGATGAACTCTTGAGTTGTCGGTGTGAGTGTGCTGGTTGTGGCTAGTACGGATTGGTCCAGATAGATTGTCCTCCTCAGTAATTAGCTGACGAGTTTGGTAGTCTTGGGACGTTACATACTATGTTCGTATTGGGAACTCCACCTGGCGTTACAGTGTGTGATCCGTAACATGGTTTTCCGCACGTGCTCTATCGGTTGTGGCCGATAGGTGTGGCAGCAAGACATTTGGAGGTACTCACTAGAAGATGTAGAACACGGTTAACGTGGTTGTGGCCATGTTGGAGGAAAGGATGAGAGTCCCTTGATGAAATTGGATATTAAACCATGGTTGTGGCCATGAGGGGTCAGAGGATGGAATTCCTTTGGACTGAATTGGATATCAAGCATGGCTGTGGCCATGTGAGATGAAAGGATGTAATTGTCTTTGATGAGTTTTGTTTATATATGTATTTGAATTATATACATGTTTATTGTGTTAGCTCACCCTATCTGCTTGTGTTTGACGATGATCGTGTACGCGGTACACGGAAGCAGATGATGTTGCAGGTGGATCTGGTGAGGCTTAGAGCCGAAGTGGGGCTAGACTTGGGATAAAGATTTTCATTAGAGAATTTCTTTTTTATGATTTTGAATAAATTGTAATCATTTACATTACCAGACTTTTGGATAATTATAATGGTATTTATAATTATGGATTTTTGGACTATTGTTGGTGTAATAAAAGTTAAAATTTCCCGCGTTTTTGGGAAATGATATTTTATTAAATACAGTTTAAGTATATTTCTTTATTTTATTTATTTAAATTCGTAATATCCTATCGGGATGTTACAGAAACAAACACTCTACTGTAGTGATTTTCGCTCAAGTTAGAAGGTTTTGCCTAAGCGAAAGAGTTCTCTCGCCTAAGCAGATCATTCTCGCCTGAGCGAGACTCAAAATAGAGAGTAACCCAAGAACTGAGCGAATTCTCGCTTAGGCTGAGCTTTCTTGTTTAGGCGAGACTTTCTCTCGCTCAGGCGAGAATCACTCGCCTAGACGACAATTCACGCAGAGGCAGAGTGGAGGTTCTGGTGTTTTCACTCAGGCGAGAGTTGCTCGCTTGGGCGAAAACATCAGATTCCCAATCTGTTTTCACATGCAAAGCCTAGAAATTCAAACCAAAAACTCCAATTCAGCACAAACAGGTGATACAAGCATCAATCAAGCACAAATTCATGCAATCAAAGTCATTAGAATGGTTTCTATACGAAATTCAAGAAAATCAGTTAGCTCCCATTACCTTTTTACTGATGTTAAGATTGGTGAAATCAACATCAACCAGTAAGGGCAAAAACCTCAATTCAACCTAAGAATTGCAACATAAGGTCATGGAAAAAATGTGTTTTCTGATTAATATCAAAACTTGGGTCAGAATTTCAAATTGAACATTAGAAAGGAGATAAAACAGCATTGTTGACTTACTTGGAGGAAGGAAGCTACAGTGAAATCAACATAGTTATGGAAAGAACAGAAAGACAACTGTTTGGAAGAAAAACTAAGAGAAAAACTATGTGGGTGGAAAAGTGTTTTGTTTGAGTGTGGGATGGATTGGTATACTTAGACCAGAAGAATAGGAGAGAGTGATCTCACAGTTCATTCCGTTAATGTCGCTCGGAAGATAACCACAATTTAATAAAAAGTTTAGTTATTAATTTAATTCTGTTAATGTCACTCAAAAGATAACCACAATCTAATAAAAAAAGTTAGTTATTAATTTAATATATATATATACATATATATATATATATATATATATATATATATATATATATATATATATATATATATATATATATATTGGACTTAATTGATCTCTTTTTTAAATATGGACAATGTCACAATTTTAGTGAAATCAATTTGAACATTGTTATGAGACCACTATGTGTGAATTGAAATTCCTTTGTTATTTTTTAACTCACTCTTCTCTGACGACACAATTCCACTAAAATTATTTCCTTCGAATATAACATCGTATCCTCTACATCCAAAATCACATATATAAGATTCTAGCCATAAGAAATGAACACGTATCTGTTATTTGTTCAATTTTAAAAAAAATTGTCTTGTTATTCATTGGATATGTGTGAAAAAAATAATTGTGAAAATTTTATATAAATTATACCCGTAAATATTTACGAATATATATATATATATATATATATATATATATATATATATATAATTTCAAATAAAATTATTAAAAACAACTTTTAAAATATAAAATTAAAAAATTCAAGTACAATTCAAATCACTTTATTGAATAAAATATTAATGCAAATAAATTTGATTATTTTTTAAAAAATTAAATGAATTATCCAAAATATAAATTTTAAAAATTCATAAACTAATTCCAGTTTTGCAGATATAAATGTACAAATATAAATATATAATTCAAATTTCAAAATAATTATTTCATAATTAATATTTTTTTACTAATAATTATATTTTACATTTAAATTTAAAAATTATACTCAAATAAAATTCACTAAAATACTTGTACATCCTATCAATATATAATGCTAACATATATTTTTCACAGCCTACATATATCTCTCAACGACAATCAATCACCGATGATCCTCAAAACACCTAATTAAGTGTTAATTCACAAAATTATTCATTATGGATTTTAATTACAATATAAATGATATATTTCAAAAAAAATATTTATTATAAATTGCAGTTATATAAACAAATATGTATTCTATACTACAAATAATATATATATATATATATATATATATATATATATATATATATATAATTTTCTGATTTATTTAGAAGATAATTTTTTTTGAACTATAAGAACAGAATAAAATATTATAGACGATCCGGAAAGACGAACCATATCGCTCCCGCCAAAATCTGTTTATGTTGGAATGCCGTTGGATAAGGAAAGGATTTTTAAAAAATTGTTTTACATATTAAAATAAAATATAAAAATGAAATATACATAAGTTTTTCAATATAATAATTTATCAGATTTTATAATTTGGAAAGGAATTACTTAAAATATTTTATATTATTTTTTTAAAATTATTAAATTACTATTATTTGAAAATTAAGGAGCTAGTAAATTAATTAATAAATTTATTACTATTATTGAATTTAATTTATTATCAAAGTAAATTAGAAGAAATAAATTATTAGTACTAATTTCAAGATTTTAGTATCATTATTAATTAAAATTTAAAGACTCGATTTAAAAGTATTAATTTAATTATTTTATGTGACAAAAATAGTTTTATTATTGTATTAAAATGAATGATGATCAAAATGAAAAAAATAGACATATAAATATAAATGAAACAGATTATTTTGTTTGTTATTTTATTTAAAATAATTTTTTCATATCAGTTTTCTGCTATTGTTATTTAAGTTTTAATTTATTTTCATGTTCCTATCATTGTGTGTAATTTTGTGTTATGTAGGTTTTAATTTAACTTTTATATAATAAACGTGTTTTTAAGTTTTTTAATGATGACTTGTATTTAGTAATTATCCATATTTATATAAAGAGATATACTTTTACTTCTTATATTTTATCTTTACTATAATTTTTAACTTATTTGTTGAAGGCGGTTATAAAATTGTAAAAAGTTTTTATTTTACATTGTTTTATATTCCAAGTTATCTTTATTTTTTTAAAATTTTATTTTTCATTATTGTTCATCTAAGTTGAAAACATGGAAAAAAATATTTATATATAAACAGAAAGCTAAAAATAAAGTAACTTTATTTTAATTTAGTGAGAATTCAAAAATCAAACATCATCAAATCAAACGACACTGAAATGCATGATAAATGATGTTTAATTTTTAATTACAAGAATTGCAAAGATGAAAATATAAATGACAAGTTAAAAATGTATTGTTAAAGAACTATTATTGTATGATGGATAGCCAACAGGCAGAAACAGTTAAAAAAAAAAATGAAAAAAGAGTGAACAATTATGATTTGTTGTATTAAAACTTTTACTAAAAGTTATTTACATTTTATTTATATTTGATGTGAAAATACTTTGCAGTGGTACTTTCAGATTTAGATTAAATTTTTACTATTTTTTTATATTTTAATTTTTTAATATTTCCATGACTCACATCTTTCACCAGTATAATTCGGTTACTTCTACTAATTTAAAATTTGTAACCTACATCCTCTCTTCTAAATGCTTATGTTGTAATTAAATAAATTTGTATTAATTTTTTTTAATAATTTTATTAATTTTCATTACTTTTAAATACTTTTAGCACCATAACCTATCATTTATGAATCAAATTAACTAAATTTAAAAAATTACAATAACAGAATATTTAAAAATACATACATACATGACAAGTTTTTGATTTTTTTTAAGTAAATAATATTTAAAATTAGCAGCATTTTTTAAATATATATAATATTATATTTGTAGATGATGATGTAATGTTTTTAAATTAATATATAAAATAAAATTATATTTATTAAAAGTAAAATAAAATATATCACAAAAGATGAGATAATAACTGTTAATAAATAGAAAAAAATTGAAAAAACAAAAATAGATAATTTTTTTTTAAATTTATAAAATATCGGTTAATTTTACTAAGTAATTATATTTTAAAAGATAAATTTAGTATTTGAAAATATAAACACAAAAGGAATATTTTGTATATTGTTATAGATTAAAATTTGATATTAAATTAAAAATGTATTCAAAAGTAATTTTTTGTTAAAAAAAATTTAAAAATTATCAAATTACGAATTATTTCGGCATGAATATTTTTAATTAGTTTATTGGAGAAAAAATATATTGTATATTTGAAGAATAAACCCCATCTTTCATGTTTGTATATTTGAAGAATATAAAAGTCTCTTGCGCGCTCTTTCAGTTTTCTTTCTCTTCCTTCATTTGCTAGCATCACAATCTCATCACAGAGAGACAACCAAACAATCTCTTTGTTTTGTGGTTAGAATTCGTGGTGTAGGGTTGGTAGGTGAGATTGTACTTTTCTCAGAGAGAAACAGCAATGTCGGAGGAAGAGAAGTTGTTGAAGGAGGCAAAGAAATTGCCATGGGAGAATCGTCTCTTTCACAAGAATTGGAAGGTGCGCAGCGAAGCAAACATTGATTTGGCTTCGTTATGCAACTCAATAACCGATCCTAAAGACTCTCGCATCCGCGAATTTGGTTGGTGTTTCGGTTTCTATTGGATAGTGTAATTACATTGTTTGACTCGCTTATAATTTCTGTATGGGGATCTGGATGAAGTTCTCTGACGAGGCTGTATTTTTTAAGGTGTAATTTCGTTTGAATTTTTATGCCTGGCTTTGCTCTGTGTGTTTTTATTTGGCAGGCCGTTTTTTCAAGAAGACCGTGGTTGATTCGAATGCGCCGGTGCAGGAGAAGGCTCTGGACGCGTTGATTGCGTACTTGCGAGCCGCAGATGCTGACGCCGGGAGGTGAATTTCGTTACTTTTGTTGGTTGGGTTTGTAATTCATTTGCATGTTTTTGTTTTGAGGAAATTACCGTTTGTATGAATTTGAATTTCGGAGTAGGTATGGGAAGGAGGTATGTGATGCCGTTGTGGCTAAATGTCTGACAGGAAGGCCGAAGACGGTGGAAAAAGCTCAGATAGTGTTTTTGCTATGGGTGGAATTAGAGGCCGTGGATGCATTTCTGGTAATATTTTTCTGGCTTCTTAATTATTGAATGGTTTTCTACCTTATGATTCTTTTGAATTTTGTCTTTCTTTTCAGTCGCTGGGCAATGCCAAAATTTCTCCCTCTTTCTCTCAATAATTTGTGTTTGTGGGCAAAGTGTGCTGTTATAGCAATATTTGACAGAGTACTTTCGTTATAATTTTCATGTAGTGTTTTTACCAAATATTGAACATTTCTAGCGGAGTAATCAATGAGGTGAAAACTCTGATATCTAAAGTTGAGGACTGGATAATATTGAGGAAAAAACTTTACCTCAATGAGGTAGAACCAAGAACCTAATCGAGAGGGTCAGCTAAGAACGATAGTTGGTTCTCAAGTTAGTAAAATAATAAGAATAGTAAGTGTAGAGTAGATTAGAAGTGAGAACTATGGTAGGTTTGTTATTATACATGCTTCAATATGTTTTATGTTTGGGATTATTGATATAAATGAAATAATAATAATAATAACAATAATAAAGAATTACCTTTTTCATAGATTAACTATGATTAATATTATATTAAAATTATAATAAAAGATAATCTTCATTTATATGGATACTAACTAATTTAATGATAAACATTGATTTGTCGAATTATATTCCAAATATATTGGGTAAACACAGAAATTGTATTGGGGATGTTTTTTTCTTTGTTTTGCTTGAATGAATGGTTTACCTTGGGCTTCCTTTTGCAGAACTTTTTATTCTGTATTTCATAATGTCTACTGAAATAATTTTTTGACTTTTACTGTGGTTAGTATTATTTTTGTTATTGTTTTAAATACACTTTTGCCAGTTATCCTATTCCAAAAATGAGTGTTAGACTTCTTTTTTTTTGTTCAAATTTATCAAGGGTTTGCATATGCAAAAAATATTAATTAATAATAATAGGAAATATCATTTTGATAAAATATATATTATTTAGAGTTCCGTTTCTATTTTATGTTTTCATGGTATGATCTTTCATACTATTTTTTTTATTTCAAGTAGCCTTGTTTCCATTTTCTTTGTCACCAATCCCGGAAATGTCGTACATGGTGAATTCTCTATGGATTTGATGTAAATAACAGTGCATTTACTATATATTCTTAATTTTTCTGTTTCTTCCTTATTGCTCTTGGGGCTTTTTGTATGCAAAAAGTTTAATCCAAGAAGTCCTTCCACAAATGAGTATCTAGAAGTATTGTAATTTTAATTTTTTAATTGCTCTAAAGAATAAACTAATGATATGATACATTATAAAAAGTGCCAATTGTTGGTAGGAAACCCTTTTTAATGTAACAGTGTTATATAGGTCCAAATATATGTTTTAATATTTGTTTTACTTCTAACTTTTGATACAGTTGATTTCAAATAGTTTTGATTGGTTTATAACGTGGTAAATTCTTTGGAAGTTTGCACATAAATAACTTTGGGTCTACTTGTCATGTTATTCCTTTCTAATATTTTCTGATGGCTTTTATTAATTTTAGGATGCAATGGAGAAAGCAATAAAAAATAAAGTTGCTAAAGCTGTGGTACCAGCAATAGATGTTATGTTTCAAGCTTTAAGGTTTAGATTTTCTTTGTTGCAAGATCTATGATAGATGTTTTCTTTAAATGAATTTTTTAAAATTATTATTTTCTATGTTGATATATAGTGAATTTGGAGTGAAAATTGTACCCGCAAAAAGAATTTTGAAGATGCTTGCGGAACTTTTTGATCATCAAGATCAAAATGTTCGTGAGTCTGCTAAAGGGTTGACTATTGAACTTTGTCGTTGGATTGGTAAAGATAGTGTGAAGTCAATTTTGTTTGAAAAAATGAGAGACACAATGGTAAGTTAAATTGATTGTTCATCTTTTTGTAGCTTATTTGTTTTATTATTTTCTTCTAGTAATAAAATCAGAGTATTTTTGTCATTTCTGTAGAAGAAAGAGCTAGAAGCAGAACTTGTAAATATTAACCGTACAACACAACCAACCCGTAAAATAAGGTGGATGTCCAATTTTGGATTCTTTAGTTTTTGAATTTATCCATATTAAGTATTCAATAGAATCTTACTTACTCGGACATGAATAACTTATGTGCATCCATGTTCATTTTACTAAATCCTTTTATTTTGTTTCTAGTCGTTAATTTTCTGAAGTGAAATATTTGATATAATTTTAGGATGTATTTTGTTGATTTTAACCTGCTTTATGATCTGGACTTCTTTTAGATATGATGAGATGCTTTATATGACTTCTGTCTTCACCATCGCCGTAATAAAACATTCTGTCATGTTTTAGATCTGAGCAAGGAAAAGAATCCCAACCAGAAGTTATGTCAGATGATTTGGGTTCTGGTCCTATTGAAAATGCTGAGAACAATGGTATGTAAAATTATGTGTATGGAGTAATGATTTTTGTTCTCTCAGACATTGTTGTCTTTCTTCAGTATTACTAATTAATGCCTTCACTTGGTTGTCAAATGTTTTGATGATTAGTTTCCCAAGAAATTGATGAATTTGAACTTGTTGATCCTGTTGATATATTGACTCCATTGGAGAAGTCAGGATTTTGGAAGGGAGTGGTCAGTTTTCTACTCCATCTTCTTAGTAACTGTGGCACCTTTAGGTTTGTTATATGTTTTGAGTCTGTGTAAGTTAGTTCTTTACTTATTGTCATATTAATCTTCAGAAAAGCACCAAATGGTCTGAAAGGAAGGAAGCTATTGCTCAGCTAACAAAGCTTGCATCAACTAAAAGAATTTCTCCTGGTGATTTCTCAGAAGTTTGTCGGACCTTAAGGAAGGTATTATCTACGTGTTTGTTTTGGTCTTAATGTGTTTGCTCAAATGTTGTCTGTTTCCTAGAGACTCTTAGGATATATCTTATATTGTTGAAAAGTTGACATTAAGGTCAGGTATAATAACTTAAGATTAAAGCTTATCAAGTGAAGAGTTACTTCCTTTATTAATTTGTGCACCCTTTCTTTCAAACTTATATATATTTATTGTTGGTCAATTTTTCATCCAAGCTTTCTCCCGGTTTCTGTAGAGGTTCGAATTTACTTATGTATATGCAATGTACAAATATTTTTTAACATTTTTGTGCTTGGATGCATATGGTTGCATTGTATTGTTTACTTAAACTAAGTAAGGAAATAAAAAATTATTTTATTGATAACAATCACACTAATTACAAATTCGTAACCTTTGATCATCTTAACCAGATAACATCCTCCATTGATGAAAAAGATCATTATCGATGGTTGAAAGTTGATGGTCAAGTATGCAATGTTCTTAAGTTGACTATTCTTGCTTCTTGAAGTAGATCTTTTGCACCCTTGACACATGGGGTTTAAGAACAAGCCCAACTGTTGTACATGAATGATACTAACCATTGCCTTAGATGCCTTGATAGCCCAATGGCTGAATACTTGGACAAAGTCCATGGTCTACTACATGAGTTCACTTGAACAAAATGGCTAGAAAACCACTGCTGTTTCTTATTGATGTAAATATATAGGATACAAAAGGGGGCAAGACACACAAAAGAAAATATTAATAAAATAACATTACATTTCAACAACTTCAATGAATTATTGCCCTTGCTGCTACTCCTATCTAGGAAATGGAGCAACACCAAACTGTCTTCAGGTTGATGGCGTTTAGTTTAGGGATACCGAAATGCATATGCTCCCATTCACAGGAGATCCACTTTAAATTAATGTGTCTTTATTAGTAACAACATGATTTCTTGGAAAAACAATAGTGACAAGATCTAATGCAAAAGTAGAGTACAAAGCTATGTGTTTTGCAACTTATGAACTTATTTTGCAATGACTCTGTTTAGCAGTTACATTGCTACTAACATGCAACTAATCACCATCATAAGCAGATAAATTTACTTTCTTCAAAATTCTAATTAGGTACGACCATAGCACTCTTCACAAGGACTCCTATGGTGAACTCTAATCTTCAAATAGATAAGTAGCTTGGTCAGAAACTTAAAGAGAGTGTAAAGGAGGAAAAGAGATTACTTTTTAGAGATAGTAGTTTTTATAAAATGAAACTCGATGAATTAATTTCTATTTGTAGCTGGACCTTTTTAATAATAAAATAATTTAGTATCTATTATAAAAACTATTTCTACTCTTTAGTATTTTCAAGGTCCTTACATATTTGGCTCAAAGAACTACTTAAAGAACTTAGAGTTGGAGAACTTACACAAATGTCTCATTTGTGATAACCAAATTGCCCTTCATATTGGCTCAAAGATTGTATCTAGAGACATTAATACTCGATTTGCTAACTTGATTGAGAGGAAATGATTTATGTGGTGCATATGATTTATGTGCACTAACTTGAGAGGAAATGTTAGATGTATTTTTAATACGTGAGCCTAGGCCCATCACTATGTAATGTATTGTACAATCCATGTAAATTACGTTCCATTGTTCATAATATACAAGGATTCATTTGTATGAATATCTATTTTATGTGTTGAAATAAACAAGAATTTTTTAAAAACATTTTCTCCTAATCACTATGGAGATATTGAAAATATTTTTTATCCTAATAATTCACTATTTACAACATGTATCATAAGACTGACTATATGGTAAAGGGCAAATATTGCTTATATGTCAAATTGGTAGTGGTGCATTTTGTTTTTTCCCCTTACTCTAATATCTGATTGTTTCTGTCATGGTCTATTTTCATGACCATGGACATAGTTGACTTAACAATTTTTTTATCCTTGTTACTGATGTATTTATGGGCGACAAAAGTTGAACTAGTGGTTTTTGTTTGCAGCTTATTTCAGATGTGAATATTGCTGTTGCAGTTGAAGCTGTTCAGGCTATTGGCAATCTTTCTCGTGGATTAAGAACTCATTTTTCTGCGAGTTCTCGTTTTCTATTGCCTGTTTTGCTTGTAATAAGTTCTATCCTACAGACAATGTACAAGGGGTTTATTAACTTGATTGTCTTAACTAGTTATTTGTTATGTACAAGTAAAAGTTCATGTGTATTCCTTCCATTTAAATGCAACCAGGTCATTCTCTGTTTTATTTAAATTAGTTGATCAACAGAATTTGTTGAGACTATGATCTTTCTCATTTTGAACTTCTGATCACCTTACATTTCTCTTACTGGTGGGTTTTTAATAATTGATTTTGGTAAGAAGGTTGATTATCTTCTGGTTTGAATGTTTTTAGAAGTGTTAACATGATAATTTTGCTTTTAGTTTACAGGGAAAGTCTTGTTAAAGTAAATAATTAATTGTATTTATACACATAAAATAATAATTTATTCTTTCTTCTAATATTGCTTTTCGATGAATAGGAAAAATTGAAGGAGAAAAAACCTGCTTTGGCTGAGGCATTGTCACAGACTCTTCAAGCGATGCATAAAGCTGGATGCATCAGCCTCATAGATATTGTTGAAGGCAGGTTTCCCATTTTCTTTATTGAACTTAGTAGTCTTTTATTTGAAGGGCTTTCAATACTGGACTTACAGAATCTTAGAATCTCTTTCATCCTTTTACATCACTAACTACAGATGTCAGAACAAAAGTGTTTTGGTGTCATTTTCCCTCTAGAATCTGTATCCTAAGTAGTTTATATTTCTTTTTTATTTATTTGTATGATATATCCACGATTTAAATTGGTTTTTCATAATGTGTAGCTGCTTGTCATTAGTGTTTTGTATTTGCTTCTTGTTGAGTGAACTATGTTTAATCTGTTGCAGAAATCAAGACAGCCACCAAAAACAAAGTCCCTCTTGTGCGATCGTTAACCTTGACCTGGGTGACATTTTGTATCGAAACAAGTAACAAAGGTGTTATTGCAAAGGTGCACAAGGATTATGTGCCAATCTGTATGGAGGTCAGTTTGTTCTTGCTGTTTAATTTTGTCTAGCACACATGCATTGATTTTTGGGTGGAATTTAAAAGCAACTTTAGAGTCTTTGGCTTATATATATAGGATTCAACAGTTTTAGTTCTTTTTAGTTAAATATCAGTTTAATCACCTTCTTTCCCTGGTGTAGGACCACTAGAAACATGATTTAATTAATAAATCATTTATTTTGAATTGCGTTTCTGTGTGTTAAGAAATGAATTTTAAGTCTTACTTAACCTCACAAAACCGGCTTGTAAGGCTAGGTTTGCATCCACTTATATATTGTGAATTGTCCTTATATGTAGTCAATATGAGACTTCCAACACACCCCTTCACGTCGAGGCTATACATCTCATGCGTGAGACTAAATATTAATGAGTGGTCCGATAACAGGTGAAACAATAAACACGAATAACAACAATTCGCTAGGATAGGTCCTAACCATGACTTTAATATCATCTTAAGAAATGGACTTTAAGTCTAACTCAGTCCCTTACAACCGGCTTGTAAGTTGAGGTTTGCACTCACTTATATAGTGTGAATTGTCCTCATCTCTAGTCAATGTGAAACTTCTAACACTGTGAAACGCGCATTATGAGTGCTGATCTTATATTTATTTATTAGTATTTTAAAAAGCTAAAATTTGGATATTGCAGTGCCTAAAGGACGGCACTCCTGAAGTCAGGGATGCTGCCTTTTCAGCATTGGCAGCAATAGCTAAGGTAAAATATGTTTCAACCGCATATGTTTGTGTGTTTGAGGATATGCTTTTGCTGTTGAGGGTATAAACCTCATTTCATTCACCCTTTTAATAGTCGGTTGGCATGAGACCTCTGGAAAGGTCTTTGGAGAAACTTGATGATGTTAGGAGAAAGAAGCTTTCGGAAATGATTTCAGGATCTGAAGATGCTGTGCCTGGTCGTTCTTCTGCAGGTTTTGTACTTTTTATTTATTATAGAAACAAATATATTATTAGATGTCAAGGGGAAAATGTAAGTTTTGGGCTAGACGGTGCAATCTTTGTAGTTGATGTGTATCAGAAGTTTGGATATGATCTTTTAAAGGTGATCTTGATAATTAAAATCAGCAGACCATGGTTTTTTAAAATTACAAGTTTTCACACTGGCTCATGCTGATCATTCCTTTCAAATTATCCTCAACCAGGCATTAAATTTCTGTAACTATGATTGGCAGTACTCAAATTATTTGTTTCACTGATGTTTGAATTTTCCTAAATCCTGCTATGTTTCTGCCTTCCTAATTCAAGTCATTCTCTAAATTGTTCTTTGATTTATGTTTGATTTCTAAATATGGGGTTGTTTTATGCTGACATTCGATAATGATTTCCCAGCTTCTGTGCAAAATACACGTGCAAGAGCATCTTCTGCAGAGGTGGATTTACTTTTCTTTCATTTTGGTTTTCGTTTAATAATTTTAACACGAGTTTCATTTGAATCAGTAGATTTGATTGGTTACTTTGTTGAATGGTTACTTTTTTTTCAAATGATTTCTTTTATATATTACTTTTTTAAGAGAAATTATGTGAATTTTTTCCACTGAATCCGTCCCCTAAAACATGTTATTCCAATATTTAACTTAGATGTAACATGGCAATGTAATGCTATATTGCTAATGGGTTTTGCACAGGAGTTTGAGAACAATGTTAAATATAGAGAATACAAATTTATCAATGATTTAATATTAAAGTTTAAATGTAATATTGGATGTCCAACATCAATGTCACTTGATTTGCATACAGACCTCTGAAAGTGCATTTGTCAAAAGATCAGCTGCAAGCATGCTTAGTGGAAAGAGACCTGTTCAGTCACTTGTAAGATTGTACTTTCTTGCTTTTAACTAATATGTGATTGTGATGAACGGAAGTTGATTAGTTAAATAATTTGTATATTCTAGCCTGTCACTAAGAAAAAGGGTGCTGTAAAGTCTGGGACAAAGAAAAAAACAGATGTAGTTGCACGAGTGAAGGCTTCGAAATCAGTTGAACAACATGAGGATGTTGAGGTGAATTGATATCTGTTTGTCTTGTCTCTTTTTTTTCGGAATCTTCCATCTCAGTTTCTTTTATAACTAATTATAGTTATTTCAATCTGTGTCCAACACTATGCAGCCTACTGAGATGAGTCTAGAAGAGATTGAAAGCCGAGTAGGTTCTCTCATACAGTCAGATACTATAAATCTACTAAAAAGTGCGGCGTGGAAAGAGCGTTTGGAAGGTTGGCGGTTTGCTGTTTGTTTTTTTTTTTTTATCGGTAATGTGAGTGATTAGTATTTGTTAGTGGGGGGAGTTGAACCTCTCCCATCCTCCCTTTCAAATCCATCAAACCAACCTATATCCCCGAGTGTTAGTGGAGGAGTTCAACCCACAGCCCCTCCCATCATCCCTTACAAATTTGCTGATTGTGATGCGTTACTCTTCTAAAATTTTTATATTAGAAAGAAGTATAAAAGTTGAGAATTCTATTCTGTGACGAAACATGGCCTGCTATTCCCTGTAATAAAAAATGATTGTGTAAAAGATAATAAATATAGTTTTTTTCCTTCTAATTTTCTGGTAATAAATGCTTTTTGAAAATGCTTGATAGAATGTGGCTGCTGAAGTTAGAATTTTGCAGCCATTTCTTCACTGAAAGAGCAAGTAGAAGGCTTACAGGACCTCGACCAATCAGCAGAAATTTTGATTCATTTACTCTGCACTTTACCTGGATGGGGCGAGAAAAATGTTCAGGTTCTTATTTTCTTTAGAATTTAAAATGTTTTTTTTTTCAAATATGGGTTGGATATTATTAAAGGTTCCTAAACTTGTATTTTCCTTGCGCAGGTTCAGCTTCAGGTTATTGAAGTTGTCACTCTTATAGGTTCAACTGTGGCTAAATTTCCAAAGAAGTGTGTAGTACTTTGCCTTTCAGGTAGGTATTTTAGTTATTAATATTTTTAAACCCAGTTTACTTCTTGAAGGGCTGGTTTGATTTGCTACTTGTTTTTCATTGTTAGGACTAAGTGAACGTGTAGCGGATATTAAGACACGTGCACATGCAATGCGATGCCTGAGTACATTGTGTGAAGTAGTTGGTCCAGGATTCATTTTTGAAAGAGTAAGCACGGTTATAAGCATATATTCTAAATATTAACAAAACTATTGTGCTTCTAGCTTGTGAATCCTGTAAATATATGCACATGGAAAGGGTGCTTACAATTTTTCTTTTGGAATATGGTAAAAATATGATCAATTAGCACTATTGTGTCTGCATCACTAGTGTTCATTATATCAACATTTACACAAGGTGAATCTTGATTTTCCATTATTAATCATCTGAAGTTTAAGAGGTGAGCTTACGTCAAATCTATGCAGTTTTGTGAATGATAGTTCGCTTGACAAAATTATATCTCCTTAACAATTTGTTGACTTAGTAGAGGTTAAGTTATATATATTTCATTGTAGAATTTCATAATTTGTTAGGTTTTTAAATAATATTTTTTTAAAACTTGACAAAAGGTAAGACTTAAAAAAGTTGGCAGTAAATAGTTTTAGTTTGTGACTGCAATCAGCCAAACTCTCTTAGCGTAGCAGTTTACATTTTGTAGTTAATTTGTTATTAGGTTTAGGCCTATGTCTGGATTCATATGAAATGTAGGTTGTTCGTTTTTTGCTGTATATTATTGAGTTTGTTTATCTTGATGCATTAAACAAATCATGCTTGAAAAACTGTATTTACTGTAGCTTTACAAGATCGTGAAGGAACATAAGAATCCTAAGGTTCTTAGTGAGGGGATTTTGTGGATGGTTTCTGCTGTTGAGGATTTTGGTGTCTCACAAATAAATCTTAAGGTGCACCATGGATATTTTATTTCTGTATTTTTTTATTATAGAATGATTTGGTTAAAGTATCTATGTATAATGCAAATCTTCTGCAGGATTTAATTGATTTTCTTAAAGACATTGGGTTGCATTCAAGTGCTGCTGCTACTAGAAATGCATCAATTAAGCTTTTGGGTGTTCTGCACAGATTTGTTGGTCCAGGTGACTTTGCGTTTCAAATTCCATCTCAATTTTGTATTCAAGGGTCTAAGCCTTTTCTTTTTGCAGAAATTAGAGGGTTTCTTACTGATGTAAAGCCTGCACTGCTAAGTGCCCTTGATACAGAATATGAGAAGAATCCATTTGAGGTATGTTATGTTTACTGAGGTTAGTTCTGTGTTATGTTTTGGTTTCCTAATGTTGTCATTATATTTCCACTGTGCTAGGGAGCATCTGCAATTACCAAAAGAACTGTCAGAACATTAGACTCTTCATCTGATGTTACTGGAGGACTTGATGGGTTGCCTCGCGAAGACATCAGTGGAAAGATCACTCCGACTCTCCTGAAGAGCTTGGGAAGCCCTGATTGGAAGGTTTGTTTGATAAATCTAGCTGTTGCTATTGTTTTTTAATCAGCAATGTTAGTTGTTATCCATTAGTCTTATGCTCGATTTGTATATACCTCAACACGAGGAAGTGTGTTGGAAGTCTCACATCAATTAGAGATAAAGTCAATTTAGAATATATAATTGGATGCAAACTTTACCTTACAAACCAAGTTTGTAGGGTTGAATTAAGCCTAAAGTCCATCTCTTTGTACTTAAAGTAGTTTTCTGCTTTCACTTTCAGTTATTAAGGAGAAGTATGTTACTGTGATGTTGTTTCTAACTTTGTTGCACAATTTTATTTAGGTTAAATCATTCCAGAGGTCCCCACTTTTGTAGCGAAATCTCAAGTAGGTCCCCCCATTTTTATTTGACTCAATTGAGTCCCTATTTTTGAAAATTCGTTGTAATCGGTTCCTTTCTGTTAGTTGTCCAGTAATGGTGTTAATTATGTGCCACGTGTTAGCACGTGGTTTTTTTTAATTTTTTTAATTTTTTTAATAATTTATATTTTTTTTAAAAAAATTAAAATTGTCACGTGTCAATCTGACATTGTGCCACGTGTCACTGTTGGATGTGAAAAGTCTTAATGTAGTCCCTATATTTGTTATTTTGTCTCAATTTGGTCCCAATTTTGTTAAAACTGAATCAATTTCATCATGTATCAAATTTAAATTTTATATAAATTTTACAATGGTATTTTTATTATAGTTGATATTTTTAACAAAATTAAATTTATTTAAATGTATATTTTGCACTGATATTTATTTAAATTTTATTTTAAATATTTATATATCCATAATTTATAGATAAATGTTAGAGTTGCTTTAAAAATAAAAACTTTATAAATTCAAATATAAAATTTAAAAAAAAAATTATAACAATTCTAACATTTGTCTATAAATTATTAATATAGAAATATTTGAAACAATATTTAAATAAAGTTCAATGCAAAATATACATTTAAATAAACTTAATTTTGTTAAAAATATCAATTATAATAAAAATACCATTGTAAATTTATATAAAAATTAAATTTGATATAGTTTTGAAATTGATTCAGTTTTAAACAAAGTTGGGACCAAATTGAGACAAAATAACAAATACAGGGATTATATTGAGACTTTTGACATTCAATAGTGACACGTGGCACTGCCACATCACATTGTCTCTGTCACGTGGCACAATGTCAGATTGACACGTGACAATTTTTTTTTTAAAAAAAATTAAAAATTAAAAAAAATCAGGTGTTGACACGTGACACATAATTAGCACCATTACTGGACAACTAACGGAAAGGAACCAATTGCAATGAATTTTCAAAAATAGGGACTCAAATGAGTCAAATAAAAATAGGGGGACCTACTTGAGATTTCACTACAAAAATTAGGACTTCTGAAATGATTTAACCTTTTATTTACTATAGGTTCGTGTGGTTTCTGTTCATGCTGTAGACAAAATATTGGAAGAGGCAAATAATCGCATTCAAGCGACTGGAACTGGTACTCCATATTCTTTGTTCAACTTTTACCCATTTAGTAAAATGCATTCCATATTTTACCAATTGTTCTAGTTTATTATAAACTTTGTCAATCCTTTTAATTTTTTCCTAACTGTTTTGTTACCAGTTGAGTTGTTTGGAGCTCTTAGGGGAAGGCTCTTTGATAGCAACAAAAACATCGTCACGGCTACCTTGGTGACAGTTGGCAATGTTGCATCAGCAATGGGACAAGCTGCTGAGAAGGCAAGCAAGGTAAGAGGATTCTGTTATGTTTTCTTAATTATGCCCAGTTGGTGTTTGCTATTTGAACTTAATTTAAATGGTATGTTACAGGGTATTCTGTCTGATATATTGAAATGTCTTGGTGACAAGAATAAGCACACTAGAGAATGTGCGCTGAATACTTTAGATTCTTGGGTGGCTGCTGTTCATCTTGATAAAATGGTTTGTCCTTATCCTGTGTAAATTGTAATGTTATTCTGTGTTCTTAGTATTGCTGTCCTAAGTATGGTTATTACTTTAGGTGCCATATATTGCAACGGCTTTGATGGACTCTAGAATTGGTGCGGTTGGCCGTAGAGATCTTTTCGATTGGTTATCTAAGCAACTTTCTGGGTTAAGTAGTTTTGCTGAAGCTGCAGAACTTCTTAAGCCTGCTTCTTCTGCATTGACAGTAAAATCCGGTTACTCAGCTTTCTAATTTTTTGCGGTTTTTTTAATCTGCAAATGTTAATTGTAATTATTTTTGTTTTAATTCACACTATTCTCTGAACAAAATTTATGATGGCTTCTTCTTAGGATAAATCTTTGGATGTTCGTAAAGCAGGAGAGGCTTGCATTAATGAGATGCTGAGAATTGGTAGACCTGACATAGTATGTGTGTGAGAAAAATAAAAATGCTTTTTTCTTCTCCAGTTTCTTCAATAATATTGTGATACAAAGCATCTTTGAATCGTTTATTCAGATTGAAAAGGTGGTTAAAGACATTCACGGACCGGCACTGACACTAATTCTGGAGAAGTTAAAACCATATGGAGATTTTCAAGGTAAGTTCTCATTCTTCTTTGCGAATCATGTTGAATTTTTGCTTCTTGTTTTCTTTCTCTTACCTTCACAATTTTTATCTTTCAGAGTCATTTGAGTCAGCTAAATCAATTTCAGTGGAAGCACCACCAAAATTGAAGGTGCAGAAATCAACTGCCAGTGGTGTTTCAAAACAGGGAAATAGAGTTGCATCTTTGGTATGTTGTTTTTATGTTAATATGTTAATTACTTCTAAAATTGTTTGGACTCCTAACTATTTGTTTCATCATCTAAAAGAGAGCTGTGGTAACAAAAGACGCTAAATCTAAATCAGTATCTGTTCAAGATACAGTGGTTCGGTCTCAATCCTTGTTGAATATCAAGCATTCAAATAAGGTATATTGAATGTTACTTATGATCTCAAAAGTATCCGTAGGTGGATTGATCTTGATGGTTGTCTTACATGCAGGAAGAAAGAGAGAGAAGAGTGCTTCAAAGAAGCAAGTTTGAGGACCAACGCGCTAAACAGATTCAAGATCTTAAGGTGGGAATGTTTGTTGAGGAATAATCATACATAACTCCAACTTGTTAAATGCGATTGCAATTTGCAGAGTGATATGATGAAGTATTTCAGAGAGGATTTATGTAGGAGACTCTTGAGTGCAGATTTTAGGAAGCAAGTTGAAGGACTTGAAATGCTGCAGAAGGTGTTGTTCTTTAACTTTCATACTTTTGAAGTGTTGAATGTACCGGAACTTATACAAACTGCAATTGCAAATTCAGGCACTTCCGTCCATTGCTAAGGAAGTCATAGAAGTTTTGGACATTCTTCTGAGGTGGTTTGTGTTACAGTTTTGCCAATCAAACACAACATATCTATTAAAGGTTTGATTTATTATTGTTTATTTTCTGATTTCAATTTCTTTGTTTTCCTTTCTTTTGGAAATGTATGGTGTCGGTTGTAACTTTATTCGGTTTAATTGCACAGTTGCTAGAATTTCTTCAAGAGCTTCTTGACACCTTGAAGGATGAGGGGTACTCTCTGACAGAATCTGAAATGGCGGTGTTTCTTCCATTCCTAGTAGAGAAGGTTAATTTTAACAACTGTATTTGGAACACATTATGATTTCTGTTGTTGGAAGGCTTACGTGGATTAGAAATAAGATAAATTTAGAATATATAAATGAGTACAAACCTTCGTTTATAAGTCGATTTTGTGAAATTGAGTTAGGTTTAAAATTCACTCCTTAATATATATATATATATATATATATATATATATATATATATATATATATATATATATATATATATATATATATATATATATATATATATATATGAATCCTAGTTTAGTTTATTTATGCTAATGTTTGGTTATAGGGCTAGGTTTGAGTAATGTATTTACTTTGGTGTGACAGATGGGGAAGTAGAATTTAATTTCTTATTTTAATGTTGTAGTTAGGGCATAACATTGAGAAAGTACGAGAAAAGGTGCGGGAGCTGACCAAACAATTTGTTGTCATGTATTCTGGGTCTAGATGTTTCCGATATATATTGGAGGGTTTGCGCTCCAAGAATAACGACATATGGAAATCTATTGTTAAGCCAACAGATGCTGAGAAAAGGATTTTAGATGATAGATTAAAGTGCAAGGTCAGTACATACTTACTCATGTCTGTTTGATATATTGAATTCTTGATGATGTTGGTCGTGTAATTTATTAGGTCTCAAAGATAAAAAGAAAGGAGGAAGGGAATAATGGAGAACCAAGGGCCATTTTAAGGAGCTCAGTCAAGGGGAATAGGTGCGTTTATTATTTATTTTTTGGTTTAATTACAGATTTGGTTTTTGTTTTTGTTCAAAAATATTAAATTGGTCTTCTAATTTTTTCAATCTCAATTTATTTCTGATATGCAAAAGTTGATACAATTTAGTACTGATTTTTAAAAAATGATACAATTTAGTTATTTTTTTTAAATTTCTTGAAATGGATAAAAACTTCTTCATCAAAATTGATACTAAAAATATGTTAATTAAATCAACAAAACAAATTATTCTTATAGAGAAGTTTCAACTTTTATGAAAAATCCTTTACTCATTTCAAAAAATTTAATGAAAAGACCAAATTATATCAACTTTTCACAAATCAGAATCAAATGATATCAATTTTCACAAATTAGGATTAAAATGAGAATAAAAAAAAAGTGGAGAAAAAACTTAACATTTTTGAGCGAAAACAGAAAATGTTAAATTTGATGTTTAACGGTGAATATTTTCTGTTATTGCTTCTATTACCAGGTCTAATGTTGCAGAGCAAAGTGGAGAGATGTCTAGATCTCTTAGTGATCCTGTATTGCGGTATGATAAAAGTTTTATTCAAATTCATTCTTTTATCTCCTTGTTAAAGGGAAATTGACCCTGTACCACATTACTCTCTATTATTGTTCCTTATCACTCATGTTGATGTCAGGAAATGTTATGGTCAACCTGATAGTAACATTGACAGACAGTTGATTTCCCATTCTTCAGCTTTTGCCAATGTACCCAAAGATTGGAATGAAGTACTTGATATGATTTCTTTTGGTTCTCCTGAACAGGTGAATTAAACTGAATAATTTGCTGTTAGATGCAAATGTATTTTTGAGATTCCCCTATTCTCATTCTGGATTTTGGTAATTGGAGTTTGAAATCTGATTTTCAATTTATTTTCTTTTGCAGTCTATTGATGGAATGAAAGTTGTTTGTTGTAAGTTACATCAAGCCACTAAAGATCCAGAAGGTATTGTTATGGATGAACTTGTGAAAGATGCAGATAGGCTAGTTTTAGACCTTGCAAATAAGGTCAGAGTTTTCTAAACTGCTTCCCTCTTTTGGGGAAAGATCTTCATATTTTAATTATTCTCCTATTTATTTCAAATAGGCTGGGAGAACTTTTCACTCTATTTTGACTGGGGCTTCGTCACGATGTTGTCAACATGTGCTTAACACTCTCATGCAGGTAGATGTTTTTTGGCAGTGGGGATGGGAATTTTTATCATCTTTTTCTATTTTTTTCTTTTTTATCGACAATGTTAGTCGACTCTCATGCAGGTAGATTTCTTTTGGTGGTGGGGATGGGAATTTGTATCATTTTCTTTTTATCGGCAATGTTAGTTAATATTTGTTATTAGGAGAGTTGAACTCATAATCTTTTTTATTCTTCCTTCCAAACTCATCAAACCAATCTTATATTTCCAAATTATTAGTGGTGAGAGTCGAAGTAGCAACCTCTCCCACCTTCTCTTCCAACTTTATCACTAAGTCATTCCAACTTTATCACTAAGTCATCCTTATATATCTGAAATTTGTATCATCCCATTGCTGTAATTTGTTTTGGTCTATACAGATATTTCAGAATAAAAGATTAGCGCATGCTGTGAAGGAGAGCACTCTTGAAAGTCTCATTACCGAGCTGCTTCTGTGGCTCTTGGATGACAGGGTTCCTCGTATGGAAGATGGAACCTTGTTGAAAGCATTGAATGTATTGATTCTTAAGATTCTGGTTAGAAACTTTGTCAATCTCTATTGTTGAACTGATATGTCAGGCATTATGAAAATGTATTATTGTGCAAATTTAGTAACTATTATTGTCAATACAGGCTAATGCAGATCGTACATCATCCTTTGTTGTCTTGATCATTCTTTTACGGCCTTTAGATTCATCCAGGTGGTCAAATGGATCACTTGCTTCCAGAAATCAAAAGTTTTCTGATCTGGTCGTGAAATGCCTTATCAAGCTTACAGAGTTAACATCTTCGTAGAAACAAACTTGTAGATTTTTCAATTGACAGAAAGAAGACCAGAAGCAAAACAGGTTTTGTGAGTTTTGAACTTCAAGAGATTTGTACAAAATTGTTAATATACTACTTTACCAACATTATTAAGAATTTATCAAATATTCAAAGTCACTTGTATTTTTTTTTTCTCTATTGCGCTAAATAGTAAATACCCAAAGTCCTGTAAATACAATGAGATAAATTTAGCGGCTTATGCGGTATCCTAATTTAGCATCTTAAAATGAATAATTTATATTCACTAAACAGCATATTACTCACGGGCATGATTCGTTGGTACTAGAACAAATATGTTGGTAAACTTTATCAATGGTTACAAAATCTGGAGGCCATTATTACTGGTGACAAATCCCTCTATGATTGGCCGTTAGTAACATTTTTTTTGGTAAAATACGTAATTAGTTCTCCTTCTTTATCCGATCCTTCCTCTCCTTTTTTTTTCTTTTATTTCTTCATCTTCTTTCTTCTTTCCTTCTTGTCTTCGTCGAGCCCCTGTACCACGGTCTCCTCCTTCTATTTGTCTTCTTCCTTCACCTCCTCTAATTTTGACATCTTTGACAATGTTTTTCACTTAAATGTCATCAGCGATCATTAGTGTCCTTGGTGTGTGTCACCATCGATCATTAGCGTCATTGATGCACATCATCATTGTGTCACCATCGAACTACCATCATCACATCTCTTTCTCCTCTTCTAGTATTTGTGATTATATGTTATTGACAAATTTTTCTATTAGATTTTGTAAATAGATTTTGTACCGACAAAAATATTCATTAATAAATTAAAATGTGAAATTGTTAAAAAAATTAGTTGATAAATGACTTTATCGACAGATTTGTTATTCGTGATATTCTGTTGATAATTGAGAAAATTTCCTGTAGTAATTTCTGATCTCCAAATTTTACGTAGATTGGAATGTGAGTTGATAAGACAAACTTGATAAATTCAATTAGTTGGTTAGTTACAAGCTACGATTAAAGGACAACGTAATTTTTAAAAGGTTATTCATTAAACTCACTGGGAATAGGGGAAGCCAGATGTAAATAAACAAATATGGACCTTTATATAAGTAGCAATTTCTTACTAAGGACAGATGAAGAAACAAATTACATGAAAGTAGATCAGTACTCCCTTGAAAGAGAACAAAAGATGAAACTAAACTCCTATGACTTACTTCCTCCAAATATTAACCAGTAAAATTTCTAACACCTGACATTTTTTTTTTAATTTTTTTTTTCAAAAAGGAAATTAAAAAAATCAGGTATGACATGTGACATGATATTAATGGTGTTAGTCATTTTTGTCTGAAAGAGACTTAATTAAAATATTTTTTTAAAAATTAGGTACAATTGACATTCTTTTTTAGAAGGAGTATCTGATACATCTCTATGAAAGTAAGTAGATATCATCCAAGTAATTAAACCATCTATTTTTGTATCATTCACGTTATCAACTCTTCTTTAAAAGTAACATTATTACTTGGCTTCACTCCATCATTATCATTAATTATTTTTATTTAATTTTTCAATAATATTGGTTATTATGTTTTTAGAACTTTGTAAAATCTCACCACTAAATGAAGAGAACTTTGATGTTGAGTCTGATTAGCTATGATCAGAATTTTTTTTTTTTACAATATATATTTCATTTATAAAGAAATAAAATAAAATGTGAAAATTAAAGTTTAAGTGATGATTTTTTATTTTCAATAGGTTATTAAATATTTAACATTATTATTCTATTAGTTTACTATTTCATTGTGTTTATTATATTTTAAGTAACATATTTTTTTTTGTTATATTTTAATTTAAAAGATGAAAATAAATAGTTAATCTTTAATAAAAGAAAAATATATAACTAGATATTAAAAACCACAAAAGTCAATCTAAACCACAAATAAGTGAACATTCAATTCAAAATAGTTTCATATTCACATATATCATTTTTTTCTAATTTATGCTCTTTGTATACGTATTATTACGTCATAATTATTATTTACAAACAATAAATGAAAATAAAATTTATCATACTTAACTTTTTTTAGTACAAAATTTATTCATTTTAAAATATAATTAATCATTTCATTGAATTTAAATTTATTACACCGATACATTTTAAATATTTTAAAAATTAAAAAATTTATCTGTTTATATATTTCAAACAAATATAATAGAATACATAATTTAAGCATATATTAGTCATGTGTTATATTATTTTTTTTTCCTCTTATTTTTAATATCCACACAAAAACGCACAGCTTAAGAGCTTACTTGGTTACTACTAGAGAGCGTGCTCGAGAAGTTTTGTAATGTTGTAATTTTTTTTTTCCTCTTATTTTTAATATTCACACCAAAACGCACAGCTTAAGAACTTACATGGTTACTTACAGAGCGTGCTAGAGAAGTTTTGTAATGTTGTAAATAAAAAAGTCTTTATCTGAGGAGCGTTAGTCAGAGAGTAAGAGGGAGAACTATTTTTGAAATATCTATTGTAAATTTTAACGGCTACTTCCTAATCTGCTTCTATCTCTTCTATATTTATTTTCTTCTTTCTCCATTCGAAATCAAAATACTTTCTTTCCTCTCTCAACTTCTAGTGTTTTCTCTGTTTCATAGATTCTACCGCTTTAGCACTTCAATGGTTTCAAAGCAAATCGATCGCGTGGGTGGTAAGGTTCGGGTCGTGGCCAGGATCCGCGGGTTTTCGGGTCCTGAGGCTAATTCGGAGTCTGGCACTGCAAGGACTGTGGAATGGATTTCGGTGAATGGCGAAAATTCTGATGATGTGTCCATCTCCTTCAGAGACCATCCTAGGTACGTTTTAGGGTTTGAGTTGTGTGGCTTCTGCTTTTGTGAATTTTGTTGATGGATGAGAACTGTAATGAAAAGAAATTGATTGAATTCCAAGTTTTTGAGGGCATCTTGAAATATGTAATGTTTTGGTGATTAGAGTTTTCATTAGTCATGGCATAGTAATACATCCTCTAAATCTTTTGAGGGTTTTTGTGGTTACTGAGTTCTGTGATGTTTGGATGATTGGAATTTTGTTAGCATGGCTGAATAGTATGTACCTAGATGTTGAGGGTTTCTGGTACTTCAATTGTGTAATGTTTGGACTTTGGAGAATTGGACTTTTCGCGAGTCATAATAGCTGAACAATTATACATCTCGTGAATCTTAATATGAATTTATATATTTTTTTAATTTGGTATCCTGGAGTCAGAAGGTTCCTCACTAGTTGAAGGTATGGGACCAAGACAAAACTATACCGTTCTACACTTGAGGCTTTGTGGTTTTTCAGGTGTTTGATGTTTGGGCAATTAGAGTTTTCATGTGCCATAGCTGAATAGTAGTAATCCTTTCCCGAAACCTTGCTAATGCAGTATTATCCTCACATACCCTTGCATATGCAAATCGACCTTTTCCGGATTTGAACTCCTGATCACCAAGATACTACTTTACCATTGTGCTCTTGAGTGTTTTTGGTTCTTAAGTTGTATAATGTTTGGGCATTTAGAGTTTTCTTGAGCCATAGCTAGATAGTACACATCCCCAAAATCTCAAGGGTCTGTGATTCTTGAATTGTGATGCTGCAAAATTGGAGCTTGAGTTATAGCTGAATAATACAACCTAAAGGTTAGGTTGAGTGGAGTAAGACTTAGGTATCATCTCTAATAATTGTAGATTTGTTAGTACTCTTCAAACCTGTAAGTTTTCCCTGCCTTGAAAACACTGGGGCACCATTTCCTCTTCCTAAATTTTGTTGTTAAAAATTAGCTAAATATGCAGCCCAAGAATCTTGAAGGTTTGTGGTTCTTGGATTGTGTAATGTTTGGAGGAATAGAATTTTCTTGATTCATACATCTTTTAAATATTAAGCTTAGGATGAAGAATAAAAATTAGAAAGTGTATTTACAATCTTGAAATTTGTGGTCTGTTGGGTCTGGCAAGTTGAATTGTCTTGTCTTTATTTTCTTTTCATTTTTTTTTTCCAAATTATTATGAATATTTTTCTTGTTCGAGTGAATTGATGAACATGGGGTCATGGTACTCATTTGAGTTAATTTTTGTTGAGTAGTCGTTATTTGGTGGACTATTGCTATAAGGAAGATGAAGACAGTGAAATGATATATTCAAGGGAGGTAAAGCCTTTTGTGTCTGCAGCTTTTGAAGGTCATAACAGCACTGTTATTGCACATGGAGCTAGGGGTAGTGGAAAGACCCACATAATTCAGGTTTGACATATTGTGCTTGTTTTCTTTTTTACTTTATTGGTTGGAAGAGTGCTTTTTATGAATTTTGATTATTGATTTCTCTATGAAATTGTACCTTTTTTTATGCTAACAATTACTCCTTTGTTGTTTAAGGGCTCTGTTGAGAGTCCGGGTTTGGCAGTGCTTGCTGTTGCTGAGTTTCTTTCAATTGCTGAGAAAAATGGGAAATCCATAAATGTTTCTCTCTATGAGATTGATCATCAGGAACGGGCCATGGATTTATTAAATCCAGAAAACCCGCCAATCTCTGTTTTTGAAGATCGTGGTAGAATTCAGTTTAAAGGATTGACTCAGGTAGAAATCTATTTGACTATTTCTGCTGTCTCACTTTTTTAGTCTAGCAGAGAAGAGAACATTTCTAAAGATGGGTCGCAGACAAGTTGTATGAAGCTTTGCGTAATGTTTCCATCTGCAGGTTCCTGTGAGATCAGTTAGTGAATTTCAGAATTTGTACTCCACTGCATGTTTTAGCTTTAAGGGAGCTCCCAAAAAAGGTGTTCATAGAAGTCATATGGGATTGATTGTGCATGTCGTTTCCCAGAATGTAGGAAGTATTGTCAGCAAAATGAATTTTGTTGACTTGGCAGGTTATAATCTTTGTTGTGAAAGATGCCAAATAATCTTCTATTTTTCTTTTCTCGTTCCTTGAAAACATTTTTAAAATTTGACTAACAATATTATGCTGTTATCAGGGTATGAAGATACTAGAAAGAAAACTAGTGATGGCTCCTGCCTAACTGAGATTAGCAAAATTAACAAGTCAATATATGCATTATTGAATATTTGCCATGCTTTGAGTACAAATGAAAGTCATATTCCCTACCGGGAAAGCAAGCTTACACGCATACTGCAGGATTCTTTGAGGGGAACTAGCAGAATTTTACTGGTTTCATGCTTGGTTAGTATGACTGATTTTGAGTTTAAAATTTCTTTTCTTATTCCTTATAAGTAATTTTCCAAATTTAACTTTGATTTGTAATTAACTTTTTTTTTTCTGTATTTTGAACTTAGAACCCATCATTTTGCCAAGACACTATTTACATGCTAAGCTTGGCATCACGGTCATGTCATCGGATTCATCATCAGACATTCTTAGATTCCACCAAGAAAAGTGTAAGTTCAGCAAATATGAGACAGATACCTAAAAGCGTTTCTGGGACAGCAAAGAAATTACACGGTTCTTCTAAACCAATGAAAGGAAGGTTTGTACTAAGGTTATGTGCATATTTTATTAGGTTTGGTATGTTGTACTTTTTTCAAATTATTGATATTGACTTTGTCTTATTAAAGGAAATTGTTTGATGAAGCTAGTCATTCCACACCTAAGGTTAAGAAGGTAACTTTCTTCTTTTCTATTTACTATATTGTTCTTTCCTCACTATCTTTTCTAGAGGACATGGAAGGGCAAGTATGTAGAGGGGATAAATATATTCTGTCTGACACGATTTGAAATTAAACTTGGAAGTCATAATAATCAATTATTTTCTCTTGCTAGAAATATTCTAGTTGTAAGGAATTAAAAGCTAAATTTATGTTAGAACTTCATTTATCCGATCATAAATGGTTTTTATATAAGTAAGGTCATTCTTATCACATAAGAGTTCGACCATTGAAAAGGTAAACATTAAAATTTTATTACTTATTGGTAAATTAGGTCTCTTTGAAGTGGAAAAAAAATTGTATTACTGTTCATTTGTACGAACTATATGAGGTGTTACCAATAGAAAGTTGTATTTTCTTTTTGCAGGAAATGGTGACTGAAGCATCAAAGCCTTTGATGGTAATACATCTGTCATATTTTGTATACTGTTGACCAACAGATTAGGAAGCTCAGTGCATGATTTGGTGTCTAACACAGGATAACTCATTACCTGAGACTGGAAATCATGACAACTCTGGAGTGGAAACGATAGTGAATAATTTAGCATTGACAAATGTTTCATTTACGGAGGATGACTTTGCAAAAGCTAGTCAGGACATGAAACTTGATCCGACGTTAGAAAATGTAATCATAACACATATAGTATTGAAATATGTTTAAATTTTCTTTCAACCAATAAAATTTGTGGAGTTAGTCACGACATGTGTTCTCTGCCATACAGGGTGATTCGTCCTTGAACGCCAGCAGTGAAGTGGAATTCAGTTCCCTAGCAGCTAAGGTAATTTTTTAAGTGCTATCACAACCTTTTTTTTTTTCAGTGGGACATTATTAAAATATACTGAAACGAAACCTTTCTGGTACTTAAATGTTAATTTTATGTTTAATATTTTTCTTATTTTTGTGGTCACATAGGATATTTTAGTGGATGGAGATGACGGTAAAAAGGAGCATACCCCTTGTATCAATCATTCCTCTGAACCATTGTCAATAATAGTTCACGAAGGTAGAGCAGTTGATACATATATAAAAGTGATAAATTTTTTGACTAACGTATGATACATGTCTTGATTAACTTTCAATTCCCATCTTTTTGTCATTTCCAGGTCATAATTCACCACCCATTAGTTCACAGTTGCGCGATCTTTCCAATAGTCTTAAAATGCTATGCTCTTCAACTTCATCATGCTTGCAAAATTCAGAAAAACAACCCATTTCAGTTCTAGAACCAAAAACTCCTATAAATAAACAAAACATGAACATTAACCAATGGAATGAAATGAATGGAAAAAGTCCTTGGGAGACATTCAGCATGCGAGGCTCTGGGATGAAGGTTTGATATATAGTTAAATGGCTGTATTTTATGTAATGTTTTTCAGTTATAAATATAATTTATTTATTTTGAGTACAGAGTTCCATCGTTCAAGAATATCTTAGATTTTTGAACACTGCTGACAAGTAAGTTTCTGCTGTTATATGTATTTTCTTTTTTGTTTTTATAACTGAGAATCTCACTGATTTACTTTTTCTTTTCTTTTCAAAATACTCGAATACAAATAGGGAAGAATTAAAAAGATTAAAGGTCAGTAATATTTCACCTTTCATCAAAACCTTGTGATGATCTTGTCTTATAACTAGTTTAATTTTTGTTCTTA
Source organism: Vigna unguiculata (assembly GCF_037176805.1). Taxonomy (NCBI): domain Eukaryota; kingdom Viridiplantae; phylum Streptophyta; class Magnoliopsida; order Fabales; family Fabaceae; genus Vigna; species Vigna unguiculata. The sequence continues at coordinate 43,772,911 of NC_140795.1, read as the reverse complement.
CAGGGAATTGGAGACAAGAGGGCTAACTTTATACTTGAACTCAGACAAGAATCTCCAGAACCTTTCAAAAGTGTATGTCTCTAAAAAAATTCATAAATTTTTATATTGTTTGATAAGTGTACATATCTAACAACTTCTGTTGAAACCCATTTTTTTCAAATAGCTAAACGATTTAAAGGACATTGGGCTTTCTGCAAAGCAGGTAACATAATCCCTAAGCATATGTCACAATATTTACGAGTTTATTTTTTATTTGATTCGATGGTTAATGTAAGAGAATATCAACAATCATTATAATTGTGTTTTCTTACACAGATTAAGGGAATGATGAAGAAGGAAGTTGGAGAGCTTTTCAGTGAATTATAAATGCATTATTGAAATCTATGCAAGCCTTTGAACTATAATGTAAGGATAACTTGTATTGGTAACCAAAGTTGCCCTTTATTTGTAAATCATGAGATATCTAGATAGATATTTGAATGTAATGATCGATGATTTTAAAATTAAAAAATTATATATTTTGTGAAAAAATATTATGCAAATAATTTTTCTCCATGCTTATTATCAAAATCAAATTATAGTTTCAAGTAAAATAATAAATGATTCAAATAATTTTAACAAAAATACCAACCTATTTATTTATAAGTATAATCAAGCATACTATGCATATAAAGGTTGGAACATTTTACATTTTCAACCTATTTATGTTTGGATAATTATTATCTATGATGTACGGATATTTTAATTTGTATCATGTATTCGTGTCTGACACGTATTCGTATTTAACATGTATATGTATCTGACATTTTAAGATATTTTACAGATATTTATCAATGAAGTATTTTTTTTAATATATAAATCAATAATGTCTTTATAATGACTATAATTTATAAATTATTATGTTGAAAATATTTAATACATTTTGATTTTAATTTAGATTTACACAAAAATAGTTATATATTTCTCATGTTTTTCTTTAAAAAAAATCGTATATATTACATGTCGTGTTTTATTATTTTCAAACTTAGTATATCGGTATATTAGATATGTGTTGTATCCGATACATGTATCATATATGTATATCATAAATTATTATCAAAGGTCGTAATTGGCTGAGAATATATAATAATAATAATAATGAATTTGCTTTAAAAATTTTGATATGTTATTTATTTAAAATTATTTCTTGGAAAATCTACTATTTTGAATGATAATAGTAATGTAGCCGGTATTAATATTTAGGTTAAATTATTTATTTGGTCCCAATTTTCGTAAGTAAATTTGAATTTAGTCCCTTAATTTTTAAAAGTGTTACCTAGGTCCCTTTGTATCAATGAAGCCCTTTCCGTTTAAATGGGAGAAACAGCGTTAGGAGCACAGTGATATGGAGATATGAAAGTGAACTGAACAGTGAAGTGGCATAGTAAATAATATACACGTAGAATTAAAATGCTGTAGTAAATCATTAATTCATTAATGTTCTTTCTGCCTTATTCATGTTCTACAACCCGTGCAACAATCTTATTCATATTCTACAACCAACACTTACTGCCTGCTTGGCAAAACTAATAATAATATTTGACAGCAGAGTGCGGCTAAATTCCTATGATACTAATGCTCTCCATGGGTGAGAGGAAAAGAGAAATAGAAAGGAGGGGAAACCATAAATAAGGCAGATCAAATTAAGACATGTAATTGGAACAGATGCAAATGCAATCAACAGTTGCTTCATAATCCACAAGAATCCATAAATTCGCAAGGGATCTTCTGAATTCAATCAAGAATTGAACCATCCCCATATAAGCATTCCCAGCAAATAACTGACAATAGATCCAACACCAGAAGGTATAAAATCATGGACTCGTCACAGAGCTATTTATGTTGCAACGATGAGTAACATGGGCAGTCAAACGCGAACTTTCCATCAATGTGATTCCACGAACTCGTGATTCTTTTACAAACCCCTCGTTCCCCAATTTTGTCGACGAACCTAAACCCTAAATCCAGCTCGAAGTGTAATTCCCAATTTGGTCGATAGACTGTATTGCAAACCCTAATTCCATTTTATTACATATTAAATACAAAGCATTACAGCTTTTATTCGTCATCAATGAATTATTACAACATTTGTAATTCCACGTGTACACCATTTATTGTGTCACTTCATTGTTTAGTTCACTTTCATATCTCCAAATCACTATGCTTTTAACGTCGTTTCTCCCATTTAAACGGAAGTGGCTTCATTGATACAAAATATCAAAATTAAGGACCTAGGTAACACTTGTAAAAATTAAGGGACCAAATTCAAATTTAGTTACGAAAATTGGGACCAAATGAATAATTTAACCTAATATTTAAAATAAAAGAAAATCACAGGAGACATACACAACACGTGAGCTTGTAAAATCAAATTAAATATAAACTTATATTTCATAAGGTTGAAAATGGCCTTACATTGCTAGTGAAGATGGCCTTACATTGCTAGTGAAGATGGCCTTACATTGCTCTTTGGGGTTGGCTTCAGTGTTGGCGGAAAAAGAACTTCCTCGTTGATCAGCCAATTGCTTGGCTAATTGTCCCACTTGCACCTCCAAGTTTTTTTATTGATGCATCAGTGTTCTTTTGATTTTGAATTGACATCTGCAAGAACTGTTGCAATCATGTCCTCAAGCTTTGAGGTTCTGTCAGTCAAAGAGGGATGTTGGTAAGTTTGTTGATGTGGGGTCCTATTGGAAGGTCCTGCTTGGCCCATGTTTTGGTGAGGTTTCCATCCTTGATTATAGTTCCCTGGTCGGCCTTGATTGCCCATATAACTAACTTCCTCTTGAGATGTGCTTGGCATAGCACATTCCCCATTGGTATGGTTTCCTCCACATAACTCACAACTTTGCACTTGTTGGAGTTGAGCTATAGAGGCATTTTGAAGCTCTTGAGGAAGTTGTGACAATTTCTTCATCAGGGTCTCCAGCTGCTGAGTCATAATCTTGTTTTGAGCCAATAAAGCATCTTGAGATTGAAGTTCTAGAATACCCTTCTTTTGAGAATGGGCTCTCTCAGTATAGGCTTCATTATCACTAGCTGCCATGTTCTCTATTAACTCATACGCTTCCTCTGGCGTCTTCCATTTGATACTCCCACCGGCAGACCTGCCAAGAAAAGAGTAAGTTGTGTAGGTTGATCAAACTCATGAATGGGAGTTTTCCTCATCAGTCATTTGAATCTATCCCATGCTTGGCCTAAAGACTCATCCATATCTTGTTGAAATGCCGAGATTTCCTGTTTTCCCTTATTAACCTTGGACTAGGGAAAATATTTGCTCAGGAACTTTGCAATCACATCATCCCAGTTAGTGAGACTATTTTCAGGAAAGGAATTCAGCCAGGCTTTTGCAGGTCCAGCTAGTGAGAACGGGAAGAGACTCAGTCGTATGGCTTCATCAGGAACTTGATGGATCTTCACAGTATTGCATATCTCTAAGAATGTGGCCAGATGAGTGTAAGGATTCTCACGAGACAGACCGTTGAACTGATTACTCTACACCAGATGAATAAGAGCTGGCTTCATCTCCATGTTGGTGGCATTGACAGTTGGCCTAGCAATACTGTTGAAGTTAATATGGCCTGTGAATGCTACATAATCTTCCAAAGTGCGTCTTTCACGAACTCTACCATCACCATGAGGATTGTCTGCCATTTCTTCTTCTGGATAAGAATCAAGATTCTGAGGAGTAGATGAAAGAGTGTCTGAAGCAGAAGAATGATGGACAACTTGTTGTGCTTGAGCTCGTCTTCTCCTTGTGGCAATGTTGTTTCTACGGGCAGTTTTCTCTATCTCAGGATCGGCAAGGAGTGGTTCTGAAGATGCAGTCCTCCTTGTACGGATCCTACCCTGCATAAACTATAGAGCAACAACAAAAGCAAGCTCGAACTACAAGTTAGCCAAACAATAATGTGCGTATATAAGTAAACAAAAATAGTAAATATGAACAAAAGAATTTAAGTCTAAATAAGTCAAACATCACACAAAAGTCTAGTATTAGACACGGGTCCCCGGCAACGGCGCCAAAAACTTGTTAAGACTTTGGCAAGTGTACCAAGTCGCGCAAGTAGTAACCGGTAAGATCGGTATATCGTTTCCCAAGAGACTCGTGTATACTAAATAATTGTGTAATTAGTGACTAATTTAAACTAATGAATAAATTCATAATTTGGGTTTTTGTATGCAAGAAAGTAAATATTTCATAAACAAGTAAAATTGAATTTGGATATTTGAAGACTCTAAAAAATGGTAAAGACTAGAAATGCAATGGATTAATATTGTTGGAGTTAGACTTCACCTACTTCACTCTCATGTATATTAAGCAATAAAACTCTTCTCCATTAATTACAAATGTCAACCCACAAGTCTACTCAAACTCTAATCCCTTAGTTGAATGAGCCTAGGTTTCCTTATTTAGAGTCAATTCCTTGAATCCCTAAATAAACAAACCCGCTTTACAAATTAGGGTTTAAGATAAATAATGGGTCAAGTTCCATTCCTAGTTACAAGTTCCATTAGGTATCTTGTTCCAATTCTAGGTTTCAAGAGATATTTTCCAATACCTAATGACCCAAATATCATGCAATGAATAGTCAAAACAAAGCAAGCTTTAAGCACATAAACAAAGATACTAGCAATCAATGGAATAAGCATTTATATATTCAAATCATTCAAAAATACATGAAAGTTCAGTGGCTACATCTAACCCCAACAAAAATGGGTTTAGCTCTACATTGTCATGGAGAGCTCAAGCTTACAAAATGAAATGGAAGAGGGAGGAGATACAAAGAGGAAGAAAGGGTAGTTTCCACTAGCCCTAGCAGACCTCCAAGCGCTCCAAGAGGTGTTGCTCGAGCTCCAAAGTGTCCAAGATGAGTTTCCCTTCGCAAAAACAGAAGAAAAAGGGCCATTTGACACATCAGCGAAAATTGGCGCCTGGCGGAAGCCTCTCAGCGCCAGGCGCTAGCCATCAAACAGGGGCCAAAATTTTCATCTACCGCCAGGCAGTGAGCAGCAGTGGCGCCTGGCTGGCGCTTGTCTGGTACTTGGCGCTGGCGGCCTGTTGCGCCTGCCGCTGGCTCTGTGTCGCCGAGCGCTTCCTGTTGACAATTTTGCTTTTCTCCTTGCTATTCTGGGTCACTCATTTGTCTGGACTTTTGGAGCAAAGCTTCCAATTTACAAAAAGGACACAAAAATGGGATTAGTGGTATATTTAGATCAATGTAACCCAAAATGTATTTATTTACAAAAGTAAGGTAAAATTAAGGATTAAGTAGGTTAAAAGCTTTGGAAGAGATTATTTTGCTAATGAAATATAGCTTGGATAATGGTAAAAATTAACATTATCATGTTTTAGGTCAAACTCTAAGGAATCTGTTCTAGATGAATCATTGATTGCTGATTTAATTGAAATGATTGACAATAACAATGTTCTTGCCAAATCTTTTCGAAGAGTTAGAGATTTGTTACTGCAAAGTACTAAATCAGATTTCACACTAAGACTATTTAGAGGCAGAAACAAAGACCCTAGAGTCTATAACACACCTTCATGTGATGAAATAATTGCACTAATAGTTGGTGATTTTGACAATTTGGATGTAGGCAGAGATATAATTGTCAAAAAATGTTCTGGTGAATTGATAAGATTGCATGAAACTCACACTGCTTTCATTCCACTGCAATATCCTCTCATGTTTCCATATGGAGAAGATGGTTATCAAGAAGATATTCCAATAAGAGAATCTCATTCAAAAAGTAAATCAAGAGTGAGAATTCGAATTTCTTTGAGAGAATTTATTGCATTCAAAATACAACAAAGATGTATAGAATATGGTAATATTGTCAATGCATGCCGATTGTTCCAACAATTTTTAGTTGATTGTTATACAATGGTTGAAGCACAAAGGTTGTCTTTCATTAGAGCTAATCAGAAATTAATTCGTTGTGATATTCTTAATGGATTAAAAGAGGTTGTTAATAGAGGAAAAACAAATCCTTCTTCAATTGGAAGACGTATTGTCTTGCCTGCTTCATTCACTAGTGGTACCAGATATATGTTCAACAATTGTAAAGATGATATGACCATTTGTAAAAAAATTGGATATCCTGATTTGTTCATTACTATAACATGCAATGTCAATTGGAGTGAAATCAAAGAGTTTATTTTGGCCAAAGGATTATCTACATCAGACAGACCTGATATTGTATGTAGAGTGTTGAAAATGAAGCTTGATCAAATGATGACAGATTTTAAGAAGAAGGATTTCTTTGGAAAAACCACTGCAGGTATGTTTTGTATCAAATAATATACATTATATGCATATTCATTAAATGAAATTGTTACAACTAAATGTGTCAAAATAATATAAATAATAACATTTTTTTATATATCCAGGAATGTACACAATAGAATTCCAAAAAAGAGGATTACCTCATGCCCATATACTTTTGTGGTTGGATGGAGAATGCAAATTGAAAAAATGCAACTGATAATGATAAAGTAATATCAGCTGAATTTCCCAATGCGGATTTGTACCCAAAATTGGAAAAAGTTGTTTCAAGTTACATGATCCATGGTCCATGCGGACCTGCAAGATATAATTCTCCGTGCATGAAAGAAGGTAGATGTTCTAAATTTTATCCAAAAAATTTCAAATCTTCAACTTCAATTGATGAAGAAGGATATCCTTCCTACAGAAGACTTGATAATGGTACATTTGTTGAGAAGAATGGAATTAAGCTTGACAATAAAAGTGTTGTTCCTTACAATCCACCTCTTCTAATGAGGTATCAAGCTCATGTAAATACAGAGTATTGCAACAAGACCAATTCAATCAAGTATTTGTTTAAATATGTGAACAAAGGTCCTGACAAAGCTACTCTTAAAATAAGCAATAACTCTGCAAAATCAGACAAATCAATCATTATTGATGAGATTAAGAGGTATTATGATTATAGCTATCTATCACCATGTGAAGCAGCTTGGCGAATATTTGCTTTTGACATTCATCACAGATGGCCTCTTGTTCAAAGATTGACATTCCATATTCCTGGCCAACAATCTGCTTTGTTTAAAGATGATGATGATATTAATGTGGTGTTCAATAGATACGAAAATGGTAACACAATGTTTCTAGCTTGGTTTGAGGTTAACAAAATTTATATAGAAGGAAAACAATTGACTTATTATGAATTTCCCAGCAAATTTGTGTGGTTTGCTAAAGAAAAAGAATGGAAACTAAGGAAGAAAGGCTACAACATTGGTAGACTTACTTATATTCCTTTTGGGTCTGGAGACCTTTATTATTTGAGGATCTTACTGACCATTCAAAAATGTTGTATTGATTATGACAGCATAAAGACCATTGATGGTAAATTTTATGAAACCTACGAAGAAGCTTGCTATGCTTTGGGATTGTTGGCTGACGACAAAGAATACATTGATGCAATCAAAGAAGCAAGCGAATTTGCTCCTGGCTATCAAATTAGAAGATTATTTGTCACTTTGTTGTCCATGAATACAATTTCTAAACCTGATGTAGTTTGGAATTCTACTTGGAGTCTCTTATGTGATGGAATTTTGTACCCAAAAAGAAAGGAGATGAACTTACCAGGTATTTCTTAAAATGACACGAAATATAATTTCTTAAAATGAATAGAAATATAATTTCTGATTCCATAACCTTTTTCATGTAGGTCTTCAAATTGAAGATGCTGAATTACAGAAAATGTGTCTGCTTCAAATACAAGAAATGCTAATGTCAAATGGTAGATGTCTAAAAGATTATCCTTCATTACCGCAACTTGATATTTCATATCTAAATACATTCCAAAATAGATTTATTGTTGATGAGCTGCAGTATAATAAAGAAGACATGGCCAAAGAACATGACATTTACTTTCAAGCACTCAATGATGAACAAGTACAAGTGTATGAGGATATCATGACAACAATTCTTTCAAAAAAGGGAGGATTCTTCTTTTTATATGGCTATGGTGGTATAGGTAAAACATTTATGTGGAAGACATTGTCAGCTGCTCTAAGAAGCAAGGGTATGATTGTTTTGAATGTAGCATCAAGTGGAATTGCTTCTTTACTACTTCTTGGTGGAAAAACAACACACTCAACCTTCTGCATCCCACTATTAATTAATGATGATTCAACTTGCAACATACCTCAAGGTAGTCTACGTGCTAAACTTTTGATGGCAACCAATCTTATTATCTGGGATGAAGCACCAATGATGAATAGAATATGCTTTGAGTCATTTGATAGAACACTAAGAGATATTATGAAAAATGTTGATGATGCCAATAATGAAAAACCCTTTGGTGGTAAAGCAGTGGTTTTGGGAGGTGACTTCAGGCAAATTTTACCTGTTATCAAGAAAGGATCTAGGTTTGATATCATCAAAGCAACAATCAATTATTCTAAGTTATGGAAGTGTTGTAAAGTGCTAAAACTATCAAAGAACATGAGATTAAGTACTGCAACAGATACTAAAACAGCAAATGATATCAAAGAATTTGCTGATCGGATATTGAAGATTGGAGACGGAGACATGGATTTAAATGAGAATGGTGAGTGCATGGTTGAGATTCCAAAACAGTTGCTCATTGAAAATATAGAATTACCTTTAATGTCATTGGTTGAATTTGTCTATCCTAAATTTGTGGTTAACATGATGAAGCCTGGTTATTTTGATGATGGAACAATCTTGTGCCTAACAAATGATTTTGTAGAAGAAGTAAATGAATTTATGTTGTCTTTATTAGGTGGTGAAGATGTCACTTATTTAAGTTCTGATACACCTTGCCAATCTGATGGACAAAGATAAAGTTCAATCTGAATGGTTTACATATGAATTCTTAAATGATATCAAATGTTCAGGGATACCAAATCATGAACTGAAGTTGAAAACAGGTGTCCCAATCATGCTCTTGAGAAATATTGATCAAGCAAAAGGTCTTTGCAATGGCACACGATTGCAAGTTAACCATTTAGAAAAAAATGTAATCTCTGCAACTGTAATTACTGGAAAAAATATTGGTGACAGAATTTGTATACCAAGAATGGATTTAGTTCCATCTGATTCAGGATTGCCTTTCAAATTTCAAAGAAGACAGTTTCCGATATCCTTATGCTTTGCCATGACGATTAACAAAAGTCAAGGACAAACCCTTTCTAGAGTCAGACTTTACCTTCCACGTCCTGTATTCACACATGGTCAGTTATATGTTGCTATTTCTAAAGTCAAAACAAAAAAGGGATTGAAAATACTTATACTGGATGAAGATGGAAATGTCACAAACACAACAAAAAATGTTGTGTACAAAGAAATTTTTGAAACTCTTTAATAAATAAGAGATTATAGGTATGTAATTTAGTATTTTTCATTTCTAATTTAACTTATTAGTTTGTAAAAACATACATGAACTTATTTATCTTTTTGCTTCTTCTTCAATTGTTATGTTTCAAACTACAACATGTTCTATTGTATATTGGACGAAAATCATTGTCTTCTAAAGAAATCATATTTTCAGCATAACTTAACATTTCTATCAGTGATTTTTTTTTTTTTTTTGTGTTTGTTATTGCAGATAAAAGAATAGACAACCAAATGACATACAACAATAATGCTTCTCAAAGCAACAACAATATGTATTTTATTATTTGTTTAATTCATTTCTACACTTCAAAATTTTTTTAAGACATCATATTTTCATATATAGGTTATTGCATAGCACTCATTGTTCATTACCATTTACAAAAAAATATAATCTAAAAAACCCCGTGCGTTGCATGGATACAAAAACTAGTAATATATATAAAATGATTATTATTATTAATTAATTAAAGTATATAATAATTAATAATAATTATAATATTGTTAAAAACTAATAATATATGTAGTTATTATTATTAATTTATATTTATATATATAATTAATATATAAAAATAAATTAAAATATTCTTAAATTTTAATTTTTTTTTATTTAATAAATTGTAATTTTATTAAATTTTTATTATGACGGATATTTTAGTAAATTTTAAATTTTATCTATTATAACTTTTTTTTTTAATTTATTATATCAATCAAATCATTCATTAAATTTCACAAAATTTATTTTCAAATTCTTTCACTCTATTATCTAAATCTACTAAAAAAAACACTATATTCATCTTCTTAAATCCACACAAATCTATCCTCACACTCTCTTCCAAATCTATATCTATATTATCATAGGAACAGAGTCTAAGTCTACGAAAGGTCGCCAATGCATGCGATTGGTTAAGTTAAACGATATTTTTATAAATAAAAAAAATATGAATATAAAATTTATGAATTTAGAATATTTAAATTCTATACAGATAATTTTTGAAGTTAAAAGTTAGTTAGTTTTTGAGGGAGAGGAAACTCAGTCTAGGCCGTTTCGGACTGCTCTTCATTTTATTTATTGTTTTCTGAAAAAAAGAAAAAGTCACATCAAAAGAAACAGCAAGTCGTGCGGTGTTGATATCGATGCAGTGTTTAATTCTTATAAATATATAGCATTTGAAACTTCTTTTTTGGAGAAAAGTCATAAGAATGAATTGAGCAATGAAGTGAGTAGTACTACCAGTCTGTGCGTTGAACTCTGTAAACGGGTAGGTTGTTCTTTTTACGTGCAGTGACTTTGTTATGGTGTTGTTCTTTTTGGTTTAGTTCATTGCATCCTAAATTTGTTATGGTGTTACGTGAAATTGTGGGTAAATGCAGCTGCAATTGCGATTGCGGCATGTTTTCTTGAAACAACGAAGGAAAAATGAGATTCTTTTTTGCTTAATTCCTTTTCTTTATCCATTCTGTTTCCGAGAAGGCAAGAACTAGTAGCTTCCGAGTTTTCTTTTTTGTTTTCTTGTCTTGTAATTTAGCCTGTAATGTTTCTTGTGATGTGTGAATAAGATATTCTAAAATGGACATAGCTGTGCCACCCAACTTGAACAGCTGGGAGTTCTTTGTTTCTTTATCCACCCTAATCAAGTCCCATTGTATCTGTTTTGTGTGTTCAGTAGTTGTGGCAGGTAATGGCTAAGAAAGACCTTTCGTCTTGAGGTAGACGAATTTTGGGTTAGCGAAATAAAACTATTTGCCAAAGTCTTCAATACTAAACTATTGGTTTCTGGGAGATTTATCACATCAAAACTAAATCAGAAGTGTTTTTTCTTTCTTTCCCTCTTAAAGCATGTCTTGGCAGCATTAACTTGATTATTAAAATTTCAATTTCTCGTGATATCATGTTCAATCTATTTACATGTATTTCTTTATACTTTATGCAGGTAGTCTTGGGAGATTTCTTGATAAACAGTTCAAGTGAATAGATAGGCAAAACTTAAAGCCTCTAGCTCGCCTGATTTCATGACGATGGGCGGAGAATCTTCCCTTTATTTTCCCACGGGCGATGACAACTCTGATGATTTGCTTCGATTACTTGAGGCTTTAGATTCACAAGGTGTTAACAATTCTTTTTCAAGTTTGAATGTTCATATCTTTGGAGGTTCATTTTCAACAGCATTAAGGTGATAACATTTTTTTTTACATTGATGTAAATGAATTCAAGTATGTACTAATCATGTGATATTATAGCATAGGTAACTTGGGCTTGTCATGACAGACACATTTAATTTTGAAAAGCCATTTAGGTCCTAATTAGATAAACTTTTTAATAGGAGCTCATTGGAGAAAATAGGGTAAAATCAATTAAACTACTCATATAAACTAAAATCAACTTATGTGCTCTACTTTAATGGAAACTTTTTTATTTAGCTTGTCCTAAAACTCAATCCATTTCACCTTGTTATTTTCTTGTCCTATAAGTATGTATAGAGAAATTTATCCAAAAGAAAACCTTATTCGATATCACTTCTCACTCATTTGACATCATTTCCAGGTTGGCCTTTGCTCTCTCCTATGAAGCTTCAGTTGGAGCATTGTGACAAATGTTCTCAAGTGTTTTGCTCCACCCTTAACTATAGAAGACATATTCGTGTACATCATCGGCTGCAAAAGCTTGACAAGGTATTTTTTTTGGATCTAAAAAATAATTATATCATGTTAGTTCTTTGTTCACACATTAACCCTTTTATATTTTCTAATAGATATAAGCTTGTTTGTTTCTTTTCCTAAAGTTTTCCCATGCTGTTTCTAATAGGTTCAGGATTTTACAAAAAGCAGGGATCTTGTAGGAGCATATTGGGATAAGGTGATATTTCATTATTGTGAATCAACATATATGAATAAGACAACTTTTTTTAATGTTTTTATTTTTATTCGTGGTTTGAATAGCTCTCTGCAGAAGAGGCAAAGGAAGTTGTATCATTGGAAAATGTTCTGCTGGAGGTAAAATCTTGTTCCTTCATATATAAGTTATTTGAACATGAAATTATTTTAATGTTAAATCACCCTGCATGCATGTTGCTATATACCATATATGATATATATTAGGCTGAGAATTGGGAGATGAGACCATGAGGAGTGCAGTGAAATTAAGTCACATCTCTGGTGTACTTCATCATATTGTATGGAAACGGGGACAAATGAACTCCCTTAAGTGATGCATATCCAGTTAGGGAACCACATAACATGTAAACTTCATAAAATTTGTGTCCTTACTTTTTACCAGAAGCATTGTAGTGACGCAATGCTCCCCATAACTTTAAAGGTTGTCCCAGGAAATTAATCACCTTACACTGAGAGATACTTTGAACCTGTTTTCTTTATACTGAATTTTTAAAGAGGAGCAAGTAAGGAAGAATTCAAAACATATATGACTCCAGACTCCAATAGGAAAGCTGGATAAGGCATAAACTGCAGAATGCAGAGAGGCAAAACATCCCACATGATTTCTCATCTTTTCATCTCTTACTTTTTTCGCATGCTGCACATCCCTTGTGGTGTCTCATCTTTTCATCTCTGACTGTTTTCACATATCTATTTTCTATAAATTAATCTAAATATCTTGTTTTTCCTTATTGACAATGCTTTCTAGGAAGTTCCGGCTGCTTCAATTTTAAAATCATTGACAACTCTTATTCAAAACCAAAGATTGTATTCATTTCCTCCGCATTATATGATGTCTGGCGCTGTCCTTTTGGTAAGCAGTTTTGCAGTCTGACTTTCTAATTAGTTTTTCGTGTTAACTTTTGTTAAATTTGTATCTTTGGTATATTAATGCAATATACCTTAATTGTTTGCAGGGTATTGCTCAATCTAGACCTTCCAGCTTTCCCATATCTTCCCAATTGTTGTTCGGTTTTCTTGATGATGCCAGTGAAAAAACATGGTTATGCGGAACAACAGAGTCAGTGAAAAAATATGTATTTGATGGAGATGCGGGAAAAATTTGTCTTGAACTGAAAAACCTAGTTGCTTGCACAGGTTTCTTGATAGAACAAAAATTGGTAAGTGTCTTAAATTTCAAAGTTTGTTCATATAACACCCCCCTCCCCTTCTTCTTCATGCAGCGTGCCTTTTGAATTTGGTTTCAAGCTGTGTTTTCTTCAGCATCTAAGGCTGCAGAATAAACCAATGCAATTCAAATGTCTTTTCTTTTTTAATAATTGACTCATGAGGTCCAGCTCATGTCATTTTGTAATATTTGAATTTGTTTAAATACCTTGCATGTAAAATACATTATATGAAGCCCAAATTGTATTTTATAACACTAATATTCTCACTTTCCCAATTAGTTATTTTTTTCTGTCATGATGAAGTGTGAGCTTTTGTTCTCTAAGGTGAAGGCGTGGCTTACTGACCAGGATGCCGAAGCACTTAGGTGTCAGGAGCAATTGGTGGAGGAGGAAAAAGCTGCTCAAAAAAGGTATTTTTCTATAGAAATCATCTGATTTGAATGACATTTAGAATGAAGTCTGAACAAAACACTTTTTTTGTTACTGCTTTGTTTTGCAATACTATATATATTGAAATCTACTACGTCATTTCAAGTTATTCTTTATGCTTCTGTTGAGCAAAAATTACGAGAGATACTGCTGAAAAATCTTAAAAGTGTTATTAAATAATTCACTCTAATTTTATAGACAAGCTGAGATTTTGGGGAAGAAACGCCAGAAGAAGCTCAGACAAAAAGAACAGAAAGCTAGGGAACGAAGAGAGAAAGCTGAGGCAGAAATTAAAGGCTATATTGACCGTGGTGTAAAGGCTTTATCACTGACTGAAGCATCTTCAGATACGCACAATCTCGAAGCTCATAATCCAAATGCATTTTCAGATAACGTAGCTTCACCTGTACCTCCCCAATATATTGACACCAATGAGGAAATAAAGGTGGATACTCCTTCAGAGTATGATACCATCCCTGATCAGAATCTTGAGAGCAAATCGGCTGAACCTAATGTCTTGCATACAGACCATATTTCTCCTCTGCCAAAAGTTGAAGTCAATCAGAAAGCTGAAGCCAAGCATGATAACAAGGTATTGAGTCCAAAGTCTGAAGAAAAAACTGACAAGGGAGTTTTAAAAACCACACAAGAAAAACAAGCAGACCAACTTAAGAGCCAAGAAATTTTGATAGGATCTATACCTGTTAATATTGACACTTGCAAACAATCAGAGGGTAATACGGTGGCTTCTCAAAAGGATTCTATGGTTGAGAATGTGGGTAAGCCAATGGAAACTGAAGATGAAGTTCCAATTCAAAGTGACGAGACAGAAGGTGATGCAGTTCATCGAAATGTTCCAAGTTTAAGCACGGGTAGAACACAGGGTAGAATGGACTCTAGAAGCTTGCAGTCCTTCTTCCAGGATGCAAGAGCTTTCTTAGACAGAAGTAAGCTTTGTGACTTTATCCCTTTGTCATGTTTTTTCCATTTAGTGTGGTGTGATCGAATCAAAAACTATTTTCATGCAGGATGGGGTGAAACTATTTCATCAGAACATGTGATATTGAATATTAGCTCTGACTCAGAAGAATCTTCTTCGTCCCAAGAGACGCAGGATTGATGAAGTCTGAAAAGTGAACCAAGAATCTTCCCAAACGGAAGAAAAATAGACAAATACCTCTGTGAAAAGTTATACATTTCCAATTAGTTTGTTACACGTTTTAGCTGATTTTTTTTACATGTTATAGTTACCATTTTTTCTAATAAACATCTTTTCTTTCTGTACAAGTTTACTTTTACTTTTTGTTCCATTGTGCTAGAGATTCTCTTCCTTATTTTTTAGCATAATTGTCTAAATTTTGTTTGTAGCTGTAATTCGAAAATGTCCATGTTACCAGCATTTATACCCGTGCAACGCGGGAATTTTAAAAGTTTAAAATTATTATATATTTATTAAATTAATTTAAAGTTATTAAAAGATAATTAAATTTAATATAAATATTTTATTTTATAAAATTAAATAATATTTTTTTAATTAATTTTATAATAAAATTGTATTAAATTATTTTTGTACTTTTTTAATAAAATGTATTGTATATAATTATTTTAAATATTATATTAAGATTGAATTAATTAAAATTAAGAATTAAACTTAATTTTAAATAATTTACTGAATAGACAATGTTTAAATATTATATTTTATAACATATTATTATATAATTATAATCATCAAGTTTTTTAAAATTTTTGAATTTATATATTTTTTATCAGAAATATTAAATATGTTTATTAAAAAAAAGTTTTTGTATATTTATTTTATTTAAATGTTAAATTTAAGTTTTGTTCTCACATATTTTTTGTTTTTATTTAAATCTAAACTTTATTATTATTATTATTATTATTATTATTATTATATATATATATTATGAGATATTTCTCATAATTTAAAATCAGAGAAAACATTTTAATTTTCAATGAATTATTTTTGAAATTTATTCTGAAAAGAATAAATATATTACATAATATTACCTATTATCTAATGTTTGAAAAATGGACTATAAGATGTAGAGATCATCTTTCAAGGATATTAAATAAAAAAAAAGTTTTCAATATAAATTCAATATAATGTAAAATTATATAAAATTATAAAATGATAATATCACATTAATTTTATATAAATTTAAATTTAAATTTAATTATAAATTGATATAAATTTGAGAATATAAGTATAATAATAGATCAATCAGTTTCAAAGACATTAATGGAAGAAAATTTTGGATTCTGATGCAATATTTTTAAACTGTTCTTTTAGTTTTATTAATTCTAATTAATAATTAATATTATTGAACAACAATAAAAGATTAAATATTAATGATTAATGATAAATAAACAACAGATAATATTTTTAAAAAGACAACATCATGATATAAAATTTGTATATTTTATATATGCTTAAAATTGATAAATGACACTTTTTGAAATATCTTATACCCTAATTATATGTTAATTTAGTTTTAAAGAATACTCCTATAAATAAGTTATTCATCATCTATTAAGAGAATAATATTAAGAAATAATGTAATCGAAATATATATAGTCAAAAACTAACAAACTAACTTTCTAACATCCAACAATACAAATCCAGTTTACTTTTTGTACCCACCCAAGCCTAAATGTCGAAACCAATAAATTTACTTTCTAACATCCAACAACACAGCTGCAGTTCGCATTTTGTACCCACCCAAGCATCACTGTCGAAACACTTCTTCTTCAAAAGCATTTGCACATTCGAAGCATTTTTGCTCAGACAAACCCGTTCACATTTCGAATTAATAGTCCACAACAACATTTAAGATTGAGAGAGCATAGATTTGGCAAACAACAACACATAAAACTGACATTTCAATTGGGAAACAAGAACATACGACAATAGGGTTTCATTTTGGGAAGAACAACACAAAAATACGGGATTGCAATCGGGGAAATAAAACATACCAAATTGACCTTTGATTTGGAGAAGAACAACACCAAAATTAGGGCTTGCAATTGTGGAGGAAGCTGCAGTAGCGATTAGCAGCGATTGTGGAGGAAGCTGCAATAGCCACAAAGCCTGCCTCTGTTTTCCTTTCCCAAAACCGCACTCTATTTTTTCATTTTCACTTGTTTTTTTCTCAATTTTTCTGTGCGAACACTACAAACCATTCTTAACCTCACGCGTAAGTTCTTTTTTCATATTTAACAAAACATTAAAATAACCCATGTCACTTAGATGAGTAAAATTGGGATAAAAAACTGAAGCATTGTATCATTATCTTTATGTTTTACTATTTCATGTAGACTTTTCGTTAGGTCTATAATATAAGCATTACTTTAAAATAAAATATAGTACTTTATAATAATTTAAAATGAAAAATATATTTAATTCAACAAAAAATATTTTTATCATAAAATAAAAGTATACCGCCGTATTAATCATTAATTAAAGTTAAACTATTTAAAAGAATATCATAAAATAAAAGTTGAAAAAATGTGCAATTTGAACATATGAGATGACTTGAAGGATTGATATATAATTTAGACAAAGCATTATCACATTTCACAACTTGGAACTAACAAAACAGGTGTTTCAACTTTCCATATTTCTCGTATACTTATCTCACCTTCTTTCTGATCCATTGGGAAACCTACCCATCAATAAATACCCCAAACCCCATTTACTTTCTTTCTTTTCCTTTGCATGCATTTACCACCACAAAACGAAATCACAGTTCAACAAAAACCCATCAATTTCTCCATACCAAAAAGACCGAGTTTTCATTTTCATTTTCCTTCTGAAGACAACCAAAGAGAAACAAACTCAGCCTAGTCCTTGGATCCAGCAAAAAGGACATTCCCATTGCAGAAACATGTCAGGTGGTATTGGTGCAACTGCCTGTGACATTAGCCTCCCAAAAGAAGAGGAAATTGATTACAAAGAAGAAGAAGACAAACCAGCCAAAACATTCAACAAATCCACCCCACAAAACAAAGTGGGTTTTCTCTCATTCACTCAGCTCAATTCCCTTGCAGTGGTAATTATCTTATCTGCCAGTGGCATGGTGAGTCCTGAAGACTTTGCCTTTGTGTTCTTCTCCCTATTTTACATGTACTTCATATCCAAGGTGGCTTTTCCCACTCTTAACCCTTCAAAAGATCCTCAAGTTTTCAACCCCCAAAGCAAGCTCCTTCAACTTTATGCACTCACAGGTGCCACCATTGGCCTTTTCACTCCAATAGCCTATATATTAGAGGGTGTTTTTGAGGGTGACAAAGAAGGGATCAAAGCAGCAACACCCCATGTTTTTCTCTTGGCCAGCCAAGTTTTCATGGAAGGTGTGGCCACTTCACAAAAATTTTCTGCTCCAATTAGAGCCCTTGTTCCTGCATTCTACAACGCAAGAAGGATTTTCACCATTGTGGATTGGGTTAGGAGTGAGGTGTACAAGATGAATCAGGAGCACAGTGGATCTGCTTGGAGGGTCACTGTTGGAAGAGCACTTGCTGTGACTAACATGGCTTTTTGGTCTTTCAATCTGTTTGGGTTCATGTTGCCACTCTATATTCCTAAAGTTTTGAAGGCTTATTACACACAGAACAATGACAAAGAGCAATGAAGATGCATTTAGTTTTGATGTATAAGGTCTTGAACCACAATTTACCAGCTTTTGCTCTATAATTTTTACACACTCAAAAATGTATTTGTAGAGACATATATCATATGTATAATTCCTATTTCTTTTCTTTTCTTTTCTTTTTCCTTTTGCAGTAGACATTCATTTTAAGTAAAAAGGATAAGGGGTGGAATGAAAATTAAATTAAAAATTATAATTTATTCCTCACATAACACAAACACAAACACTAATTAATATATTTTTTTAAGCTGATGAAATAAAGTTTGTATTATTTACGAAGCCGTTAAGTATTTTACTTATCATGGCCAAAAGGGTTGAGAAAAATAATTTAAGTTGAATTCATTATAGAAGACCAGACAATTACCCCAGACTTCAATAACCATCAAAGTAGACATGCTCATAGCTTCTTCCTGTATCCCAGTTTCTTCCTGCACCTCTATACATTTCAATTTGCACCAATGGATTAGTGAATTGGTTTATTTATCTTTATTTTCTTCTTCTTCTACATTTCAATTTGCACCAATGGATTAGTGAATTGGTTTATTTATCTTTATTTTCTTCTTCCCTCCTTCCATTTTTGTTTCAGACGGAACACTTTATCATTGTCAGGAACTCTAAAATTGGTTTATTTTGTATACAAGATTGTGCATTCTAGAAGTCAAACTGAAAATTCTAAGAAGTAAAATTGAAATTTTAAGAAAGTTGAAATTATGGAGGTATGGGAAGAAACTGCTTAATTAAGTTTTGTATACATTTTATATTCTTCAGCGTTCATGCTCATGCTGTTAAATTTATGTTAACCGAGTATGTTGTACTGTCTTTGTCACATGGTTTAGTTGTGGCCTCATCCGATGTTATTTTATAAATTTATAATTTTTTAATTTTTTTATGAAAGAGTTAAACTCTTATTTTATAAATTTATAATTTTTTAATTTTTTTAATGAAATAATTAAACTTCTATTTTATAAATCTATAATATTATTTAATAAAAAAAAACTCAAATTTCACTCCTTGTAAATGCACATTGCACAGCATAGAAAAATAAAAGATAAAATATAAGAACTGAACCAAAAAACTGATTCTACAAGCGAAGATGAAGACTGAACCAAAAAGCTGAATCTACGAGCAAAAACGCCTAAAATAATTCTCTTATTAAGGTTAGTGAAAGAATTTTTTTATTGAAGAGATTACGAGCGAGATTAAAAACTCATTGATGGATTGAGAGAATTATAATTAAGATTATTAATTCAAATCATAAGTAATGATTATAAAATTGTAAAATTATAATATTTAACTTTTAAAATAAAAGATGAACTTAGGGTAAATTTATACATGTTTGTACCCATCCATTTTAAAAAATCACATTAACTTTTATTTAATCTTAAATTTCATAATTTATTACAACAACTTACATTTAATCATTTTTAATCTTTTTATAATGATTTAAACTTTATTTAATTTCTTTAATAAATTATTATTTGATACTCTTTTATATAATTATAATTTATTTCTTATTATTTATTTTAAATTAAAAAATTATTTAATTAATATTCAAAACCTCTAAAAAAAATATAGATATACCCATTTCCAATGAATATGAAACAACAATTTGATTCCTAAAAAAAATAGATAAATTTTTAACTTAATAAATAAATTTTTACTTTAAAGAAACCGATATTTATCTTATTATATTCCTACATTACGCTTACATACGAGAGACTCCTAGAATTGTTTATGTTAAAAATAATACTTTGCATAAAATAAGTATTTCCTACTCTTTTTCATTAGCATGTTCAATCCACTTATTTTAAAGATAAGTAATTTCCCTAACAAATCTCACCTACTTTTAGAAAAATATATTTCAAAAAACTTATTTTAAGTTTAAATAAAACATGTCCATAATTTCCCACTTATTTTTTTGCAATACCTATCCTCTATATTTCAAAAACAGGCTAAAAGCAGTAAATAAAGATAGCAGGGAGAAATTGAAATAGTTGAGAAATGGATATGAATCAACAGTATATAGCGTTTAGAAACCATAAAAGCCATTTCCTTCCAATCGCTCGAACCTGTTTAAATAAATTTTTCAACACGTAAGCAGAAGAAGATACAAAATGAATAAGAGGTGAAAACAAGGAAACAAGGGTAAGGATTATACTCAAATTGCTTTTCAAGATTCTTTTTATTCATCATTTTTTCACACACTTTCTCTCTCTGTAGTCCCTCTCCCCTTGCTCGCGGAATTCAAAAAAGCTCAAATTTAAAAAACAAAGCCACATTTGATTATAAGATATAAGGAACAAATAAATATTACTCACATGGTGTTTATCAAGAGACTTTCAAACCCTGAGCTGCCATCCTTTCAGATCACTTCAACTTTCTCTCAACTTGGAAATTGAATTATCAACCAGTGGCTGTACTATCATCAAAAGCCTATATGTACCATAAGTTAAATGCTCAATGATAGACTTGCAATCATGAACTCAGCTGCAACTCCTCACCCTCAACACAGACCTAGTCAATTATCAGTTATCAATTCAAATTATTTTCAGATTCAAAACTTATAGTCAGCATGATGCACAGATGATAAAAAAGGGTGAGACAGAGACTAAAAACATACACAATGATCAAGCCCTAGGAAATAACACAAGCCTTTGAAAACAATTAACATATGCAACAATACATCACTGCTTCTTTAGCCTCAGTTCAGAATCACAACTAACAGAACCACAGAACCAGACCAGAATGTCTAGATGCTTCTAATAAAAATCAGGACAGCATGTCGGAATATATTAAGAAAGAAAGATATACTTGTGTACAGGTGCGTTGAACCATTGCCATTCACAGAGATTGGTACCAGTCTTCTGCCTTGACCCAAAGATAAAATTTGCATCCTTTCAGGCCAATCTGAATTCAATCTTCGTGCAAAATCTTCCACTTCCCTACAGGAAAAGAAACAGTCAATAAATGCAAGGTACAAGAGAATACAATAAAATAACCTCGCAAGAATTAGCTGATAAGGCTATCCTCTTTCATAAGTTATATATGATATAAGCATTCCACTAGTTATCTACTCATAAAGTATGAGTGCACTACTAAGACAACTGCATCACATTCCACACCAAATTCAATTGTGCAGGAATCCTCGAGTAATTATAATTTTAGAGGAATGAATCCATAAAAATAACCACTAAACCAACCAACCAGAAAGATTCTATGGTCCATAGAATCTTGTGAGGAGGAAAAATATATTCTACAGTCAACTGATGTTCTTAACCCATTAAAAATATCCTTCCCAACTTAACCTTTACAAAGGCAATCCAAAATGATTCCTCTACATAATCTTAGGCAGCAGAATCATTTACACAAGATTATCCACAAAATCAAAACTACAGACACAAGATCGAAACCCTTTAGCTCTCTGTGGTTGAAAACATCAAATCTTCTAGTTTCAAGCTTTTGAACCAACAAACTCATTTGATGATGACAAGTGGTCATCCTTATTTGCGCAATAGTTTGATCCTGAAGATGTTTTAATTCCTGAAATCATAAAACACAAAAGACCTTTCTCACCTTGTGAAAGGGGATTCACTAATCTTTGTGACAATCTTTGTGACAAGAATCAAGTCATCAAAGATCAAATTAATGAGATGCATCTCCACACATGAAAATAGGCTTCTTTTATATGTTTTCTTTGTCTTTTCATCGAGTGTCTTTATAGTTACTTGTTGGTTTGATAAGTTGTATTTTCTCTCCATATGGGAAAATAGACTTGTTTTTGTGTTTTCTGTCTTTTCATTGAGTGTCTTCATAGTTACTTGTTGGTTTGATAGTTGTATTTTCTTCTGATTCGTGTGTTATTACCTTTTGTTAATTTCTAATGTATTCTCTCTAATATTTTATCCAATGACTTGTATTCCAGCTTGCCTTATCAATGAATAAGTCTTTGTTATCTACTTTCCTCTCTTTTCATGTGATTTTATTGCATTTGATAATGACAAAAGGGGAAAAAGATATCATGTGATTTATGATTTCAGGAATTACAACATCTTTCAAGGTCGAACTATTGCACAAATAAGAAAAACATCAAATCTTCAAGCTTCAAGCTTTTGAACCATCAGTTTTGAACTTATTCCTCATCAATTGAAGAACTAGCAGAAGCATGTATCTAACCTGTCAAGCTCCTCCTTCACAGCAGGATCTAAATCATCGTCAACATCACCATCAATAAATTCAAATTTTGGAGAAAAATTAACATCTGGAAGGGTTTGCATCCTTGAGTGTTTACTTGAAGAGGCCTCTAAGGCCTTGTCAAAATTGACATTGTGATATGCAGAAGGAAGAAGATTCAACCCCTAATATAAAAGCATATTGAATGAGAAACAATACTTTTTTAAAAACAGGTATTGTGAATATAAACAATGCAAATGAGGACACAAGTCTAATAAAATATGTTGTGTAATAGATGCTCAACAAGTGTTTTATTAGGTGGCAGAGTCTAACCTTATTGTTTTCATTTGCATTTTTTGAAGAAAGATCCTTTGTCTGGTCTTTCCTTCTATTCTTCTTTTTATTTTTATTTGCTCTAGTTCCCTTTATTTCTGCCAAAACATTCATATCTCCAAAGTAAGCTAACGAAAAATCAAAACAAGATAGGGTGCATTAAAAATATTATAATAACTAAAAGAAATGTGATTGAACAAATGTAGAAAATTTTATGTGATTATCCATGACAAGAAATCAACCTAATTGCTCTAGGATCTATCACAAACAAGAGAGCAACTTCACGCATCAAAATAGTAATAACAAAACTAAATAATATCAGTAGTAGCATAAAGTAGCTGGTCTTTGTCCCATTTGTCATCTCCCCAGACTAACCCCATCTCCAGTCCCAAACACTGGAAATCATTGTCCCAAATGCAGTCTCCTAGAAAATCTAAAAATTATAGCATTGTATCATTATTGTACTATAACATAAGCTAGAATAAATTATATGATCAGATCAATTTTAGATATTCTAAAATAATGAAAATAATAATAATAATAATAATAATAATAATAATAATAATAATAATAACAATTATAATCAACAATAGCAGCAGGCAAATCTTATATTCCAAGCAACTTCCAAAACTAAAATTTAATCAGCATTATTAGATTTAAATAATTTATGATGTATATAGTTTACACCAATAAAACTCAAAGCTAAGCAAACAAGTCTCATTGCAGTATGGCATAGAAAAATAAAATAAATTAATGCAATATACTTTTCCTTTAACAATACAAGATTATCATCGTTCATCTGCATCACCCCTCTCCAAAAATAAAATGAAAGATCTGATAAGATAGCCGCAAGGAAACAGAAGTACTGATTAATCGAATTTATAGAAGAGGTCAGGGTGAATGACATGACATACCTCCATCTGCGCCATTAATAAATGATAGAAGATCTTCAACCGAACGCTCATCCTTTGGTTCCTCCTCAACTGCAACATCCTGAAACAGGTGAAACATTTTAGTGTGCTTGCAACACAATCTGACAAGAAGTTTGTCATAACCAAGAATCATATGAACATTCAATATGCAAGGTTCAAGAACATTGATGAAATTAAAATGGTAGAAAATACCTTCGGTTTCTTTCTCTCTTGTAGTTCTTTCCTCTTTCTAGCATACAATCTGTTTAGAAGTCGAATCCGTGGATCATCAGTTATGTTTCTCAGAGGCTCCAGCTTCTCTTCCTGTGAGAGATAGATGTAAATCAAGAAACGTGTTTGCAGAGGTCATCTATGCAAATGAGAACATATGACCTCACTTTTGCTTTTATCACATACCTCAGTTAGGTCATCAGGCAAATGAAATGTTTCACGAATCTCCTCAGGAGTTTTTCCTTCAATAATCCTAGCAAGGGCTCGACTGGTCAGATCAACCAAAGGCTTCAGTTGGAGGCTGTCAGCAGCAGATGTCAACTCACATAACTTCTTTGTATCGATCCGAACAAACTTTTCATTGAAAAGTTTGAGCTCCTACAATAGTAGCACAACCAAATACTGGTTAATCTATAAATCATGTGATTTCCCCAGAATTTCAGCTGGTAAAAGCAATGGTACAGATAATACTTTGATAGCGCAGACAAGTTACCAAATGTTGCCCAGATGGGATCAAGTAGTAGTTTAAAATAAAAATATACTTTTAAACAAAGAAGCATGAAATCTTTAAATAATGAAGGAATACCGAAAAATATATATTCCTAAAATCAAAGTAAAAACGAATCACATGAAAGTTGGATTATTCCATACCTTGTTAGAATGTCCTGGTACTTGGTGAAACCGACAGTAATCAAGTATCATATCCAAGATTGCAGGATTGACATGATGTGGAAGAGATATAGCACAAGTTTTGGAAGATCCCATGCCTGTTTGAAGTACTTCCTGGCAAATCATGGGGCAAAACATGGCTACCTCTTCCTCTACTTGATGAATAGAACCATCCACAGTTTGAAGCCAGATGTAGGATTTCATCTAAGCATGCCAAAGGCAAGGTGAAATCAACAAACTACTCATGGGACAACAATAAACCTGACTTTACTACCATGTTCTAAATTTCAAAAACAACTCAGTAACCTCGTTATTGTTTCTTCATTTAAAGTAATAGAAAAATAACTATACTTGGAGAAGAAGAAAAAAATGAGTTTATTTATTTATGTGATATCATATTATTTAGTTGTCCCAGCTGAAAAAAAATTCTTGCATCTGAACCTAACTGATATTCATTTGTATTAAAGATGTAACAGAATATGTAATATTAGAAAAACCCTACAATGTTAAGGTGATCTTATCTACAAATTCAAAGATCTGATACAAGCAATTTCTTCCCATCCTAATATTATACAGCTTCAACACCAAGTAATTTTCCTTCTTATGTCTTCATTTAATCATCCTATATGGGTAATGAGCCTTGTGTGAGAAAATTAATGGCCCATAAGTGCTACATATGGGCCTAAAACATAGAAATGATTGAATAAAAGGACATATCCTTTGTGATCTCTCAGAAAAAAAATCATCTGCAAAAACCATAATGGCAGATAATTTGAACAGAAAAATAATATTTATTTACATAAAGAATAGAAGCAAGAAACAGAAAAAGAAGGAAAAGGAGAGACCAAGCTTTATATCTGAACAATTTTCTTACTTACATAATCTAAAATATTTAAGACACGTAAAAGAAGAAAACGAATTAACAGTGGTAACTAGAAGTATAGGCCAACTCGTTACCCAGCCATTAGGACTGGCTGTTATAAGATGAGAATGCAATTTCAAATACAATAGTTTAATATGCATTGAGCCAACACACAAGACCAAAACAACAGATAACTCATGAAATAAAAGAAAAAGAATAGATAGAATATAATGACACCATACCTCAGGTTTCACAACTGCCATAGTTGCGCCAGACAATGAAAACACAGAGGTTGGTAGCAAGGAAATTAAAACACAAAGGGAACTTTCACTCCTTCAAAGACCTTGGTTTGCAAAACGAGATTGCTCAGGACGCCAATGACAGGTTTAACAGCATTCTCATGAGAGAAGTGTTTCCACAAGTCCTGTACTAAATGATAAAGCAGGAGGTGCTATAGCAATAAACCCTGTGATGTGCAGCCTAAACATATCAAAAGAAGGTGAAGGTCGCAACATTACAACATTTACAAATATTTTATCAATTCAAGTTTTTTATCACAATGATAATTTTATGCATGCACGAATATGTTGAGAATCAAGAAAACAAAGAAGTGACCACAATTTTGAGAAATATTTATCAATGCAATAACATTGAATATTCAATAACTGCACTTCCAGAGGGAAACAACCATATTGTTAGACAATGATTTTAAAATCAGTATGATAAAGTAACAAAGTTTCATCTCAAAAACTGCTATCTAGTCTTACTCTATGCAGAAAAAACCTGAATTAATCTATTTTAAAGGTGATTAAAGTAAAAAGATTTTCTTTTTCATTTCAAACTTCCTCATAACTATAAAATTTTGTACTCCGCTTTCCACAATAGCCAGTAACTGATGTTTCAACTTAATTTAAATTACAGAAATAAAAATGCAAATCCTTTCTAAGTTTCTCTATTATAAATGGTGAAGCAGAAACTTACCCTGAGATCTATGCGGCATACATTTATATTCATCAAGAAAACACAACCTAGTCTATGAAATTAAGTTAATCATCGTGATTTCAACCACGAAGTTGTGGCATATTTTTCTGTTAGAGGATTAAAAAGTGGGTGCAGCGGGTGCAGCCATATGTTCCATAACTGGTGAGATCTTTCAAGACAAAGGGGTAGCAGGGGCAAATTTTGTTGCTGTCCACAAGCTTGCAACAGTAAATACTTTGGGGGGCTGTCGTGTAGTTATTTATCTCCCTTTTTCTGTACCCGTGTAGCAAACACTGACACAGCTTGTGTTTGTTTGGGTGCTTATAATAATACTTTTTTTGCTGATAAAAAAACAAAATCAGAACTTTAAGTTGAAACAGTTTATTCTGTATATTCAATCTGTGTTGTTTAATGTTGCTTGTTCGGTATACCATGCAACAGCTTCCTCAATTCCACTACCGACCACAATTATATTTTACAATCCAACATTATTGCAAGTGATAACAAAAAAAATATGGTATGTCTTATTACCTTACCACCGCACTACTATATATCAATGAATGCTACTGCTAGAAAACCCGAGGTAAACATTAGTAACGGGAGTTGCTTGGTTTATGTTTGCCACAATTAATCACAAAAGTGACAAATTGTTTTTACCTTGTACACTAATTTCACGATTTTGTGAACCCAAAACCATGCATCTTGTTTTAACCATCTACTTCAAAAAATCATAAAACCAAATAATGGGACTCAAACAATGTGCCATTTCTGTTACTATTATCAAAATAGCTTGCTGCCATTAAATGGATTTAGATTCATGGCTGACGGAATCAAAAGTAGCCAACTTTTATTAAAAATATCTAACATTTAGTGTTAACTGAAAAGACTTCTATAAAAGATTTCCAATTTAAACATCTAACCATTCATACCAACCATAGTTTCCAAATTCCATTGCGAGATGTGCATTTACTAGTTTCTAAAACTGTCAATTGAAAATACACACACAAATCAAAATCAGAACGCACTCTACTATTCAAACAAAAATACACCGAAATACATTCCAAAACCTCGAGTGTGTTACCAATGGACAAACACACAAGCCGTAGCCTAAACACTCTAACTTACACAAATCGAAGTTTAAACCATTCATTTCCAGGAACTTCAGAATAAAGTAAACAAAGACCACTCCGACAAGTCAAGCTACCAAAGGCAACACCGACATGAAACCAAAAAGCAAAACTCAAGTTTTCACCAAATTAAGCTAAACTCACAACACCAAACCAATATCAACTCCGTAATCACCGCCGTAACCAGTAGAGTTAAAATTCAATGTCAAAACCGTAAATTGAAATGCACACAGCGATATACACAGATAAGTACCTCGAAGAAGATGAGAAAATGGAGGAAAGCATGCACGAAGCGAAGGTGGAAGCTGGAAGAAACAGTTATATAAAGTGAATAACATGGAAACAGACCATATTATTAGGGTTTTCCGATGTTTATCGGCTTTGTGTACCGTCGTTGAGTGTAGGCACGTGAGTCTACCAAACCAAGGAGATATGGCACGTGTTGCTACGTATCCTTAATTTTAAGAGCGGATAAGGAAAACGAAAGTGACACGTGTGGTGAGGTAGGTGCAAACTAAAAATGTAAATCATAATCTTAATAATAATATTTTGTGAAAAAGAAATTTAGATATAGGAGATATTTTTGTAATGTAGCTCTAAATAATATTTATAATTTAGAAAGAGAATTTTATTCTCTAATATATTTTCTATTTATCTTTTCCCATGATCTAAGCCTTATCCATAGGATTGTTAGCATGATGGATGATGTATGGTTATTTTAGGTCTAATCTAAGCTGTATTATGTTATAGCATGTGGAGAAATATTTGGTTGATCATGCATGGAAGAAAAAAGTATGAGAATGGTTATTTTGATTTTGTAATAATATATATATATATATATATATATATATATATATATATATATATATATATATGTATGTATTTGGAAGGTGGTTTGTGATGTCATCAATTATTTCCAATTTAATAGTGATTGATGCAATTTATAAAAATGGTTTTAATATAGTGATGATTATTAAATTAGAATGACATTAAAATTAATTCTCTTTCTTCACATCCTACTAAAGGTATAATAGTCTTTTAATAAATAGTTCAAAATTTAAATTATTTAGATAAAATATTAAAATTTTAAGGGGAGTTGTTAAAAGAGGTATTTTTTTTTTTTATCTCTCAAAAGAAGGAACTCTTTACAAGATTTCATATAGTCACTAGAAAGGAAAGTCACTAGAAAGAAAATAAGAGAAATAATATAATAATTATTAGCCATATGGACATTTTTAAGAATTTTAAAATGGAATGGGATAAGTTATTAGATCTTTCAAAAAAAAGTATGGAACAATTTATAATAGAAAATATATTATATAAGTGTTGAAATTTTACGTCAATTATAAATTAAATCAATTTAATATATATATATATATATATATATATATATATATATATATATATTTAATTAATTAATTTTATAAATCAAGTTATTCCTGTAATTTAATATATTAATTTATTGATTGTGTTTAATTTGTTAACCTCTTTAATGGATTAAGAGAATATTGGAATAGAACATGAAAATCACAAATAACTATTAGCATATAATAGTTATAATTGAATAGTGAAATAAAAGGAATTGAATGTGTATATAAAACTTTTGTTTTTTGGTAAAACATTTCTTTTAATCAAATTAACCAAAATATTATGGTGCAAGTCTCATGATTGAGTTTTTTTTTTTTTTTTTCTAAGTCTAATTATTAGACTTGTGAAATATGATATCAGATTAAATATAAATTTTAAGTATATTTTAATTTTACAAAATTAATTTATAAAGTGAATTTTGTAGTTACTTATATATTATTATTAATTGATTTTATTTATAACCTAAATAAACTTTCAACAATTTAACTTTTCACTTTTTGTCTGGTTTAAATGATGTCTAAACCCTCTTAATTCTACCTCTACTTTTCATAATTTCATATGAGACATTGAACGCTCTTGAATAACATTGTTCTTGAATTTGTTAAAATAAAAAAGAATATTTGTTAAGACCAGTTTACAACAAGAGACATTGTCCAAGAACAAATTATTATTGAAAAATTATTTGTAGTGAGTTGTATACTATAGTTACGTTCTTCATTTGAATCTTCTACCGTTTTATATATATATATATATATATATATATATATATATATATATATATATATATATATATATATATTATTTATTTATTGGTCGTGAGTGCATGAAAGGCATACATCAAAATTCTAGGTCTTCCATCAATAAAAAAACACAAGAGGATATTTAATTTTGTAACAAAAAGGATAACTATAATTTTTATAATTATCATTGGTGATATTTTTTTTGTTAATTTTTATAATAATTACATTAAATTTGTATTTATTATAGATTTTAAATAATGTAAAAATTTACATTCCTAATGTGTACAAAATATTTGTTAAAGATTTTAAGATTTCAAAAGTTATATTTAAGATGAATGTGAAGTAATTAATAATATGAAGTATTTACAATAATTATGTACAAAAGTTAAATTTAAAACTTATTTCCTATTATCTAAAATGTTTCATAATCATATACATTCACATCATCAAATCATTGAATTCAATTCAATTATTTATTTTTAAGTTTTAAGAGACTCCTAGGTTGAATTAATTAAATTCAGAGATTATTATGTATATATCATATTACCTACCTTCAATGTGTATTTGTTTGTTATGATCTAATGAAAACATGTGTTAATGTGTTATACAAATGTGTATTTATTTTTTTATGATAAATAAAAAATAATAAAATTATAGTTGATATTATTGTTATCGTTATAATTATGAAATTAAATATGAATTATATTTATCACTTTATTGAAATATTATTTATTCATTATATGGGTAGTTTTCTAATTGAAAAGCATGGTTAAGTTTAAAAAAGCAATTCAATTAAGAAAAAATGATTAAATTTAAAGAAACAGTAAAATTTATAAAATAATTATTTTAATTTAAAATCAATTTATTTGAAGGGTAACTTTGAAAAGAAAATATGAATACTAAAAAAAATCCCTTTATATATAGCTAAAAATTAGATATAACTTTTTTACATCAAAGTTTGATCGCAAGAATCTGGATCAACTCTCACTATCATTTTATTCTTTTTATGTGAATCAAGTATTAATATAATCAAATATAATCAAGACGATCATTTCAAAATTCCAATCCAACACACAATTGTAGCTTCTTACATATTATTTCCTAAAAATCACATCCCAACCATTCATCCCATTTTTATATGAATTTTAAATAATCACATATATTTCATCTCAATTTAAATGTTAATAAATCACAATTAATTTTTCATTGAATTAATAAAATATTCAAATACAATATATTAATTAAATATAACAAAATAATACAAAATAAATCAATTTTAACATTTAAAAATATTTTCTCTCGACTAACACTTGATTCACCTAACAAATTAAACAGATATTAAAATTCTTTTAATTAGAATTTTACTTGTTCAACCAAAGTGTCGGCAAGACAAGTAAATTTTGGCTCATCCACAACAAATTTTGCTCACCTAGCAAAATTATTTAAATTATTATTGTTTAATTTAATACTTAATAATATAATTTAAAATATAAATACATACAGGATATGTGAAATATTTGTATATTTTTTATTTTAAACAATTTTTTATATAAATAATTATTTAAATATAAAAGTAATTATTAAAATGATATAATAGTAAAATAATTAAATTTGGATTAATGATAAAAAATAAAAATGAAAATATAATTATTTAGAAAGTAAAAGTTGCAATATGTTGATACCAAACAAACTGTCCTCTCTTGATATGTAGACGAATCATATATATATATATATATATATATATATATATATATATATATATTATAAAAGATTTTTATATATAAATAGATTAGAGAAAGAGATATCGTCACCAACTATAATAAAATAAATGACAAAACAATATTATAATATTATACTGATGTAGCATTTATTATATTATAAACGGATGTAATAGTTATTATATGTTATATCTGTCACTGAATGGTCCTTCTTTGATTTGGACAATCCAAAAGATTATTTTAATTATTGAAAAACTATTTAAGTCAGTAAAAACAGAAATTGTTAAACCAAAAAGAAAAAAAGAGATTGGTGGGCTTGTGCCGGCCATGGCACAACCATGAAGACAAATGTTAAAATACTATTTTAATAATTATTTTCATTAGTTAAAATTTATGATTTTCATTTTTTATTGAAAAATCTTGTTCATAACTTTAATTTTTTTTTTCTTAATGCCAATTGTTAGGAACTTTTATTTTTTTTAAGATAACTTTAATTACTTTTTCTATCAGTTATCTTTACTCTTATTTATTTTTAATTGATGTGACTTGCATTATGGAGTAAAAAGGAAAAAAAACAAAATAAACAATCTCATAAATAAATTACATAATATCTAAAATATTATTGACATAACTAAAAATTGAGAGAAAAAAAAATATATACTACCATAGTTCTATAAGAAATTTTTGTATGTTCTTATATCGGTTACATTAATTAGTTTTAAACAATTCAGTCTCATAAAATTCATAATTTATAATTTTTTAAACATGCTACCCTATTTTAAAATCCACAAATATAATCAAAATATTATAACTAAATATTACTTTAGTGTTGGTGTTATAAAAGATAATTTTCACTTCTGCCTTAATTTTCAGATCTTATAATTTAAGATTACCATGCTCACTAGTTTATAAAACCAAAGTGTTAAATTAAAACAAGACTCCTTCATGGGATATACTCTATAATCAAGCATATGCTATATAATATTTGAGGATGAACTAAGCAATTTATTTTAAGAAACTAGAAACTAGATTGACGTGTAAGGTAAAATTCGTTTAAATTCATCTTATTTTTAATTAATGTGAGATTTTTAATATATTTTTTACATACCGAAACATATACATATTAAATATGAAACTAGATATTAATGAGACATATAAATACTAAGTATGAAACTAGATACTTATGAATGGTTCCATACATATCTACTAGACCCAATAAATAATAAATCTCATTATAATAAGTTTCAGATAACTTTGATA
This sequence comes from Vigna unguiculata, assembly GCF_037176805.1. Classification (NCBI taxonomy): domain Eukaryota; kingdom Viridiplantae; phylum Streptophyta; class Magnoliopsida; order Fabales; family Fabaceae; genus Vigna; species Vigna unguiculata. Next base: position 43,739,953 of record NC_140795.1, on the reverse strand, counting down.
TTATTTTAATAAATAAAATTTAAGCATAATTCAACTATATAAAATAGACTTATAAAATAAAATTTACATTCATTTATACTCTAAATTCATGTTATCTTAATCGACATCACATAGGATCTCCAAGGAAAAAATATTATTTTTTATTACCTAAAACACTTTAAAGAATTAACAAGAAAGAAAAGATAAACATTATTCCTTGATAAGTCGAAGAAGGAGACAAAGAATGAGGTGGGTTGGAATAAATTGGAATCAATAAGACGGCAACTAACACATTTAAGTAGAAAACAAACCTCTCACCCACCAACCCTCACACCACAAACTCACACACAGAAAAAGAGAAAAAGAGAAAGAGTGAGTTAGTGATGTGTTCTTCTGGGTTTTCATCATCTTCCACTGCAGAAGAAGTTACTCTTGGAATCCATGGTCATGCTCTCACTGCAATTGTCACAGGTCACATATTACTATGTCTTTTCCATTTCCAACAACACAACCTAGGAATATGTTTGTGTTCTCTCTTTTCATCACTTTCATTGCCAACTATTATTATAGTTATTGCAGTTTTTGGTACAAGGATTTGGTCCACACAACCACCACACATGCTTATCCTTTTCCTCAATACATCATTACATTGCCTTTTACTATATATATGCACACAGCACAAACCCAGTTTTGGTACACTTGTTAATATCATATATATATATACCTCCAATGATTTAGCTTAAGTCTAAGTACTGTCATGCAAAAATTTAATCACATACACGTTTCTTTTTTCAAAGTTAAATAGTTTTAACTCATAATTAGTATATCATCTCATTCTTAACATCAAATTGTATATAGCAGTAGTAGTAGGAAAACCAGATATTAGTTTTTAACATTACATATATATGTAAGCAACTTTCATTTATTATAACTGACTCAGGTATATATAACAGTTTTTTTTTTTTTAACAATTGAATAAATTAGTAAACTTGCTTATTTTCTTTTTAAAAATAGGCAACTAAGTTGATGATTAATTAAACTTTTAGAGAGACCACAATTACCTAAAAATAGAAATTTAATTTAAGGTAATACTTTTATTATTATTATTCACTCAGTCCATCATAAATTATGGGGATGCACTTCTGATTTAAGAAGATAAAATAATACCATGAAAAGAGCACAAAAATCTTTAAATTGGAGTTTTTTTGAAGTTTATTTTTGTAATTATTAAGTTTATAAGTACTGAACTTTTGGACAAATTTTAATAAAGTTCTTAAATTAAAAAAAAAATTGATCATATAATAAAAAAAAAATGAACTTTTGGACAAAATTTTAATTCAAGGATGTTGTTTTTTTTAATATTAGACATTGACTGATATATTAAATATTTTATTTATAATTTGCTACTGTGTATATTTTTTTTCTAGAGTTTTAACGCCCACAAGTCTATTTTCAATTTTTTTTTAAAATTTTGTTTGATTTATCCTTTTTTAACAACCATTTAGTTTTTTGTTTGTTATTTTTCCTTATATCATACTAAACTAGGAGCGAAAGTAACTTTGATAACTCGTCAAGAGTCAATATTCTAATTCAAACATCGGAAGTGTTAATCTTTAGTTCTTAAAAAATTATTAAACTTACATACACAATTTACTTACACTTTTAGTATAAATATTTTTTAGTATAATATTTATTTTTTAATAGTAAAGTAATAACTACCTTTTTATTGCAGTAAAAGGTGTAGATTTAAGAATTTGAATTTTTCATTGGGTTTTTCTATGCTGTTTTTTTTTTCTGGTGTTTCTCCAAAATGCACGGATAAACATTTTTTTTTTTAAAAATTGTATATGTTTAAGTATGTATGTGCTACACTAAACATATTTATGTTGGTGAACACAATAATAACAGGAACAACACATGGTATTGGAATTGAGACTGCAAGAGTTCTTGCTTTGCGTGGTGTTCATGTGATTATGGCAGTGAGAAATGTGGTTGCTGCAAAATCTGTCAAAGAAGCAATACTCAAAGAGATTCAAACAGCCAAAATTGATGTCATGGAGTTAGACCTCAGTTCAATGGCATCTGTTACAAAATTTGCATCAGAGTTCATTTCATCTGGTTTTCCATTGAACATCTTGATGTAAGAAAACTACATGGTTTACATAGTTCATGTTTCAACTTATGTTCTTTTAACCACAAATTATTACATGCTACACATGATTCAAACCAGTTTTGGTATAATATATGTGAAATAAAAATACACTGCATAATTGGAAACTTGTCGAAAATCTTAAATGCAAATTCATTTTACAAGCTAATTTTTTTATAGAGTTGAAGTAATAATGTTCTTAGGGTTTGTTTGTTGTAATTCTAGAAACAACGCAGGGATAACTGCAACCCCTTTCTCACTGTCCAGAGACAACATTGAACTACAATTTGCCACGAATCACTTGGGTATGTACGAAAAAAATGTCTGATATTTCATAACAGTAACAGTGTAAAACTTGTTTAGACAGTACATGAAATATATTGAAACTAATAAAGTGAACTTTGGTTCTTTTTCCACAGGCCATTTTCTTTTAACACATCTTTTATTGGATACTATGAAGAAAACTGCAAGTGTAAGCAAGAGAGAGGGAAGAATTGTGAATGTCTCCTCTGATGGTCACCAATATACATATCCTGAAGGAATTCGTTTTGATAAAATTAATGATGAATCAAGGTAATTAAGTTCTACCCTGAAGAAATATTACTCTCGAGGTTACATTTCTGAATTCAGCTCTTATATTTGTTCAATTATTACAGAACAAGAGAAATATCAGTTTTGTTTATTCATTTGTTTTGCACACATTTGTGGTCGGTTTAAGGTATCATATAATAAAGTCTCAGCAGAGAACATGCTAATTTGATTTATAATTTGATGCACTTTTGTGAACCTTAGTTATACGTAGAGTTAAATATGTTTTTGCTCCCTTAACTTTTAGTAAAAATTGAAATTAGTATTGAAATTAGTTTTTTTTTGAAACTTTGGACCAATTTAGTCTCTCATCTTTAATAAATGGATGAATTTAGTCTTTTTAACCAAATTTTGTTAAATTTATTTGATGTTTTAAACGTGTTTCTAAATAAATATTGAAACGAAAATAAGTTAAACGATGTAAACAACTCAAATACTATCATGAAATGCGTTTAAAACGTCAAATAAACTTAAAAAAATTTGGTTAAAAAGACTAAATGCATGCATTTCCAAAACTGAGAGATTATTTTCTAAGAGGAACTAATTTCCAATTTCTACCGAAAATTAAGCTAAAAACATATTTAACTCTATGTAGAAATTAGAATTATTAGAATTAACCATGAAATGTGATGATTCCTATGTTAATTTTGCTTCCTTGTGAACAGTTTCCAGCTGTGGCATGCATATGGGCAATCAAAGCTTGCTAACATTTTACATGCAAACGAACTTGCAAGACGTCTTAAAGTATGCTGACATTTATTGTTTTGTAAAATGATTAATATACAGTATTGCTTTTACCATAATGTTTTTTTTTTTTGTAGCTGATTATGTTATTGATGGCCATTCAGAGTTGGCTTGGCATTATTATCTTCAATTAATTTCTCTAAACTTTTTAGTGATTACTGAGGAAAACATTATTTAATATGGTCACTGTTTTCTCTTTCTTTTCCTGTTCTTCTGTTTGTAATAAGTAAAGATTTCTGATTTTTCATCATGGTCAGGAAGATAGGGTAGATATTACTGCAAATTCTCTTCATCCAGGAGCAATTTTAACCAATATTTATAAGCCAGAGATTAGTGGTGCTGTGCCAACAGGTACTTATTACCACATTGCAGATTCATAGATGAATTTATGGTTTTCCTAGAATTCATATTATAATTAATGCAGATCTTGAATTTTGGGATTCAATTATAAGAATGTTGACATGTATAAGAAAAGAAAATCCATAAATCATTATTTTAAGTTTTTATCAAAAATAATGTAAATTTTTGAGATGGATTGAACTCGTATTTATTAGTATTATATTTTTTCGCTAAATCCACTCGAAAGATTCATCATGATTTTGTCTGTTTCATGCAGATTTAATTAACATGCTTGGCAATTACGAGATGAAAAGTATTCAGCAGGTAATTCAAACCCCTGTTGAAGGGAAATTTTTCATTTCTTAAGAATCTGAAAATTCATTATTTAATTAACTTGGTACTCTTGTAATCTTTCATTCTCTCCTTTTTCAATGTAGGGAGCAGCAACAACATGCTATGTAGCGTTGCATCCACAAGTGAAGGGAATCAGTGGCGAGTACTTTTCAGATAATAATGTGGCTGAAGCAAGTTCACTTGCAAAGGACACCGATTTGGCTAAGAAACTTTGGGATTTCAGCATGAAAATAATTGATTAGAATAGCCATGAACAATTGTGAATGCGTTTTCTATGCGACTTGAAAGAACCATTGTTGTCACACTTTCATTGAGCTTATAATTAATGTAGAATCCCATAAAATGCTCATAAAAGATATTTATGTAGTTCTAGTCAGAGTGAGATGGAGTTTGGTTTTTTTTTTTGAGTGTTTGTTGCGTACCGTGATAAAGATGAGAAAAGATGAGAAAGCCATACATTAAGAAGATGATGATCACAACACAATAACAACGATGAAGATAGCATTAATAATGATAATAATAAATATGTTTTTCATCCTTGAAATTTTAGTAAAGATTAGAATTGGTTCATCTTAGAAATTTTGAATGAATTTAGTCTCTCATATTTAGAAATGCATGGATTTAATCATTTAAATCAATTTTTTCTTTAAGTTTATTTGATATTTCAAACTCATTTATAAGCTAACATTGAAACAAAAATATGTCAAACGGTGTAAACAAACTAAAATATTATAATGAAATGGGTTTTAAACGTGAAGTAAATTTAATAAAATTTGGTTAAAATGATTAAATCTACGCATTTAAAAAGAGTTGAATGACTAAATTGGTTTAAAGTCTTAAAAAATGATTATTATTTTTTTTTTAAAGTTGAATGACCAAAATCAAATTTAACACTAATAAGAAAGTCGTTTGGTTTTAAAACTCATTTAAATAAAAGATTATGTTTGACCAAACTTTTCTTATTGTAACTATGATAAGTGTTTATAAGATCATTTTTCAAAAAGAATAAATGCAGATAAGAACAAAATAAGATGACGAAAACATGTTCCATATGGATTTTATATATTTTTGAACTTAATAAATCTCACAAAAATTGATTTCATATATTTTTCAAATGTAATTTTCGCAAGAGGCTTGACACTTATTCATGCAAGGAATGTTACAATCAAGAAGAGTACCCAACAACGACGAACAAAACATGTTTTTAGAAGAAAGAAATTATAAGTATATGAACATAAAATTAATTAAACTAATGATTATATTTTACTAATCTTAAGTTTAACATTTAGTTAATTTAATCTAATATAATTTAATGCATCGGTGGTTCCTTGATTTTCGAAAGAACACATGGTATTTTCTTGATTTAAGAAGCACATGGAAGTACTTACATGAGTAACATGGGTGCCTCTTAAAAGAAGGAAAAAAAATGTGAATCACTTTAAATTATTTTTTTAAAGTAACTTGAGATCTGTTTAGAGGTTGTTAACCAGGCCTAAGAGGAAAGTCAACGAGTGAATTAAGAGAGTTTTAAGAGAGTTAAGCCTTAAAATATTTACTAATTGTAAATTAGTTTACTTTAGTTTTATGTCTAATTTAGTGGTAGGCTAAATTAAGACCAAATTAATCCCTATTTTGATATATTCTGAAGGTGTTGAATCAGTTTGGGATTGAGGGTAACCAATAACACCTCCGTTTCTTAGTTGGTATTGTTTCAAGAAAGCAATGTCCTTTAAGAGCTTAATTGTGTGTTTCAATGGAAATTTTCAAAGAGTAATTATTTTTTGGGTTAATTATGTTTGTAATTCTTGAATTTATATGAGAAATTGGAATTTGTTAAATTTGTTTTATACTTCAATTTTATAAATGAATAAATATAATCCTTTTAACCTAATGACATTAATTTATTTGAGCTTGTTAAATGGTATTATGGGTTGATATTTGAACTGAAATCTATCAAAATCGTACAAATAACTCAAACGTTATCCAACACATCTAACACGTCCAAAAAATTTAATGAAATTAGATTAAAAGAACTACATTTATTTATCTTTAACATTTGGAGACTATAATGTATCAGAGTACGAAGCAAACCAATGACAACTTCATATATAAAGTTAGAGACTAAAAATATATTTAACTCTAATTTTTTTTTATAAAAAATTAAATATTTATAATGTATGTGATATAGGATAAAATACTATATATATATACTAATTAATATTCATTAAGCATATTTTTTTGCGTATTAATACAATGTTAATTATTTTTTTAAAGAATATATTAAAAGGTTAAAAATAAAAATGTAAATAAACAATTAAGGAGTAACTGAAAAATATGAAATAACTTAATAATTTTAAACATAAAATTTTAAATATATTGGAAGAAAATACAGGGAAATGTAAGGTGTTTGCTGTATTTTAAGTGTGACTGCCATGCTAGATCCATAACTTTTCCATAATGAAGATAAGATAGTAGTATCTCTTACATCAGATAACGATAAGATTTAATAAAGAAGTGTAAAAATATATATTTAATATATTTTCTTAATTTTAATTAAAATTTTAAGAATATTTATTATTCTTTTATCACAATAGTAGTCTTATAACAAGGTGTCTTGCTATTTTTATAAAAAATCATAATAATGATACTATAATAGGTGTAAAAAATTTAAAGAAACAGAAATAAACACAAAAAGAAACGACGAATATCAAAATTGTAATAAAACATAGCGAAGAGAAGGTCCCACAAAGATGAAATAAGACGTAACTACCCCATTTAATTCGTTTGATGATAAGTCCATATCTTATTATAGTACATCTTCAATAATTTTTGAGATTAATCAAGAATTAATTATTTTAGAACTTTAAATATTTTTAATGATGAATTGCTATTAAAATTTTATTGGATCCAACCTTTAAAGTATTTTTTACTTCTTTTTGAATATTATGTGATTTAATTTTGTTGATGTGGCTGCTATTTATTTTTTTCATCTTTAACTCATTTATCAACATGCTCATTCATTCTTTAATCTCTTATAATTTGTGAGTTAATTTACTCTTTCACTCTTCTATCTCTCCAAGTCTCTAGTTAAATTTTCCTAATCAACTTTGTCTTTCATTCTATAGGAGTGAGTTGAATAAGAATAAAGAAAAAAAAATGAACTAGTTGATAAAAGAATTGGAAACATAAAGACCAAAGTAAAGATCATTTTATACGTTGATAAAAAAATTAATAGAGAAAAATAAAAAATTCGAACATTTTTTCTAATGCGAATTTCACTAAAATTAATTTAAAACTTAATTAATTAATTTATAATAAATGGTATATTAATGATATGTTTTTATACAATAAAAAGGTGAGATAAATAAAAAATTAATATGTATATATTTATTTAATAATATAATTTTAATGTAGACATTAAACTTTAAGTAATTAAAATAAGACAAGGTAATTAAAACAATTATATACGGGTGATTTTCACTATTTTATGATGTAAAGTGTTTTTCTTACTGAGTATTAAAAACATTAGTATATTATAATTTCTTTTTAATATATTTTAAAAATTAGTATGAATATATTTTAAAGACATAATAGACAGATAAAATAAAATATCTAATAAATAATCTAAATTGGTGAAAACATAGTAAAAAGACATCACAAAACACCCAACAAAAAATTCACAATAGTGTTTTATCTCATGTATTTTAGCTTCAAAATGAGCATTAAAAATGATGTTGGTATATTATAAATTTTTTTAATATATTTTAAAACATAAAAATTAGTGTGAATAAATATATTTTGGTGACATAACATAAAAAACTAATAAAAAACTAATAAAAATCTAAATTGGTGAAAACATATCAGAAAGACAGTACAAAACATCCAGCAAAATCCAAATTCGTGTTTTATCTCGTGTAATTTAGCTTTTAAATCTTGTCATTAATAACTTTGAATTTTTTTATAATTTTATAAAGAACGTTGATACAAAATGATCAAAATTAGAAAACACAATTTCTGTTGATAGTCATTTGATATTTGTACGTTAAATTAATATTATCTTGAATAAATCAATAAAACTAATATTGCATTTGTTAATATAAGTATCTTCCGTGTTTGTGGACGTAACACTCTGAACAATAAATGTGAAGGAGAGGAACCATTCATAGAATCATGAGTGAACCTTAAGTGCACGCAGAAAGGATCATGTCCATCGGTAAGTGTGATCATAAATACTACAGATTAGTATAGAAAAAAAAAAATCCCTGTCTATTTATTTGGTGGGATAACTCTATTGGTTTCTGAGTTCAACAAATCAACGATGTGGTGGCTGTTTGGGAGAAAAAACGGTTCTGGTTTTTCATCTTCTTCTACTGCTGAGCAAGTTACTGAAGGAATCGATGGCAGCAACCTTACTGCTATTGTTACAGGTTCCTCTCTGTATTTTCTTTCTTTTGTTCTTCTTTTTCACAATTTCATGTTTTACCGTAATATGTTAAATGAGTGTAAACCTCATTTTACAAGTTATAATTTGATTTTGTGGGGTTGAGTTAAGCTTAAAATCTATTCATGTCAGATTTAAAGCCTAACTAAACCTCACAAAACCAGCTTATAATTTGAGGATTGCAGTCACTAGTATACTCTGAAATAGTCTTATCTTTAGTCGATATAAAACTTTCAACCAGTTAAAATAATATATCTCAGCAGCGTGTAAGATGTATTAAAAGTTTTACATCGACTACTAATAAAATTAATTCTTAAAAAATGCACTTAAAATATGTACAAGAGTATGTATATTAGGTTGCAGATTTCGGAATCTGTTTCTCATTTTGTTTGCAAATTTGTGTTGTTGTTGACGATGAGAACAAACAGGTGCAACCAGTGGTATTGGCACTGAGACTGCTCGTGTTCTTGCGATGCGTGGTGTTCATGTAATAATGGGGGTAAGGAATTTGGTTACTGCAAAAGATGTTAAAGAAGCGATACTTAAGGAGATTCCTTCTGCTAAAGTTGATTACATGGAGTTAGACCTTAGTTCAATGGCGTCTGTTAGAAAGTTTGCATCAGACTTCATTTCATCTGGCCTTCCATTGAACATTCTTATGTAAGTGTAGTTACTTCCAAAATTTTTACTTGCATTAATTCATAGAGTAACAATGTGTTTTTGTTTATTTGTTGCAATTGTAAGAAACAACGCAGGAATATTCGCAACCCCTTTCGCTCTGTCCGAAGACAACATTGAACTGCAATTTGCCACAAATCACATGGGTAAGAAATCGATGCTGCCGAAGAAAATAAGGATGTGTTTGTCCTTATATTCTTATGTTTGTCTCGGCATATATATTTGAACATTAAATAACTCATCTAATATTTATTTAAGAATTAAATATGTTTGTAGTTTTTTAATTTTAAATTAAAATTATTCATTCATCAAAATTTTGGATTAATTTAGTACTGCATCTTTAAAAATACTTAGATTTAATCTTTTTAATCAAATTTTGTTAAATTTATGTGACATTTCAAATATGTTTCTCAACTAACATTGAAACGAAAATATGTCAAATTATATAAACAAGTCAAATGTTATCATAAAAATATGTTTGAAACATTAACTAAACTTAATAAAATTTGGTTAAAAGAATTATATTTACACATTTTTAAAATTGAGGACTAAATTGGAACAAAATGTTCACGATAAACTAATTCTAATTTTTATTTAAAGTTAATAGATAAAAATATATTTCACCCTTTTAATAAAGCACGATCTAAAAAGATGTGTATTAATATTGTTTTTTTTTTGTAAGATGAAATTAATTTAAAAAGAAATATTATTTGGTTTCTAAATAAAATAAGCTATAATCTTTTACTTATACATTTATACTTAAGTCAATTTTAATCCATAGGATTTTTGTCTTATTTTCTTATGAAAATTAACCTTCAACACAATTCCACAGGTCATTTCCTATTAACAAATCTGTTGTTGGATACTATGAAGAAAACAACTCACGAAAGCAAGAAAGAAGGAAGAATCGTTAATGTCTCCTCTATAGCTCATCATTTGTCGAGAGGAATCCGTTTTGATCAAATTAATGATCCATCAAGGTAAAAGAAAAAATGTATTATGATGACAATTTATTTTCATAAGATTGAGCTATATTTAAATATCATTCTTTAAAATATTATTAGAGTTATTCAAAATTTATTTTAACAATATTCATTAATGTTTAGTCTTTTAATATTTTTTTATGTTAAAAGGTGAAATTTTATATATTCTTTAAGAATTTTATCTATAAAAACAAGTGGGACGGAGAGATCAACTTTATTACCATTATTTAACTCTAAGATTTGTTTGTCTATGGATAAGATAAATATGATTCTGAACCATTAGTTTGTGAACTTTATTTTTATATATCCGTGAAATTAGGTGTCAATCATATCATAATGGTATCTTTATAGTGGTTGTGATAGTATTGGTGATGACTTAGGTGTTTAATCATGAAAAAGATGTTAAAAGGAGAAAAAAAAGAAAAAGAAGAACACGTATTTGAAAAACGAATTTAGATTTTCCGTTAGCATTTTGATGTGTTGTTTCTCTATTATATTTTTACCATTAATTTTAAAATTTAAAAATATATTAAAAAAATATTTAAAATACATAATATATTTTTAATATTCAATAGAAAAATAACACTAAAAAATTCAATAAAAAATCTAGACTCGTGAAAAACATATTATTAACATTAAATCAGAAAAGAAAGTTACAAATAAGATACAACAAAAAACTTTTATATATATATATATATATATATATATATATATATATATATGCTCAAATATGCAAAAAAAAATTACTTATACTCATCTGTTTGAGACATAATTATTAACTATAATAGAATTTGAGACTAAAACCTCTATGAACAAAAAAATTTAAATAAAATGTAGTGTGTTGCTAATTACAAGTATTTAATGGTATTTTCTTATGCGCAGTTACCATATGTGGTTTACATATGGACAATCAAAGCTGGCTAACGTTTTGCATGCCAACGAACTTGCAAGACGATTCAAGGTATGTATATAATTATTCATAATAAATTTTTATATTTTATTATTTATCATCACATAAAATATTTTTAAAATAAAAATAAAAAAGTATAAAAAATAAATTATAATAAAAATCACACCACATAAAATATAGAAAAGCTATATCTATTATAAAATAAAATTTTTTAATACATTTTTTATCTTTACTTTTGTAGGAAAATCTCGAATTATCCTCCAATTTTTTTTTTCTTTAATTAAGTCTCAATTTTCAAAAAATAATTGAATTTTATTCTTTTAGTTAGTATTATATCAACAACTTTAAAAATATAACACACTCTTTTTAAACTTTAGCAATTTTTTTCATGTATTACCTGATCTTTTTCTTTTCTTTTTCTATTTTTTCATTAACAAATATTAGTTGGTAATTTTTATTAATAGATAAATTTGAACTCACGACCTTTTCTTTTTATTTAATCACTAAATCACCTTATATTTCATATTCAAAATCTAATCTTATTCAAAACTAAAGACTAGGTAGTTGGATTAATGCATCAATATGAAGGCACGACCTATATTTCCAAGTCTTTTTTAATGCATGTTTCAGTGTTGGTCATCTTGCATGGACTTGTATTTAATAAGTAGTGATTTCAGTTCAATTGTACATTTCAATTATTTTAACTACAACTAGATGTCATTAATTAGCCTAATAGAATGTCATATTTTTCCTCTTTTGTTTTGGTGACATTTTCTTATAATTTGTCAAGGAAAAATGGCTCTGTGGGTTTATTGAAATAAATAGAATTAGAGATAAATATAAGCACTTATGTGTGTTTGATAAGAGAAAAGAAGACACAGATTTAAAGATATGAAGAAATTTATTGTATTTGTAATCTTCAAAGAAATTAAAAACGAATAAAATGATAAAAAATAGATTTAATAAAATATGGGAAACAAGTTTAATGGTGTATATTATTCTTAAACAAAACTCTTTAATTAATTGTCTCTGTTTTATTACGGTGAAATAAGTTGTTTTTGTTATTGCATGTTGTTGATGATCAGGAAGAAGGGGTAGATATTACAGCTAATTCTCTTCATCCAGGAGCTGTTATCACCAATATTTTTCGTCACACCAATATACTGTCTGGTAATTAATTTCTCTACACATTCAACTATTTTTATATAATATGAAATAGTCCAGAAATAGATGTTCCGTTAGCGGATGAAATAGAACGTCTAAGAAATTTTGTTAAGATGATAGATTTTAATTTGACTCTGATACTATGTTAGGAAGTAGGCTTTAAAGCCTAACTCAATCCCATAAAACCGCTTGTAAGGTAAAGTTTGCATCCCACTTTATATAATATAAAATAGTTTTATCTTTAATCGATATGAGATTTCCAATGGTATCTCATTTCTAATTTGGGAATTACCGAGATTAAGAGATTGGAATTTAGGGGAGTTATGATATTGAGTTACATCTCATAAATTCTAATATGATAGGTTAGAAATTCAAGTTGAGACAACAGTTTGGTAAAAATTGAATAACATATTTAAAAAAGACATTATTATTTTAAGATTTTGGATTAAAGATAATATTTTTCTTATTTTATGTGAATTTGTTCAAGATTCATTAATATAAAATCTCTGGTGTTTCATCTCCAATAATTCATTTTTTTTATGCAGGTTTAATTAATACGGTGGGTAGATTTGTCTTTAAAAATGTCCAGCAGGTAAGTTAAACAAATATGATCTACATAAAAAAAAAGAAAAAAGACAAGTAATTGACATGAGTTATTAATGAAAACATTTGAGTTTTACTCGTTACAATGTTGTTGAAGAAGATTGTTTGTTTACTTATTATATAAGCTTTTTCTGGGAAAACCAATCCATGAGCTGAGGAAAAAGTAATAAAACCATTTTTTTATTGAGATTTTAACATTCTAAATTAAAAAAAACACATCTTTAATATATAGTCTTATAATACTTGAACTAACAAATCCTTAATATGAGATTTTGTTTTAATTGCCCATAATTAATGTAGGGAGCTGCAACAACATGCTATGTAGCATTGCATCCACAAGTGAAGGGAATGAGTGGCCACTATTTTGAAGATTGTAATGTTTCCACAGAAAACTCAAAAGCAAGGGACACTGAGTTGGCCAAGAAATTATGGGATTTTAGCTTAAATTTGATAAAGTAGAATACCCAAAAGGGTGTGTGGAATAGGTTGAGACCTTTTCAATAATGAAAACCCAATGGGTATGATTCAATCTTCTAACCATTATTTCTATTCAAACAATTTCCAACATAATTAATTATTCACTAAAATTTATTAGAATTCATAAATTAAACCATAGATTGTCATTATAGTGTTTTTTTTTTAATGTGAATTGGTATAATAGTTAAGTTTAGTTGTCTGTTTTTTTCCTCATTCATGTAAAAATTATTAATTTTTGTTTGAAAATTTTGAGACTAAGAATGTGTCAGGTAATTTGATCTAATTTTACTATAAAAGTTTTGAATATTAGTTTTAATAAGAGTCTAAAAGTACATTTATATATAAAATATAGTAATAATAAGATCATGACACTTGTGTGTACATACTTGATTTTGATTTTAACTATGTTGCATTCTAATGTTTCATTGTGTATATTGTTTTATAAGACAACGAATTCTTTTTTAAGACTTAAATAATTTAGAAGTTAAAGAAAAAATTAATTAATCTAGAAAAAAAATTGTATTAAATAATATAATCTAAAATATATTTCAAGATTGTGGACTTCATAATTATGAGGATGATGATGTGAGGTGAGCTATGTAGGCCGGTTCACGGACTTATAACAAAAAGTGTGAGACAAAGTGAGTATTTGAATTTTGGTATGCTGACTTGCTTAAGTTAGTCTTGCATAACCCACATCCTGTACAGGCCAATGACATAGTGTGACGAGTTGAGCTGCATAGTTTGCATTGACTTAAATCCCTAAAATCTAGAAGCACAAGCACAACATGTCGCGTGTTTCTTCTAAACACCTCATTCATTTGCATTTCTTCTCTAGTTAATTTAAAAGCAACTCACACATTCATGTTTCTTCCTTTTAATTTAGTCCAAAACAATTTCTATTTTCAACAATGTACTCTAATTTTCATCTTTTTCACGATTTCTATTTTCTTGTTTTTGGTTTTGTGCATATTATTTATTTTAAATCTATACTAATTTAATTAAATAAAAATATGATTATTAATATTATATACCATATTATTTTACATGCTATAATTGGAGAAAAATTATGAAATAAATAATTATTTATGTGAGTCAGCGAGTCAACCAATTTTATATATAGAACGAATCAAAAAAATTAACCAACATCTTTTGTGCAAGGTGGACTGATCTAATCTACTTTCTATAGACAAAATGTAAAGTAAGCCAAGAATGAGTAGTTAGAAAAAAAAGAAGATAAAAAGACAAATCGGCTAACATTATAATTCCTACAAAAGTAAAATAATTTAAAAATGAAAAAAAAATTAAAATGTATAATCTAAAATGTATTTCCTTT